>NC_142064.1:291607161-291907161 GCF_059756535.1 Pantherophis guttatus
TGTCCCAATTTTCTTTGGTGTTTCAATCACTTTTCAAAAAGTTTTATTTGGAGAGATAAAATTTCTCCTTCCACTTTTTCTTTTCTCCCTTTAGGATCCACAAGATGCAGAAATAAACAAAAAATCAGCAGAAGATTTCAGGGGGGAAAGTGCAAAATGTGATGTGGCTACAAAACCCCCCAATTTTAGGCATCATCAACAGAAAGAGGCATTTTGAAGGAAAGGGCAAAGGAGCCCAATGGGGGGCAGCCCTTTGCTCCCCATAACTGCCAGAATCCCCTGAAGGAAAAGGTTTTGAGGTTTTGGGGGATCTCATGATCTCTCTCGAGGATCCTTCCTGGGGGGGCTTTGGGGGGATTCAGAGGGAGACCCCCCCTCAGACCAGGCTCTGCCTGCACCCAGCCGGCCTCCTTCCCAGCCGCAGGAACCGGCCATTCCTGGGGAAGGAGGTGGGGAGGGGTCCCTCTGACTCCCCGAGGGAAGCTTCTGCCCTGGATGAGGGGGGCAGGGAGTGGGGAAGGGATCCAGAGGGGATCTGGGATCTTGAGCTCCTCCTTCAGCAAATGCTCCAACTGGCACAACTCTTGGATGGATTAATGGGGGGGGTTTAGTCTGGATGAGCCCCCCAAGAGAGTTGACAATAGATCCATTCCAGCCCAGAGTCCTTTGCTAACCATTTTCTTTTTCTCTTGAGGGATTTTCTTATTAACAGTAAATACTATGATGCTTAAATGCTCCAAGAGGCTTTTCTCTCTTAGGATCTGGAGGTTTTCCTCTTATAGAAGAAAGATCTCATTGGATTCTATGGTGAGACGTTATTTTTGGAGAATCTCTGGGCTCCCAATGGGAACATTAAATTTAACCAGTTCTTAAGTATTGATGCTTTCAAGATTTCTCCGATTCTAATAAAAGGAATATAATTTCCCTGGAAAGGCCGAATGGCAACAAGGGCAGCTAAAATCCTTGCTTGGCCTATGAAACCCCATCAGTGGATAGAAATATAGAAGATTTTTATTACACAAAGAAATAAAAGGAGAAAAAGAAATGTAGGCAACATTGAAGGAATCTGGAAGAGAGAATGAAAGAATCTGAGGCTTCAGGGCTGAATGGAGGCCCAATTTGTTCCTTCTGACCCCAAATTCAGTTTTAAGGTTTGTGGGTGTTTTTGGACTCTCCCCCCAAATCAGGAGCCTCCCCAGGAAGGAAGACGGAAGCGATCAGGATTCCTCTTATTGGGGGTTTTACATCTCGGTTTAAGCATTGAATCATGATTACAAATTCTAGGCTGCTTCCATTACTCATTTCTTTCTTTATTGGATTTAAAAGCTGCTGGACTGGAAATGACTCTGAATGAATACAGAAAAAAGAAAAAGCAGAAGATCCATAGAAAGGGGTCGACAGGGGAAAAAGTGTCCACTAATTCTTTTTTTTATTTTGGGTGAAAAAAAAAATAAGGTTTTATCCCAAAGTGCCAAAAGCAGCATTTCTGGAGCAGAGGCAGAGAGGGAGGGGCTTCTGGGTGGGAAGAGGGAGGGAGACGGGAGGTTCCAGAATAGGATAGAAATGAATCAGGGATAGAGAGAAATATATATGTAGATACAGGGAGTCCTCGACTTAGGACCACAATTGAGCCCAAGATTTCTGTTGCTAAGTGAGATGTTTGTTAAATGAATGTTGCCCCATGTTACGACCTTTCTTGCCACAGTCATTAAGTGAATCCCTGCAGTTGTTAAAGGAATAACATGGTTGTTAAGTGAATCCGGCTTCCCCACGGACTTTGCTTATTGGAAGGTCATAAAAGGGGATCACGTGACTCCGGGATGCTGTGACCGTCACAAGTACGAGTGTGTTGCCAAGCATCTGGATTTGGATCACGTGACCCTGGGGAGGCTGCAACGGTCGTAAGTGTGAAAAACAGTCATAAGTCATTTTTTTTCACTGCCTTTGTAACTTTCAATGGTCACTAAACAAACTGTTGTTAAGTGGAGGACTGCCTGCATTGAGCAGGAGAGAGAGAGACCTGGCTGGATTCCCCTCCCCCACCCCCACCCAAAAAAACCTTATCTGGATGGATTTTCTTGTGGGGGGGAAATGGATCAAAGGGATCCCAGATTCCAGGCAGGAGGAGAGTTTGGAGCCTGGGAAGAAGATTTTGTCCCTCTGAGAGTGCAGAATAAATAAATAAATGAGGAGTAAAACCTCCATCCGGGAGGATCCAAAGGAAGGAAAGGAAAGGGGGGTCCTGGCATCACCCTCCCAGGGAAGAGCCCCCCCCTCCCTCCCCTCCAGACTCACTTCTCCGGCCAATCACCCGCTCCTCCCTCTTGGGCGCCTGGTAGTTGTACACCCCGTAGTTGTGCCGGCAGAAGCGATCCACTCCGGCCTTCATGAGCTGCATGACCTGCTTATCTCCATTCCACTTGTCCACATCGGGCTGCCCCAATGGAGTGACAGCCACGAACTTCCCGAGGTCGCTGTCGAAGTAGTCGGTCTCCTGCTGGTCGTAGAACTCCCTGTACAGGTATCTCACCCGCTGCGTCCCGTTGAGGAAGCGGCACTCGGACTTCACCTGGGCCAGGAAATGGGCTGCGCGGGGGAGGAGGAGGAAGGCTGTCAAGAGGGACTCCAGGGCCCATCGCTCCCAGCCACTGGGAGAGGAGGGGGGATCTAGCTTGGGAAGGGGGAGCTGCAGGAGTCCTTCCGAGAGAGACTGGGAGAAGACACCCCCTGGAGGAGGGAGCGGGAACTCTCTCAGTCCCAGAGAGGAAGGGAGGCTTCCTGGGGGGGTCTGGAGGAGGGAGGGGAGGAAAGAGGGGGAGGGGTGTAAAAGGCAGGCAGAAGCTCAACCGGTCCAGCGATCCCATTCAGTCTCTGCAGGGAAGGTTGGATCTCAAGGGGCAGGAAGGATGGGGTGGGGGCTGGAGGGAAAGTGAAGTCCATAACCCCCCACTCTCTCTTCCTTTGGGAGGGGATCTGGGGAGGGGCCACAATGAGGACATCTAGACGGACTCTCCCGGGGTCTCCCAGCCATTCGAACCCCCACCTTCCCTGGGTCCCCCCAGCTTCTCTTCTTCTCCCGAATCTTCAACTCAACTCCCTCCCTTTGGAGGATTCTCTGGGATCACCCCTGTTTCCTCTCCCCCTCCCCAAAAAGACCCCCTGCAGCCCCCCCAAGAGCCTCTAAAAGGGAGGGTCTCCAGCCCCCTTCACAAAGGGGAGCCCCCAATCTCCTTCTCCCTCAGTACTCCCCAGGGCCGGATTTAGATGAAAAGAGGCCCTAGGCTAGTCCACTTATGAGGCCCTTTCACCTATAGTGAAAGTGTAATTTTAATTTTGCTAACAATTTGAATGTAGGCCCCTCTTGATCTTGAGGCCCTAGGCTGAAGCCTAGTTAGCCTATAGGAAAATCCGGCCCTGATCAGACTAGAAAATACCCAGTTCCAACAACTGTTGTTTTTTATGTTTTAGCCTCCATCTTTGTTGCTCTTCTCTGCACTCTTTCTAGAGTCTCCAGATCTTATTTATTATACAAAACACAAAGTACTCCCCCCTCCCCTCCAGGTCCCGAAAGAGCAGTGGGGTGGGGAGTGTTCTGTGTCTCCTCCCCAAATTCAGAGGCTCCCGAGAAGGCACCGAAGCCCCCCTCTTGCCTGACCTCCAAAGCGTCAAAGTTGAGACTGAGAAGAAAAAGTGAAGTTTCTGAAGAAGCCCAAAGACTTTTGCTCAAATGCCTCTTTTCCCTTCTGGGGCTTCAGGGCTGAAAATGCCTCAGTTTCCCTCTTTCACTTTCGCTTTTCCTCCCCTTCCTCTTTCCCTGCAGCCCCCTCCCACCCAGGCACAGGAGAGCCTGCGACCCCCACCTGGCTACATGGGGGAAGGGTTAGGATTAGGGTCCCTCTCCGTCCTCCTGGGGGAGGAAGGGGGAGGAGACCACGCAGAGATCGAGGCTGCTGGAGGCTCTGGGGACCCATCGGCTTCCTTCCCCCTTCCCAGCCCCCTCCTCCCCCGCCCAGCCCCCTCCTTACCGGGGGTCTCCTCCCCCCCTTCGCTCCCGGGGATCCGGGCCAGCGCCCCCAGCAGCAGCATCAGGGGGAGCCCAGCCAAAGCCATGGAGGCTCCCCACAAGCGCCCCAAAGGGGGGAGAAAGACGCTCCCAGCCCCAGAGGAGGAATCGGAGGGTCTGGAGGGGGGGAGGAGTTTTCCTGGGACTTCGGAAGAGGGAGAGTCCAGAAAGAGCAGGAGGACCAATGGGAATCCTCCCTTCTGCAGCGTCATCGGTCTCCGGGCAGAGCCTCCCTTGACTTCGCCCGATACAGGAGATAGTTCGGCGCAGAGAGAGAAGCGGAGAAAGTGGGGGAGGGGAATCCCTTCAGTCTTGGGGGGCTGCAATCTGGGGGGTCTTTCATGCCAGCCCCGGAGGAGAATCTCCTCTTCCTTTTGCCCCCCCCCCCATGATTCTCCTCCACTCTCCCTTTCTCTGGGCGCCTGGACTGGACTAGATGCCCTTTGAGTTCCCAGAGTGCCCAGAAGGAGCCTAAGCTGGAGCTGCCGAGAGTCCAGGAGGGCAAAGTGGATCCAGAGCTCGAGGGGTCCTTCGGGGCTCAGAAGGGGAGGAGGGACCCCCAGCAGCTGCCCTGGATGACAAGGGGGGAGGGGCAGCCCCACAGCCAGCCAGGACTTGGGGGTCACACGCTCCCCCCAATCCGAAGGGAAGCCAGGAAAACCCTCAGCTGACAGTCCACGCAGGATCTGCAGGGATCCCTCCTAATCCAGCCGGATCCTCTCCCCAGCCCCCCCCTTCACGGGGGAATCTCCGTAGGGATCTCTCGGCTTCACAACACGCGTCTTCCTTTCTCTCTGTGGGTCGGGATCCCCCTTTTCCTTGCAAAGCAGCCCCGGATGAAGATCCCGGAATGAAGTTCGGCCGTTTCTCCTCCGCTTCCCGCTCCTTTCCTCGGAGAACGTCCACATCTTCTCCCATAATGCACCACAATCTCTACTTTCAGCAGAAAAAAATATATAAAGTTACATTTTGGAAGAAATTTTGCCATCTGATTATGCAGATCTAGAGTGGAATCGTGATGAGATTTGGGTATTTTGACCATGGAACAGGAAGGCCCCTAAAACAAAAGTCTCCTTTTTATGATGTTCCATGAAGATTATAAGGGCATGAAAGAGAAAATAAAAGTATTAGAGAAATGGGGAAGGGAAAGGAAGGGAAGGAGAAGTGGGGGATAAAGGGCAAAAGGAAAAAAGAGAGGAAAAAACTTTCCCCAGCAAGTGAAATTGGAGCCTCGGTTTTTATTTCTTCTGTAAGTAAATTTTAACCATTTCCACACCAACAACTTAACTTAATCAGTGAATCCCAAAAGTCCAGATTTCACTTTTTTTCCTGCCTCAACACAAAGTCCAGAAGTGGCTCCCAGGTAGAAAAACAGCTGGAAATCTCTTCTTTCCTCTGCTCAAAAAGTTTATTTCTCCATCTCTGCCCATTTTTTCATTCCATCCCTTCGTCCCTCCTGGGGATGGAGGTTTCTCTCCATTTTTGCATATGAGGAATTCTTGCTGCAGTCAGCAGGTCCAGTAATAAAGTCATAAATTTATATTTCAAGTTCCTTGTCCAGGAATCCCGAGAGGAAAACTTCTGGTTGTCAATAAGAGCTGTGGGGTTTTCTGACCCACCGCATAGAGGTCGGCTTCAGTTCCAGAATGGCTGCTGGTGAGCTGGGGGGGGGGGAGAGAATCGGGGGGGGGGAGAATCATCCCCCTGAAGGACCGGAGGAGGGGAGCCCATCGGGGGTTCAGCCCAGCACCAGGAGGGTCCCCGGCAGCTTCCCCTTTTAAGGAGAGTCCCAGGGTTTCTCCCCCTTCCCCCTATGCAGGAGGGGCTGGGGGGGCCGAAGGCTTCGGGTGGGGGGAGGGCCGAGGGGGAGAGGGAGACTCAAAGGCTGAAGGGGACCTTAGAGATCTTCTAGTCCAGCCCCCCCTGGCCGAGGCAGGAGCCCTTATCCCACCCCAGACAAATGGCTCTCCGACCTCTTGAAGACCTCCAGGGATGGAGCCCCTCTCCTCCCCCCCTGATTCCAGATGGGGGAGGGGCTGCTGCATTGATTCATTGGTTCTCAGGTGATGCCTCCCCATCTCCTCCCCTGGGACCTCCAAGGGGGGGTCTGAGTTCAGCCATGAGGCTGCCAAGGGGGGCTCCAGGGAGAAGAGGGAAATTGTCCCTAATTGACTTAATTAGGGGGTTAATCAAAGGGGAGGCCTCCCTCCCTCCCTCCCTCCCTCCCTCCAGAGGTTTCCTATTGAGCAGGAGGAAGATGGGGAGGCCATGGGGGAGGCAGCAAAGGGGGGAGCCAGAAATGTCAGAAGGAAAAGGGGGGAGGGGACAGGAAGGGCAATTTAGAGCCTGCAGGGCTCCCTCCCCCTCCCCCAATGAAAGGGATCCTCCCCCCCTTCCCTCCTGCAGCATCCCAGAACCTGGAGGAAGTTTCCGTGCTTTGTGTGTGTCTGTTTTGGTGTTTGAGGGCACCTCATGGTGGAGTTTTGCGTAAGGAAAATCTGGCTGAAATTTCAAGGCTTTCCTTCGTCTGGAGCACGGAGGCCCTGCAGGGAGAGTTTGAGGGCGGTTCAATTTGTTCAGAAACGATTTTTTTTGTAAAGAAAATGGAAGAATTAAAGGGTTTTTAGGAACTGGGGTGGGGGAGGGGTTCAGGTGAGGGAGGAAGAGGAGAAACTCACCTGCAGGAGGTCAGACGGGAGTTGCTGGAAGGAGAAAAAAGAGCCAATCAGGAGCCTTCATTGGGCTGGGGGAGTCAGAGGAGCCCCCTCCCCATCGAGAGATCCCACAACATTTCCTGATGGGAGGAAGCTCTCCAAATACATTTCTCCACCCTGACCTCGACCTACCTAGGCAGGGTGGATCTCCCAGGGGTCAGACTTCCTGGCCCAACAAGACCTTCTGTGCCACCTTGATGAGAGGCCTCCACCAGATGACCCCCTTCCTCTCCAGCCCCACAGACTCCCCTTTCCTGCCCTTCAGGGTGAGGGTCAGGCATTGACCACATCCCCCTCAGTCAATTGCGGAAGGCAGCTCTGCTTGCAACTGCTGAAATCCCGCGAGGAGGAGACCTTTGGCGCCATCAAACTCCCACCTCCGCCTCTCCCGGGTCCTCGGAAGGGCTCGATGGGCGGACACAAAGGCCAAATCCAGGCTGAACAGCTGAACATCCCCCCCCCCTCCGAGAACCATCTCCTCCAAAGGACCCCTCGGAGGCTCCTCTGCCTGGAGACGGATGACGCTCACAAAGCTCCATTTTTCATTGGGTGGGACGGACGTTCGACTTTCTGGAAGTCAGAAATAGAATTCCGCAGCGCTGCAGCTCCCTCCTCTTGCTTTCCCCTCCCCCATCTCCATCCTCACTTCCCCCTTGCTTTCCCCCTCCTCCTCACTCTCTTCACTCCCCCTAACTCTCCTCCCTCACTCCCTCCCCACTTCCTCCCACCCCCCATTTTCTGTCCTGCTCTGCGTGGGCAGCCTTTCCTCCCTCCTGACGCAGGACTGGGGGTCTGGCTTCCTCATGCACCGGAGACCGGCAGGAAAGGGGGGGTGGCTCCCAGGGGAGGAGCGTAAAGAGGGGCTTGGAGACCCCCAATTTCCTCCCTTGCACCCTGAGCCTCAGGAAGGTGGGAAAGACTAAAAGGCTACTGTGTTTAGAGGTGGGGGCAAGGACCAAGGAAGTTGAGACCCCCTCATTGCCCCCCTTTAGGGCTTCCCCTCCACTCTAACCTTGTCCCCTCTCTCTGGACAAGGGGAAATGGGTTCCCATGAGGTCTTCCAAACGGCAGGAACTGAGAAAGGGGGGAGGGGGAGGAGAGATCCAGGGAGATCAGGCAAGGCTGAGAGAGGAATGGGAAGTGAATCTTTTGAGGGAGGGGAGTTCAAGGAGGGCCTGAAGCTTTTCCCTCCTTGTCTTGGAGGAGTTTCAGCCTCTACAGCAGCCCAGAGGCTTCCTGGTGGTCTCCCATCCTCAGGCTCACCAGGCCCATCTCTCTCAGCTGGGTGAGGGCATTGGAGGCTGGGCAGCTGCCAGCTGTTGAGGGCTGAGGATCAAATGCCAGCTAATGGTTGGTGATGCCAGATCAGAGCCCCCACCCTCTCCCAGCTGCAGCAGGCAGACATCCCACAGGGCGCCTATCCTGAGGCGGCCTGGATCCTCTCCTGGGATGGGGGGAGGGGCAGCACCAGCCTCAGCCGGCCAGAACTGGGTCCCCTCCTGCAGCTGAAGGAGGCGGCAGAGTCCGAACCTGCCCCACAATTGTGTGTTTGGACACAGCCAGTCACACAAAATTGGCCCCAGATCCAGAGAGACTCTGGTGGGATCCCATCGCTCTCCTGATCAAAGCAGAACTTCTGGGCTCTTTTCAGGTTTCCCCTCCCCCGCAAGACTTTGATTCTCTCTGAGTTCTCCCAGACACCCCCACCCCTCTCTCCCCCCACATACACACACACACACACACACACACACACACACACACACACACACCCAGAGCAGCCCTTCTTTCTCCATCCCCCAAGAGCTGCAGAGGCTCTTGGGCTTCGCTTCCCCAGCCTGAAGCTTTGGGCTCCTCCGAAGCGGAACTGAGGACCTGGCCAGGATCCAGCAGGCAACAAGCCTCCATTCTCCCTCAGGGCAGCTCAGGGACTCCCCTCCTCCTCCTCCTCCGCCCCATGGCTGAGTCTGCAGGTGGGGCAGCCACAAGGTCCTCTGCCCCATTGGAGGCGGCTGAAGGGGCCCCTCCCCACAACCTCATTATAGCTCTCTAGTCCTTTTCTCCTTCAGTTAAAGCCCGGTGAAGTAAGGAATCGACTTATGACAGCTCATTTAGTGACTTTTCAAAGTTACAATGGCGCTGAAAAAAGTGACTCTTCGCTTAATATTCCTTCTTTTTAAAATATTTTTTATTGTTTTGAATGTTTTTAATACTTTAATGTAAATACCTGTTTTTAGCTTTGTTGTATGTGACACAGAGTCACTTGTTGTGAGATGGGTGGCTATATAAATTGATAGATAGATGATAGATAGATAGATAGATAGATAGATAGATAGATAGATAGATAGATAGATAGATAGATTGTGGAAATTGGGATTGTAGAAACACCCAGGAGCATAGAAGAGTCCAAAGGCAGATGCATGAATAAATGTGATAAATGTATTTATTCATATAATAAAACATATTAACTATATACAAAGGCTGTCTTAATATCCATTAGGATAGGGGGCACCAAGCGTGTGTGACCACCCCTATCAAAGATCATGTCTCCTGGAGAACAAACGTAAAAGAGAGAGCAAAGTGGAAAGGTTAGAGGGGGTTTTATACTCAGTGTAAGCCCCTCCTTTCCACATAGGGGTGGGGGCACTTTCTGCCTCCACTAGTGTCTGTATGATACATGTGCCAATGGCTTGCAAATACTTGACAGTTCCCCTCCTTGCGAGCCAATGGCATGCAAACATACAAATGCAATGCACAACAGATTTTACCCTGTGAGACATAACTTTTTACACAGATCTTTGTGCCTATCTGCTGGTAGAGGTTTTGTGAAAATATCAGCTGTTTGATATTTGGTCTGACAATGTGATAAAGATATAAACCCCATCTCTACTAGTTGCCTAACATTTTGATAGCGGATATCAATATGTCTGGACCTTTTTCCCACCGCATAGGCTTTGGCAATGCCTATGGCCCCGGTGTTGTCCTCTATAATTTGGATGGGCAAAGTCGGTGGTGTCCAGATGCTAGAAATTAAGGCATCAAACCATATCAGATGGTTCCCTGCCTCTGATAAGCATGCATATTCGGCCTCAGCGGTGGAGCACGAAACAAATTTCTGTTGCCCCACATGCCAATGGATGGGTGCCTCATTTAATAGTACCAAGAAGCCCGAAGTACTCCTACGTGTCTTGGTATCTCCGGCCCAGTCCGCATCCGCGAAGCATTTTAATTGGGCCTTGTCTCTATTCTCAGGTTCCAAGCGAAGCACGTAATCTGCTGTGGTCTTGAGATACCTTAATAGCTTTTTAATGGCCAACCAGTGGAACTGGGTAGGATGTTCCACTTGTCTAGATAGCAGGTTTACGGCAAGGGCAATATCTGGATGGCTCCAGTTACTTATATATAGTAATGAGCCGATCACTGACCTAAATAGAGTACTATTTTGGAACTCTGGGCTATCCTTGTGTGCCAATCCATAATAGTCGGTCTGCATTGGGATAGCCGTTGGCTTGCTATCTTCCATTTTACATTTCACCAAGAGTTCCTCTATCTTTTCCTTTTGGGAGAGAGCAAAACCTTTTGGTGTAGTGATGATTTGTACGCCTAGGTACTTGTCCACATATCCTAAAGACTTTAGAGTGAACTTTTTTTGTAGGGTCCTGGCAAATATAATACATCCCCCCTTGTCAGGCCCTATATATAAAAGGTCATCGACATACACTAGGACTTTCTCCAGTCCCCCTTTGGTATCCCTTGTGAAGGTACATTTATCAGCTGGAGATGGATGGAAACCCAGTGATTTGAGAGTTTTAGTCAGGCATTTGTACCACAGTCTGCCTGATTGTTTGAGGCCGTACAAACTTTTCTGCAGAAGCCAGGTGTGGCCTTCCTGCCGTTGAAATCCGGGGGCACCTCTGACGTAAGTTTCTTGTTTTAGATGTGCGTGTAAATAAGCAGTTTGCACATCAAATTGAAAAATGTGTTCCCCATGTGCTGCTGCGGTGACCAAAGCAGCCCTCACACTTTCCGCTCTCACGGTGGGGGAGTAGGTTTCATCAAAGTCCTGCAAGTAGCGCTGTGCGTAGCCTTGTGCTACCAGCTGGGGCTTATAGAGGAGTTTGTTGTTGGGCATTGGCTTGACCTTGTAGACCCAACGGGTGCCAATTGCTTTCCTCTTTTTCGGGACTTCCATGGGGATGAAGACTTTCAATTTTTTGAGACTGTCCATTTCCCGCTTCATTGCCACCCTCCACCTGCACTGTTCTTCCTCGGGAAGCTGGAGGACATCTGTGTACGTTTTAGGGGCCATGGTAACGCTGTTGACCGAGGCAACACAGCCAATGTCCAACCTTTTGGGTGGCACCCCTTTATTGGAGCGTTTTGACCGTCTGGGAAATTGCCACTCACCATCATCATCATCATCCGGAGCATCGGTGTCAGAATTGGAGCTGCCGGAGGTATCTTTCCAATCAAAATGGGGTGGGCCTCTGTCCCAGGCGCTGCGAATATATGGTCGTTTAGGTGAGGCAGGAGGTGTGAAGTCACCCAGGGATTCCTTGTCTGAATCGTCAGAGTCAGGTAGGTATTCATCACCATCCGGATCTTCGCTGGTCAGTTGCTTGGAGTTTGTTGGTTCATCCTCTTCAGGTGGTGCTGCTTGTTCAGTGTCGATTCTAATAGGGGAATAACCGGGTTCATTGGAATGAATTTTTGACCAATTTGACCCCTCCTCAAAGGAAGCTGATCTAGAGACAATGACAAGGTTATTTTTGTCTACAAACCTAGAGGCCTTGCTGCCGGTTGCATAACCTATAAATCTGAGCCTCCTTGATGCCTTGCCCCCCTTTCTTCTGAGGTGCTTGGGAATATGGACCCAGGCATAGGAACCAAAAATTCTCAGGTGTGAGAGGCTAGGTTTCCTTCCATGGACCAGGAAGTATGGGGTTTGGTTAATGGCACTACTCCATGTCCTGTTGACTAGATAATTAGCCATTTTGACCGCTTCTGCCCAAAAAACTTGGCTCATGTCAGCATCTGCAAGTAGGCAGTTCATGACATTCTGCAGTACACCATTTCTCCTTTCTACAATGCCATTCTCGGACGGAGTTCGAGGGGATGATTTAAAATGGAGGATACCTCTCTCCTTCATCCACTTTTCGAAAGTCTTGGATGTAAACTCAGTCCCCCTATCTCTCTGCACCTGAGTGATGCACACCTTGTGTTGCGTTTGGATCTGGTTGTAAAGATATTTGAAGTTGGTAAAGACTTCAGTTTTGTCCTTTAAAATAAATACATGGCCATAACGAGAGTAATCATCTACTACTGTTAAAAAATAACTCCCCCTACCAAGGGAGGGTCTAAAAGGACCAACCAAATCCATGTGTACCAGCTGATAAGGGTACCTTGCACGACGGGAAGAGACCTTAGGTATAGCAGCAGTTTTAGATTTTGCTGCCTTACAGATGGCACATTCCAAATAGGTATTACAATTCTTTATTTTAAGCCCATCAGAAAAATTTTGCATTTTCTTAATAACCGGGAAGCTGGCATGGCCGAGCCTGCGGTGTAATATATGAGCACAATCCAAATGTAAAGGTTTACCCATGCATACTTTGTCAACCTTATGTATCTTACCATTACAAGCCTTGGTCTGTTCAGTAATGAGAGTAGGCACTGGATTAATGGTCACCTTAGAGTTCCTCAGGGTTGGCTGAGGAGTTGTGACCTTAATGGGCTCAGCCTTAATGGCTTTGGATGTCCTAGGAGCTGGTTTAAAAGCTTCATTGGTTTTAGGTCCAGGGTCCTTGAGTTTGGACAACCTAGGGGCTGGCACAGAAGCTTTCTGCTCTATCTGGGCGTTAGCTCCCTGAGCCCTCTTGTTAGGTTTCTTGTGCCTTTTGACCTTTCCTTTTGGGGAAAAATAAGGCAAATTGTTGATTTTTACAATATCGCCAACAACACCCCCATTTTCGAAAACATAACCTCCACCCTTCTCAAAAACCAGTTTTACATTTTTATCCTCAGTCAATTTTAAGATGCTTAAAAGGTTGTTCTTGATTGAGGGAACATACAGTGCCCCTGTGACATCTCCTATACCAGGCACATTGATCACGCCTTCCCCAGTTACCTCTGCCTTGTCCCCAGTGGCAACTTTTACTGAGGACTTGAGTGGGTGTAAAACCTTAAATCATTGCTTCGTGTTGGCTATATGCGTTGATGCACCTGAATCAAGAAGCCACAGCCCCTCAGCATCCTTTACCTGGGAGGTGTGATTGTCACTAGTGACACTACAGAATTGGTATCCTTTATGACCACCTCCCCCTCTTCCACGGCCTCTTTTATTTTTATTGTGCTTAAGTCCAGCCGTGTTGGCCCTAGAGCGAGGGCACTCCCTTTTAAAGTGACCTTGTATGCCACAGTCAAAGCAGGTGGGAAGGGTATTAATCCTTTCACTTGTGTCCTGGCGCCTCCTCTGAGGCCTAGGCCTGTGATATGCCTCCTTCATTTCTTGTTGTTCCTCATCTCTGCGCCTTAAATCTTCCTCAATAAAGCGGCCAGAAAAGTATTCTATATTTCTTTGTTCCCTAGAAACCCCTTCTAGAGAAATAATAAAGGGACTCCAGGATTTGTCTAGGGAGTTCAACATCACACTAATTAAAGTGGATTCAGAAACAGGCTCCCCCCTCTGTATAAGCTCATCCCTCATGGCTTTAAGCGTTGCCAAATGTTCCCCCATTTTGACACCAGGTTTGAGTTTCTAGTTGTGGAAAATTCTTGACAATCTGCTGGTTGCAGCCATATTGTCACTATGGAACAAATTATATAGGGCAGTCCAAACTTCCTGAGCTGTGAGGCCGTCTGAAAGACTGGCATACAGAGCTGTGTCTATAGAACTGTAGGAAGTTAGCACCCACCCCTCTCCTGGAAGAGTGAAATATTTTAGGAAATATGAAAAAGGCAGAATATTATATTTCCCTGGGATAAGCATGTTTTGAAGCAGCTCCCATCTTCCTGCCCCCATCCTTTGTCAATGGGCCATTAAGGCCTGGGCCAGTCTATTCTACATAACAAAGATCTAGGAATTGCCAAAGATAGGATTAGCCCTCTACACAATAGCAGCAGAAACTCACCACATGTGACCTGGGAAGCACATGTGACCATCAGCCAGCAAGGCCCCCACCCCCTGGGAGTCTGACAACCAATCAGGATACTCTTTCGGGGCCCCAAGAAATGCAGAGCCAGGGAGAGCATAAAAACCCGAGGATTTTCTGTATCTGCCCCTTTTTCTGTTCAGGAATTCAAGCCATGTGATCCTGTCCACCATTAAACCATCTTTCCAAGCAGTCTCCATGTTTCCAGTGTCTGTTTTCCCCACTTGGAGCAGAACCTAGAAGGATGTTTCTTCCAACAGAACTTAACAGGGTTGTGTAAGCTCTTTTATGCAGGAACTCAATTTCAGGGCTCCAAGGTAAAGGGGGTGGTCTTTTGATCATGTCCAGAGTATTTTCTCTTAAGAGAATTATCTGAATCTCTTTACACCATTTTTTAAAATTCTGACCACTTAAATGTAATTTTTCAAAATTATTTGGCAAAGTTACAAAATTATTGCCATTAAACTGGATGGGGAGTTGTTCAAATGGCTGAAAAGATCCTGTTGTGAATGGCATTGGGATCCCTAAGCCTGGGATCGATTGCTTAGGTCTGGCTCCTTTTTGTAGTCCTTCTGTAGTTTGAAGCAACTGGGCACGTGCAGAAAATGGAGCATGCTCCAAAGCCTTTTCTTGTTGGAGCTCCGATCTCCCTCTCTGAGCTCTGAAGTCAGGTCTGGCTGGAGCTTCAGTATAGGCCCGAGCATCAGCTGTGTGGCGGGGAAGCCTTGGAGGAGTGGGAAGAAGGCCTGGAGATCTTTCTGGAGACTGGAGGCCCATCAGATGAGGTCCATGGGCTGGATAGGCCTGGAAATGTCTCTGGATCTCCTCTTCTCCATCAGAGGGGCAGGATTGCAGCTCTGGATCATCCCAGCAGGGCCGGAAAGGTGCGGAGGCCTCAGCCTGGGCCTCCGTGGAGCATTCAGTGAATGGTGAGCGCCTCTGCAGTGGGGGGTGGGAGGCTGCAGGTCCATCTGGGTTCCTCCGGGGGTGGGAGGTTGGATTTGGGGCCCTCCTTGAGTGGGCAGCTGGGTCTGGGACCTCGGGGGGGCCAGTGGGTGGTTGCTCCATAAGTTCCAGGGCAGCGACCAGGGCCTCTAGGGCCTCTTTGATGTTTGCCGTGGCAGGCGGGGCCTGGCAAGGGGCTTGTGGGTTCGGAGTGGTCCTCTGGGCCGCTGGAATGCTGAACTGACTGGCTGGCGTTGTAGGCCTGGGCTGTGGAGCTGGGGATGGCCTGGCTCGTGGTGCTGGCAAAGTGCCCAGGGGAGCAGCCATCTTGGAGGAAGTTGCCTCCGGAAGTGGCCTGGTGGCCATTTTGTTTGGCAGGAAACTGGGTGGGGGGGCAGTCTCTCTGGCGGCAGGCGCCATCTTGGAGAGATCAGGCAGGGGAGTCCTTACCGGGATGGCAGGCATCTCTGGTGCTGCCTCCTCAGGCCTCTCTCTGGCTGCTGCCCTTGTCTTCAGGAGGGAGGCCAGCGCTGCTCGGCACTCCTCTTCTGACATCTCAGCCACTTGCCTGTCCAGGCTTTCATCTGGTCCTTCTGCCCTCTCTTCGTCAGTGCTGAAGAAGCCTTCTCCAGCATCGCTTGGCTCGGCCCCTGGGATCTCTTGCTGCCTCTGGGTGGCCTCTGGCTGCCAGGGTGTAGCTGGATGGAAACCCCCTTCAATGTTTTCCATCGTTGATTCAGGCTGGGGCTGCTGTGAAGTTCTCCTCCGTTGAAGGCCTCTGGTCACAACAGGGTAGCTTCTCTCACAGGTTGTTTTGGAGGGCATCTTGCCTTTTCAACAGCTCCTGGAGTGGATTTCTGCTACCATTCCCTCTGCTACCATTCTGTGGAAATTGGGATCGTAGAAACACCCAGGAGCATAGAAGAGTCCAAAGGCAGATGCATGAATAAATGTGATAAATGTATTTATTCATATAACAAAACATATTAACTATATACAAAGGCTGTCTTAATATCCATTAGGATAGGGGGCACACAGCGTGTGTGACCACCCCTATCAAAGATCATGTCTCATGGAGAACAAATGTAAAAGAGAGCGTGGTGGAGAGGTTAGAGAGGGTTTTATACTCAGTGTAAGCCCCTCCTCTCCACATAGGGGTGGGGACACTTTCTGCCTCCACTAGTGTCTGTATGATATATGTGCCAATGGCTTGCAAATACTTGACATAGTAAAATAGGAGACAGATATAAATCAGAGTTTCTTGTAAAAATCAAATCCAGAAAGCACCCACAGGCAGACTGATTCAGCAGGATTCATTAAGTTCTTCATATACATATATATAATTTTGGGGAGGGAAGGTTGAGAGCCTCTCTTGGTGGCCAGAGAAAAGCTTTGGCCTCTCGGGGGAAGGAGATGCCCGGATCTCTCCGGAGAGAAAAGTCCGCTCAGAAGTCAAAGAAAAAGGAAGAGAAAATTCCCCCAAAGAGACTCAAGAAACATCCTGTGATTTCAGGTCTCCTCAACTGGAGCCGCACCAACAATTTGCTCTAAATACACGTAATTTAATAAATATTCCTGTTCTTTTAATAAAGAACAGGAACCCCTGGAGAATTATTGGCCTCTTGTCTGAAGTATTTTCATGGAAGTAAAAATAATACTTTTGATGAAGAAGAAATTATATGAATCACAATGAAATTCAGGATCAATATTTTGGATTTATAATAAAAATGCATTCTATTTATGTGGATAAAGCTTGTGAGCAGCTAAAGGTTTTTAACAAACTATCCAGACAGAGATTTCGGTCCTGTTCCTGAACCAAAGGAAGGAAGGAAGGAGGGGAGGGAAGGGAGGAAAAGAGGAGGGGAGGATGGGCTTTGGAGTCTTTGGGCAGCTGATGAAGCTCCTTTCCCTGAAGGGAAAATCCCCCCAGAGACCCCCAAAAGGCGGGAGGAGGGAGGGAGGCCCTGAGAGGCCCACAAAAGAGACACACTCACAACACCAACACAATTGGCACTTGGGGCACTTTCGGAGGTTATGAAAAATCACTAGATAAGTTAATAAAAGTGAAAGTGAAATCTCTATGTTAAATATTATTGGAATGAGAATTATTTCAAGTACTGTGCCAGATGACAAGAATGTTGGGCTGTTTGTAGGGGAAAAATAAACTTTAAATTTCATCCAGAAACAAATTAAACAGGTGAATATTATTATCTCCACGAAAATGTTTTGGAAATGGAAATGTTTTAAATTATGGGCCAAATCTTATTTAATTATTTTAAACTTATTTTAATGTTTGTGCACAAATGTTTTATTTTTGGCTGTTCATCGCCCTGAGTCCGAAAGGAGAAGGGCAGTATAGAAATTTGAATAATAAATAAATAAATAAATATCCTCTTTGGTAGGAAAAACATTTCTAAATGCATCTTATGTGGCAGCTGAAAATCCTCCCAGGTTTCGCAGGGAAGAATTTAGGAGTGAAAGTGAGTTTTGCCTCCAGACTGAATATGTGGTAAGTGTGAAAAACAGTCATAAGTCATTTTTTTTCACTGCCGTTGGAACTTTCAAGGGTCACTAAACGAACTGTTGTTAAGTGAAGAAGTGCCTGCATTGAGCAGGAGAGAGAGAGAGAGAGACCCCCCCCAAAAGAAACATATCTGGATGGATTTTCTTGGGGGGGGGGGAATGGATCAAAGGGATCCCAGATTCCAGGCAGGAGGAGAGTTTGGAGCCTGGGAAGAAGATTTTGTTCATCTGAGAGTGCAGAATAAATAAATAAATAAATGAGGAGCAAAACCTCCATCCGGGAGGATCCCAAGAAATGAAATCAAATGAAAGGGGGGTCAGGTGTCCCCCTCCCAGGGAAGCCCCCCCTCCCTCCCTCCCCCCCCCCGACTCACCTCTCCGGCCAACCACCCGCTCCTCCCTCTTGGCCGCCTGGTAGCTGTTCACCCCGTAGTTGTATCGGCAGAAGCGATCCACTTGGGTCTTCTCGTACTGCAGGAGCTGCTCATCCCTGTTCCAATAGTCCGCACTCGCCTTCCCCAACTCCTTGAGGACCACGAACTGCCCGAGGTCGCTGTCGAAGCGGGCGATCTCCTGCCGGTCGTAGATGTACCTGATCAGGAGCCTCACCCGCTGCGTCCCGTTGAGGAAGCGGCACTCGGACTTCCCCTGGACCAGGAAATGGGCTGCGAGGGGGAGGAAGGCGGTCAGGAGGGATTCCAGGGCCCATCGCTCCCAGCCACTAGTAGAAGAGGAGGGGGCGGGGCGGGGGACCTTCCGAGAGAGACTGGGGGAAGATGCCCCCTGGAGGAGGGAACGGGAACTCTCTCAGTCCCAGAAAGAAAGGGAGGCTTCCTGGGGGGGTCTGGAGGGGGGGGGAAGAAAGTGGGAGGGAGGAGAGGGACCTCCTCCAGCCTCCCACGGAGGAAAAAGGCAGACAGAAGCTCAACTGGTCGGGCAGATCTCCTCTCTGCAGGGAAGGTTGGATCTCAAGGGGCAGGAATTGGGGGGGGAGGGCCGGAGGGAAAGTAACGTCCATACCCCCCACTCTCTCTTCCTTTGGGAGGGGATATCGGGGAGGGGACACAATGAGGACATCTAGACTGACTCTCCTGGGGTCTCCCAGCCATTCGAACCCCCACCTTCCCTGGGTCCCCCCAGCTTTTCTTCTTCCCCCGAATCTTCAACTCAATTCCCTCCCTTTGGAGGATTCTCTGGGATCACCCCTGTTTCCCCTCCCCCTCCACAAAAAGACCCCCTGCCACCCCTGCACCTCAAAGGGAGGGTCTCCAGCCCCCTTCACAAAGGGGACCCCCAATCTCCTTCTCCCTCAGTACTCCCCCTCCCCTCCAGGTCCCGATACAGCAGTGGGGGATTATGGGGGCTGGGGGGTTCTTGGCCTCCTCTGCAACTTCAGGGGCTCCCCAGAAGGGCCCGAAGCCCCCCCCCCTTGCCTGACCTTCACAGCCTCCAATCTGAGATTCAGGAGAAAAAGTGAAGTTTCTGAAGAAGGAAAAAGACTTTTGCTCAAATGCCTCTTTTCCCTTCTGGGGATTCAGGGCTGAAAATGCCTCAGTTTCCCTCTTTCGCTTTTCCTCCCCTTCCCCTTTCCATGCAGCCGACTGAGACCCAGACGCTGCGGGGGGGGGGGGCAGAAAGGGGCCCGGCTGAGACCCCCACCTTGGCTACAATTGGGAAAGGGGGGGATATGGGGAGGAAGGGGGAGGAGACCACGCAGAGATCGAGGCTGTTGAAGGCTCTGGAGACACAGCAGCTTTCTTCCCCACATCCAGGGGTCCTTCCCAGCCCCCTCCTCCCCCCAGCCCCCTCCTCCCCCCCAGCCCCCTCCAGCCCCCTCCTTACCGGGGGTCTCCTCCCCCCCTTCGCTCCCGGGGATCCGGGCCAGCGCCCCCAGCAGCAGCATCAGGGGGAGCCCAGCCAAAGCCATGGAGGCTCCCCACAAGCGCCCCAAAGGGGGGAGAAAGACGCTCCCAGCCCCACAGGAGGAATCGGAGGGTCTGGAGGGGGGGAGGAGGTTTCCTCGGACTTCGGAAGAGGGAGAGTCCAGAAAGAGCAGGAGGACCAATGGGAATCCTCCCTTCTGCAGCGTCATCGGTCTCCGGGCAGAGCCTCCCTTGACTTCGCCCGATGCAGGAGATAGTTCGGCGCAGAGAGAGAAGCGGAGAAAGTGGGGGAGGGGAATCCCTTCAGTCTTGGGGGGCTGCAATCTGGGGGGTCTTTCATGCCAGCTCCGGAGGGGAATGTCCTCTTCCTTTTGCCCCCCTCCCCCCCCCATTCTCCTCCAATCTCCCTTTCTCTGGGCGCCTGGACTGGAAGGGTGGACTAGATGCCCTTTTAGTTCCCACAGTGCCCAGAAGGAGCCTAAGGTGGATCTGCTGAGAGTCCAGGAGGGCAAAGTGGATCCAGAGCTCGAGGGGTCCTTCGGGGCTCAGAAGGGGAGGAGGGAGCCCCCAGCAGCTGCGCTGGATGACAAGGGGGGAGGGGCAGCCCCACAGCCAGCCAGGACTTGGGGGTCACACGCTCCGCCCAATCCGAAGGGAAGCCAGGAAAACCCTCAGCTGACAGTCCATGCAGGATCTGAAGGGATCCCTCCTAATCCAGTCGGATCCTCTCCCTTCACGGGGGAATCTCCATAGGGATCTCTTGGCTTCACAAGAGAAAAGGGCGATTTCCTTCCTTGAAACACGCGTCTCCCTTGCTCAGAACGTCTGGACGGACCGGCTCCTTCAGGTTTCCCGCCCCTGAACCCCGATTGTGTAGGAATCTCCCTCTTTCTTCCTTTCTGTGGGTCGGGATCCCCCTTTTCCTTGCAAAGCAGCCCCGGATGAAGATCCAGGAATGAAGTTCGCCGTTTCTCCTCCGCTTCCCGCTCCTTTCCTCGGAGAGGAAAAAGTTACATTTATAAAGTTACATTTTGGAAGAAATTTTGCCATCTGATTGTGCAGATCCTGATGAGATTTGGATATTTTGGCTGTGGGACAGGAAGGCCCCTAAAACAAAAGGCTCCTTTTTATGATGTTCCATGAAGAGTATAAGGGCATCAAATGGAAAATAAAAGTAATAAGGAATTGGGAAAGGGAAAGGAAGGGGAAGGAGAAGTGGGGGATAAAGGGCAAAAGGAAAAAAGAGAGGAAAAAAACTTCTTCCCAGCACAATAAAATAGAAAGTGAAATTGTACCCTCGGTTTTTATTTCTTTTCTAAGTAAATATTAACCATTTCTATAACAACAACTTAACTTAATCAGTAAATCCCAAAACTCCAGGTTTCATTTTTTTTCTGCCTCAAGCACAAAGTCCAGAAGTGGCTTCCAGGTAGAAAACCAGCTGGAACTCTATTCTTTCCTCTGCTCAAAAAGTTTATTTTGCCATCTCTGCCACATTTTTCATTCCATCACTTCGTCCATCCTGGGGATGGAGGTTTCTTTCCATTTTTGCATATTAGGAATTCTTGCTGCAGTCAGGAGGTGCAGTAATAAAGTCATAAATTTAGATTTCAAGTTCCTTGTCCAGGAATCCTGAAAACCTAACCCTCGAAAAAGACAACAATAAAGCTCGGAAGGGAAGAGAAAGACCCACCTCCCCTCCGACAGCCAACGGATAAGCAGGGATCAGCACCAGACAAAGAGGAAGGCAGGAAACAGGAATTCCAATGGAGGCTCCATCCAGGAGGGAAAGACACCAACTCTGGCAGGGCGGAGAAACAGGCAGGAAACCCCCCTCGCCTCGGCCCTCAGGATCTTCCCTAGAGAGCCTCAGCCCTTCGACTTATACACCGCTTTATACGCGGCTTTTACAGCCCTCTCTAAGCGCTTGACAGAGTCAGCCTCTCCCCCCAACAATCTGGCTCCTCCTTTTACCCACCTCGGAAGAAGAGAAGTCTGAGTCCAGCCTTGAGCACCCTCAGGATCGAACTCCTGGCTGTGGGCAGAGGTTGCCTGGTGGACTAGATGCCCTTTGAGTTCCCGCAGTGCCCAGGGGGAATCCAGGTTGGGGCTGCCGAAACTCCAGAAGGGCAAAGAGGAGCCAGGCTCAATTTGGGGGGAGGGAGGGAGCCCCCAGCAGCACCTGGACTCTGCAGGGGGTGGGGATGAGCTGGTGACTGTGGACACGAACACACACACGCACACTGACCCCTCCCCACATTTCCTGGCCCCCAGGTGAAACCCCCAGGGAAGCCTCTGACCTTTGACCCCCTTCCTTCCTGGCACAGGGGCTGCCGTAGGGGAGGGCTGACCCCCAGCGCTGTGGGGTTTAGGTCGGTTTGGGTTCCAGAATGGCTGCTGTTGAGCTCAATGGGGGGAGGGGGTGAATCAGAAGGGGGGGGAAGAATCTCCCCCTGAAGGACTGCTGGAGCGGAGCCTGTCGGGGGTTCAGCCCAGAGTCTGGAGGGTCTCCGGCTGCTTCCTCTTTTATGGACAGTCCCAGCCTTTCCTCCCCCTCCCCCCACAAGCAGGAGGGGGTGGGTGGGTGGGTGGAAGGCTGGGGGGGAGGGCCGATGGGGAGACTCAAAGGCAGGAAGGGACCTTAGAGATCTTCTAGTCCAATCTGGTGGCCTCCAGGGATGCAGCCCCCCCTCCTCCCCGCACAATTCCAGGTGGGGGGGGCGCTCCATTGAATCATTGGTTCTCAGGGTCAGGAAATCCCTCCTGATCCCTTCCAGGTCGGATCCCCCTCGGAGGATGATCCCATTTTCCCTTCCAGGCAGATCGACCTTCTCTGGGCTTCGGCTTCTGTCAGTTGAGGGGTGATCCCTGAAGATGCTGCCCCACTTCGCGATCTGCTTGTGAGATCCCAAGTGAGTGAGGGAGATCCTAAGGGCAGGAGTGGGAATCCAATCCCCTCCAGGAAGAGTTTCCCCCCACCCAGAGCCCAGCCAAGACCCCCCCGTCCCCCCTTCTCTTCCGGCCCAAGCCCAGAATTCAGGGAGGTTCCCCATCTGAGCAGTGGCTCTTCTCCGTCCCCCCCCCAATTCTCAGCCAAAGGGCCCTCAAGGCAGTTTTTCCTCCCTGGAAATTTTGAGGGCGTTTTTGTCCTTAATTCCTTCCAACTTTTGTAGGTGTGTTTGTACAAAACGTCTTTTGAAGAGAAATATCGTCTCCAAATAAATGCAGCTTTTCCCTCCTTTCCAAATCTCTGCCGTGATTCCACCTTTAAACTCCATAAATCTCACAAACATTTTATGTTATGAAGGAGTTTGTTCTGCTGTTTGTTCTTTGCCAGGGAACTCAACGTTTTGCCTGCAGGGATCGTGAGAGAAAAAAAGAGATTTTATGGGGAAAGGAATCAGTCCTGGGGCTCCCAAGTCCGCCTCTGAGATGAATTTAGTTCTTCTGGAGGGGAGTTGGAGGAAACATTTTCCCAAAAGAAGGAGAAGAAAATCCATATCCACGGATATGATGTGTCAGAGGATCTGAGCAGATTTTCTTCCTTGGAAAAGATTTCAGGATTATTTAGGAAGGATGGATGGAGGGACAGTGTATTAAACCGAAGAATAAATTCATAATTTATAGAACAACCTGGAATGTTAATAGAAATCCTGGGGACTTCAGGGATCCTATTTCCTCCACTATAGGATTACAGCCTTTTCACCATCACAGTCTGGAAATCTCTCTCCCCCCCCCCGCATATTATCCCCCAAACAGACCTTCTGTTTCTTCTTCTCCTCTTTCACTTCATCCATAGAAAACTTTTTTTCTAGTCTTTGCGGGAGATTCGGGTTCTGCTCAGTTACGCAAAGGCGGCTTAGAGAGATCCTGAATTCCGGATCCTGTTTCAAGAGCTTTGGGGGTCCAGAGGTGGCCTGGGTCCTTTCCAGGGATGGGGGGGGCTGGAGGGGTCAAACTCCCCCCTGGCCCAGCACCAGCCTCAGCAGCCCAGAGCCAGGTCCCCCCCAGCAGCTGAAGTCCACATCTGCCCCACAGTTGTGTATCTGACACAGCCACTCACACACAGTCAGCCCCAGATCCAGGCAGCCTCTGTGGGGCCTCCATCCCTCACCTGACCCAGGCAGAACCTCTGGGCCCCTTTCATGCTTCCCCCCCCAAATATTGTGCTCTTCTCCGCGTTCTCTCTTCCACACACACACACACACACACACACACACACCCAGAGCAGCCCTTCCTTCTCCAGCCCCCAAGAGCTGCAGAGGCGCTTGGGCTTCGCTTCCCCAGCCTGAAGCTCTGGGCTCCTCCGAAGCGGAACTGAGGAACCGGCCAGGATCCAGCAGGCAACAAGCCTCCATTCTCCCTCAGGGCAGCTCAGGGACTCCCCTCCTCCTCCTCCTCCTCCGCCCCATGGCTGAGTCTGCAGGTGGGGCAGCCACAAGGTCCTCTGCCCCATTGGAGGCGGCTGAAGGGGCCCTTCCTGACCCCCGAGGAGACCCTGGAGAGCCCAGGAAAGAAACCGATGGAAGGTTGGAGAAATGTCACTCAAAGGACCCACATTCTCCCCCTTGGGACCCTTTGTGGGGAGACCCTCCCTGCTCTCTGGGGAGGCTCTGACGGAGGAAGGACGGGAGGGAAGAGGGGAAAAGGGGGACCAGCATGGAGGGGGAGGGGCTCAGTGGCAGTTGGGGGGGGAGGACACTGTTCAGAGGACCTGGAGGAGGGGGATGGGGAGGGGTCTCCCCAGAGAAAGTCTATCCATGGGTGGCTAAACATCGACACCAACTTGAAGGCACGAAACCATCATGAAACAAGCTTTTCTCCCTCCGTTGAAGCAGATTGAAGAAAGTCCTTGATTTACAAGGGTTCATTTAGTGACCATTTGATTTGGGGGTTGGGTGGCTTCCAATATACCCCCATGGCTCCATCCTTCTTTTCCCCCTTTTATATTATCTGAAATGCATGGAAGGTTTTCGTCTTTCTTCTGTTGCTTTTCTAGAGCGGTTTGGTTATTTCTTACCTATCCTGCAATTTCACCTCCTCTTTTTTTAGGTCTGTTTCTTATTTGTTTATTTATTTATTTCATAAACCGCAAAGAAAAACAGAAATAGGAAATCAGGGGAAGGAGAAAAAGAGGGGAAAAGAAAGTCTGAGGTTCAAGGGGCAAAAAGGAAAAAAGGCTTTGACTTCCGGCTCTTTTCAGCACAGTAGAAGATTTAAAAAAAAAACAACTTTTTGCTTTTACACCTTAATATGTCAGCAGCCATTTCTAGAAGGACAATTCAATCTAACGGACAAAAGCAAAGTCATTTTAGGTCCGTTTCCTTTGAACACTTTAAATGTGTTCAATTTAACAGCTGGGGAAGGAAAGTCTAGAATGATCCAGGACACCCCTTTGTGGCTGAGGGAGGGAGGGAGGGAGGGAGGGCTCCCGCCTGAGGGAATCTGCTCTCTGATTGGTTGCTGAGGGTGGAAAGGGGGCGTTTCCCTTTTTTCCCGCCTTTTTCTTCTAGGCGCCTTTGAGAAGGAGACAGATAATAATATGGAATAAGATGAAGTAAAAATTTGCATAAATAGTAAACAATAAGGAAGGATCACTACGAAAGAGCTGTAAAAAGAGTTTGTATATATAAATGTTGTATGTTTTGTTTTGTTTTAATGTTTCATAATAAAAATTATTTTTTAAAAAAAGAAAAGAGCGCTGAGCTGTGGAGAGCGGGAAACTCCAGAGTGGAAGGAGGCTGAGGAGCGGCAGGGCCGGGATCGGAGTCAGCCGGGGGCAAAAGGGAAGGAGCTGTGTGGTGCCGCTTCCCCCTACAAACGCAGCGTCCGCCTGCCCGTCTCTCAGCGAGGAAACTTCCCAGCCGCTCGCTTCGAAGTAGCCGAGCCGTTCCCGTGGAAGGGAAGCAGGCGGCCCCGGGGCTCGTGATTGGCGGCCTCTGCATGGAGCTTTCGGCCGCCTCTCCCCGGAGCCCCGAGGCATAGAAGCTGCCTGCTCCTCCCTCTCCGCCTCCCACCTGCCCTCAGCCCTGCCCCGAAGTTTGGGAAGCACCGGGGACAGTTTGTGCGCTGCTCATGGCGAGCAGGCCAGCTGGCTCCTTCCCCAGAGAAGGGAGGGCAGCATACAGAGGAGGTGCTCTCGGCCCCAACAGGGAAGCTCCAAATGCGCGGCTTGCTTGGGCTCCTCTCTGCTGGGAGCCGCAGGCTGCACGGGGAAGGGTAGGAGCGACCGACCGGCTCAGGCGCACGGGGGAGCATTTGCTGGCTGGGCAGAGGCTGCCCCGCCTGCTGCTCCTTCCCTGGTGTTGCCTCGAGCTCCGGACAGCATCCAGCATGGCCATTCACGCCGGCAAAGGTTGGTGCAACCCTCTCCCGCCACTTCTTCCAAGGGAGCATGACTGCTTTCCAGCCGGCACACCTCTTACTGCTTACTGCGCTCTCCTCCAGTCTTCCTGGAGGCAGCTCCCTTCTCCTTCTCCTGGCTGAGAGGGGTGAGGGGGCACGCAGGTACCCAGAAGAAGAAAAGGAGCAGAGCTGCCAGCTAGGCTGGGGCTTCCCTTCCTCTCTGCGGCAGCCCATGTGGATCCCAGGCAGTGCAGCTTCGGGGCCTTTCCTCGCAGTGTCGATGACAAGGTAGGCAGGCAGGCGAGCGGGTACAGGGGAGCGACTGGGGCAGTGATCCTGGCTGGCAAGGGGGTGGATGTCCTGGGGCACGCATGTGCTCCAGCCAGCTAGTCTTCTGTTTACTGGCACGCATGCGTGCACAACAATCAGGACGATGCACATGCGTGTGCCAGAAGCCCAGAAGAGGAATGGGCGACGCCTTGCATGCCAGGTGAAATGGCTCTGCGTGCCATTTCCGGCACACATGCCATAGGTTTGCCATCACGGACCTATACCGAATCTGAGCCCGAAGAGGGAGGGAGGGAGGAGTTGGATGCCAAAATGGCACAACCCTAAAATGAGAAATGCCTGCGTAAATGTAGGGGAGTCTCAGGTGCCCCCCAATGGCTCCCCACAAATGCTCAGGGAGGACCGTGCCTCCTGGCTTTCTGCGCCTCAAAAGGGGCATTGAGGGGAAGCAGAGCAAGGGGGCCTATGAGCAGAAAGGGGGGTCCTGCCCCTTCACCTCCCTGGATCTGCCCACCCTCCTCCTGAACCAGTTCTGGCTTCGGACCCAAAGTAGCCTGGATGGTGGATCCAGAGGCAGCGGAGGGAGGAGCCTCCTGCGGGGGCAGCAAAAAGGAAGAGGAGGAAGAGGAAGGAAGGGAGGATTCCAGGGTTTTCTTACATCTGAAGTTTATTCTTTTATAGCAAAGCGAAGGGAAGTGATTCGGAGGAAGAATGATGGAGATGAAGCTGCTGTGGGTTCAAAGCCAGGAGAGATGAGGGGTCTGGAGTGACAGGTCCACCTAGCATCCCTGGGGACAGTCTAGATGGTCTCCCTCCCTCCCTCACAAGAAAGAGAGGCCCTGAAAGGAAGCTGGGGTGTATGTGTGTCTCAGCAGGAGAAGGTCCAGGCTGCCATTCTCCTCCTCCCCCCAAACTGCCACCTTCAGCCTCCATTTTTCACAGGTTGCAAAGAGGACAAAGAGTCATCAGCTGTTAAATAAAAAATATGCTTTTGCATCGGAGAGCAGGATTAATTCATGAGTGCTGTAGAAAAAGAGATGGGGAAGAAAATCAGAATATAAAGAGACACTTTTACTGTAACTAATATATTCTTCTTCCCTTTCATCCCCCACCCCCAAGGCAGACCCACACTGCAGGGGGGTGGTTGATAGGCAGGGACACATAGAGAGAGAATCCGCCCATTTCAGGGAGGAAAAGGCTGGGATGCTTCATATGAAGAAAGAAGACGGGGCTACGATGGGGGTGGCAGCAAAGGGGGGAGCCTGGGCTCACTTGGCCAGAAATCGGACCGGAGGGTGGGGTGCAGTTCAGGGTGAAGTTTTGGAGGGAGTTCATTAAGTTGATAGTTTCATCTCAAGGGCTTAGCTCCACCTTCCATCCAAGTACGAACGGAGGTAGAGAACGAGCTAACGCAATGATAGAACAATACCTGAGATGCTATGATAATTATCAGCAATTTACCTGGGCAGATCTCCTGCCATTTGCTGATTTTTTTAACTTTTCAAAGCATCGGCCGAAGAGTTTGCAGAAAAAAATGCTTTGAAAAGCCTAGCCTCTGAAGATCAGGCAACTCAGCTGGGATCGTCAGAGGCTTTTCAAAGTATTTTTTTTACCACCTCTTCAGCCAAAGAGGTTGTAAGAAAATGCTTTGAAAACCCTCTGACTATCCCAGCTGAGCCACGCAATCATCAGAGGCTTTTTTTAAAAAAAATCTCTAACGATCCCAGCTGAGTTGCCTGATCGGCAGAGGCTTTTTTTTTTCTTTTAAAAACATTTTTTCTAGAACATACAAGGCTCTGACGATCAGACAACTCAGCTGGGATCGTCAGAGGCTTTTAAAAGCATTTTTCTACAATCTCTTTGGCTGAAGAGGTTGTAGAAAAAATGCTTTTAAAAGCCTCTGACGATCCCAGCTGAGCCGCGGGATTATCAGAGGTTTTCTTTTTACTTTTAAAAGCATTTTTTCAGCCAAAGAGGTTGTGGAAAAAATGCTTTTAAAAATTAAAAAAAAAGCCTCTGATGATTGCGTCACTCAGCTGGGCATTGGGGGGGGGGGCGCTGGGAGTTTTGCTACCGGTTCTCCGAACCACCCGCCACCATCGCTACCGGATTGGGCGATCCGGATCGAACCGGGAGCATTTCATCCCTGGTGTCACCCCTTTTAAAATAGCCGCAGGGTGGAATTTTCCTCATGCCTGGATACCCTCAGGAACCCCCCTCCACAGTGAGCCTAACAGAATGGGTGGGTTGCTTACAAAATGCGTGGGGGAATTTAAACCTGGGGTGCTCCCTCCTTCCTTCCCTTCAATTCAAGGAGCCTGGATAGCTCTGCAGACTAAGCACTGTAATTTAACACCAGCTGTCTGCAATTAAAGTAAGTTCGAATCTTGCCAGGCTCAAGGTTGACTCAGCCGTCCATCCTTTCTAAGGTAGGTAAATTGAGGACCCAGTTTGTGGGGTCAATAAGCTGACTTTATATAAAATATACAAAAGTATGAAGGCTATTTTTTAACGCACTGTAAGCTGCCCTGAGTCTCCGGAGAAGGGCGGCATATAAATCAATTTTTTTTAAAAAAAACCCTTTGGCAATTTCCCAAAACTTGGAAAAATTCTGGGCAAGATTTTAGCATTTCTGTGTGCTTTTGTTTTTGATTGCAATACTTTTTCAGGTCTCTGTAAGGAAAAGCTGCCAAAAATTCAAAAAACTGCTCTATCCACAGCAAGGAGATATTGTCCAGGCTTGTTTTTTTTAAAAAAGGAACAATTAAGGAATTTTTAAAGGCCACCTAAAACTCTTAAGAGAGGTTGAGATGAGGGGGAAGAGGAGAAACTCACCTGCAGGAGGTTGGATGGGAATTGCTGGAAGGAGAAAAAGACCCAATCAGAACCCTTCATGGGCTGGAGGACTCAGCGGGACCCCCTCCCCATCGATAGCCCATAATAGGTTGCATTATCTCCACTTATAGCCCCTCCAAGAACAGAAGTTCCCATAAACGTTCCCCAAGGGGCCCCTCTTGGCCACCTGCTAAGCTTGAGGAGAGGCCTCCCCTAGAGGGTCCCCTCCCCACAACCTCCCCTCCAGCCCCCCAGACTCACCTTTCTTGCTCTTCAGGTAGGAGAAGAGCCCCACAGCCAGGAAGGCCACTCCTATCACGGCCCCCATGATCCCCGTCCAGAGTTTGCTCCTGGCAGAGCTGGAGGAACGGGGCTCTGGGGAAGGAGAAGGAGCCTCACCTGAGCAGGAGGATCAGGCCCACCTTCCCCCAGGAGGCTCCATTCTAGCTCTCCCCATGGGGTGGGCTTCTTCCCCTTCTCAGGGCAGGGTGGGGTCCCCAGAGCAGGAGGGGAGGGAGGGGAGGGAGGGGCTTACCCCACTGGATGGTGATGGGGGCCTCCAGGCTGGCATGCCCCACCTTGCAAGTATAGACGTCCCCCCGTTGGGGCTGGGTCTCCAACATCACCTGGAGCTGGTAGGTCCAGTCTCCGTTCTGGAGCTCCTCCCCAAAGGCCACGCCCTCCTCCTCCAGCCGCCCGTTCTTCAGCCACTGGACCTCGATCACCACGGGGTAAAAGCCGGTCGCGGTGCAGAGGAGGATGGTGTTGGGGGAAGAGGGGTCCATCTTGGTGGGGGAGATGGAGACGGTGGGCTTGGCTGGAGGGAAGGAGGAGAAGTAGCCACATGAGAGACACAACAGGAAAGAAATGACGCAGAAGACGGGAAGGACAGATGCAGCACGAGTCAGCCCCTCCCCCCACAGCCTCCAGGACCCTCGAGGGGGCAGCCTCAGCATCTCCTGGGTCCCCAGAGGTCGAGATGAAACCTTATCACATCAGCAGACGGAGGAGACCTCCAGCCCTGGTGACACGATGGCCTCACCCAGCGGCTTCATGCGGAGGTTATAGAGGAGAGGAGAGAGGACGGAGCTGCTTTTATATAAAAATAAAATAAAATAATATTTGTACAGGTTTCTGAGATTTTGTGTGTTTCTGTAGGGTTTCACTCTAACTACACAAACACACAAAATCTCACAAAGCTGTATGTGGAATTTTGTGTGTGTAAAGTGTGAAAGTTGTTTTTTTGGGGGGCTTTTTGTGGCTGTGTGAGGTTCCTGCTTGTTTCAGGGGCCATTTTGGGACTAGCACAGCTGCTTTTACATTGTGGGTGAGCCAGTTGGTGTTTTTTAATTTTTATTTGGTGTGCGTTGGAAGAGGGGTAGTCTTATACGGCGAGTATAGCCCAAACCCTATATTTTAACAGGAAAAGTCGGGGGTTGTCTTATACGGTGGAAAATACGGTACATATATATAATTCTGGGGAGAGTTGAGGGAAGGTTGGGAGCCTCTCTTGGTGTCCAGAGTAAAGCTTTGGCCTCTCGGGGGAAGGAGACGCCCGGATCTCTCCGGAGAGAAAAGTCAGCTCAGAAGTCAAAGAAAAAGGAAGAGAAAATTCCCCCAAAACGACTCAAGAAACATCCTGTGATTTCAAGTCTCCTAAACTGGAGCCTGACCAACAATTGGCTTTAAATACACGGAATTTAATAAATATTCCTGTTATTTTAATAAAGAACAGAAACCCCTGGAGAATTATTGGCCTCTTGTCTGAAGTATTTTCATGGAAGTAAAAATAATACTTTTAATAAAGAAGAAATTATATGAATCACAATGAAATTCAGGATCAATATTTTGGATTTATAATAAAAATGCATTCTATTTATGTGGATAAAGCTTGTGAGCAGCTAAAGCAACAAACCATCCAGAGATTTTGGTCCTGTCCCTGAACCAGAGGAAGGAAGGAAGGAAGGAGGGGAGGGAGGAAAAGAGGAGGGGAGGATGGGCTTTGGGGTGTTTAGGCAGCTGATGAAGCTCCTTTCCCTGAAGGGAAAATCCCCCCAGAGACCCCCAAAAGGAGGGAGGAGGGAGGGAGGCCCTGAGAGGCCCACAAAAGAGACACACTCACAACACCAACACAATTGGCACTTGGGGCACTTTCGGAGGTTATGAAAAAATCACTAGATAAATGAATAAAAGTGAAAGTGAAATCTCTATATTAAATATTATTGGAATGAGAATTATTTCAAGTACTGTGCCAGATGACGAGAATGTTGGGCTGTTTGCAGGGGAAAAATGAACTTTAAATATCATCCAGAAACAAATTAAACAGGTGAATATTATTATCTCCACGAAAATGTTTTGGAAATGGAAATGTTTTAAATTATGGGCCAAATCTTATTTAATTATTTTAAACTTATTTTAACGTTTGTGCACAAATGTTTTATTTTTGGCTGTTCATCGCCCTGAGTCCGAAAGGAGAAGGGCGGTATAGAAATTTGAATAATAAATAAACAAATAAATAAATATCCTCTTTGGTAGTAAAAACATTTCCAAATGCATCTTATGTGGCAGCTGAAAATCCTCCCAGGTTGGCAGGGAAGAATTTAGGAGTGAAAGTGAGTTTTGCCTCCAGACTGAATATGTCGTAAGTGTGAAAAAGGGTCATAAGTCATTTTTTTTCACTGCTGTTGGAACTTTAAATGGTCACTAAACGAACTGTTGTTAAGTGAAGAAGTCCGTGTATTGAGCAGGAGAGAGAGAGAGAGATCTGGCTGGATTCTTGTGCCCCCCCCCCAAAAAAACCTTTTCTGGATGGATTTTCTTGTGGGGGGGGGAAATGGATCGAAGGGATCCCAGATTCCAGGCAGGAGGAGAGTTTGGAGCCTGGGAAGAAGATTTTGTCCATCTGAGAGTGTAGAATAAATAAATAAATGAGGAATAAAACCTCCATCCGGGAGGATCCCAAGGAATGAAGTGAATGAAAGGAAAGGGGGGTCCCCTCCCAGGGAAGAGCCCCCCCTCCCTCCCTCCCCCCCAGACTCACCTCTCCGGCCCATCAGGCACTCCTGGTAGTTGTACACTGTATACAACTGTTGTATAAATTCTATCTGGATTGATTGATTGATTTTATTGTTTAGTTTATTTATTGCTATGATTAGTTTATTATTTATTGTATTATTTAGTTAGTTTATTATTTATTAAATTTATTTTATTATTTAGTTAATTTATTATTATTCTTTCTTTCTTTAGTTTATTTTATTAGTTATTTATTTTATTTATTAGTTATTTATTTATTGATTTAGCTTTTCATTTATTTATTCTTCATTTATTTATTTAATTTTATATATTCGTTTATTTTACTTACTTACTTATTTATTGGATTGAAAAGATGCCGAACTGAGACCTGGAGAGAAAGGATTTTTTTTTTTATTGAAAAAGTTTTCAAATACAAATTTTTCCCCCTTTTTTTCCCCTCCCCCTCCCCCTCCCTAACCCCCCCTCCCCACCCATCCCCCCCTGTGACTTCTTCGTAACAAAAAACCTAATTCATAACAGATTACTTACTCCCTCCTCTGAATACTGACCTTTACTTACTAAAAATATTATTAATATTATAACATCCCCCTTTATCCATACATTTCAAGAAAGAAAAAAAAAAAGACATTATACTATAATATTGTAAAATAACTTCTAATTTAGCATAATAGTATTATAACTCCCAATTTGGCAATAATCTGCCCTTTTTTTTCTTCTCCCAAACTTATATTACAACAAATCAAAACCACCTTCCGCTTTAAAACTATACAATAAATCCTACTTTAACATTTAATCTTCTGTATGTATTACTATAACATTTCAAAGCGGCCTTCCCCATAAAATCTAATTTAACATTTATTCCACTCTATCCATTTCCTCCACTCCCCTAAATATATCACTTAAAAATCCCTTTTCTTAAACTAATCAATCTGCAACCTAGCTTATTCACCCACTGTCCTGCAAAATTACCATACACAACAATTCTTAATATCTTTGATTCACTGCCCACGCTACTTAAAATTATATGTATATATATTCCATTATATCTAAATAAAAAAGAAAAGACAATGACTTTAAATTTATAGTCCATATAATATCTTCTTGAAAGTCTTTCCACTGGATTGTTAGGACCATCATCCATAATAGGGTAACATAGCTTGCTGATGCAACAGTTTATTCAAAATCTTCAATCATATCTGCCCCCATCAGTAGTAAATATCCTCTTATATGTATAAAAGTAAAAACAACCACCCGAGTGACATTATAATTATATTCCATATAGTAATAATTGTGGCTTTCATCAGGATTATTGATTCCCATCATCATAGTGGGTAACAACCTGATCTTCTGCTTGCCCCCGCATAATTCTCTTGCCTTATGATTCAGGATAATTATAATATATTTATCAGCACAAAAAAGGAATTCCAAAGTGGATAATTCAAATCCATCAGTTTAAGGCTCTTTTCACATCCCAAGATTACGGCAATGCAGAGATCTGTCACTATCCTCAGGATAATATTGACCAATACGTCGCCTCCTCTATATTTTCACATACTCATTCATTTTTTAAAGTCACTGGCTTCACTGTTGCTTGATTTAGAAATTTCTATTTTGATGCAACCTATTTCTTTTTTTTCTTTTCTTTTTGTGGGTTTGATTTCGATCCTGGTTTCCTTTCTACAGATTGTGTATCAACTAATCAGTTTTCATTCTGCTTTGTAGATTGGTCTTGTTGGTTTTGTTTTTGTGTCTCATGTTTCTTTTTTATCCCTTGTATATCCCCTAATTGGTTTCCATGCTTGTCCTTGACTTGATAAGTCATCACGTTAAAGTCAGATGCCACTTCTCTCAAATTTGTAGATAATCCAGCTGGGGTATCCGAAAAATCCAAAGGCAATTTATCTGGTACAGTCTCTGTAATTCAATATTTTCCCTTTATTTCCAGCTCCTTCTGCTTATCCTGTATTATACCTGAAGATGTTAAGTTCATTTTCAACCTATTTTGATAAAATTCTTCCGCTCTTTCAACAGTATTTAGCTGGTATCTTTCTCCTTGATATCTCAATATGATACCAACTGGGGCGTCCCACCTAAATGGAATATTTCTCTTTTTTAACTCAGCCACCAGAAAACCAAATTTCTTCCTTTCCGTTAATATCTTAGGTGGGAGTTCTTTGTAAATCCAAATCTTTCTTCCATACAATTGCAAATTAGAATTGAAGGAATTTTGCACAATATTATTCCTAATTTCTTTATCTGTAAAATAAATCACCACATCTCTAGGCAGTTGCCTTTGCTTGGCAATCCAGGAATTTATTCTGTAAACTCTGTCAATCCTACAAAACACGTCCTCAGGTTGAACCTTTAAAATCCCAGCTAGAATTTCAGAAGATATTTTCCTTAAATCATCTCTGTTATTTTCCTGCAAACCTCTCAGTCTTATCGCATATTCTGTAAAATTATATTGTACCATTAGAACTTCTCTTTCAATCCTCTGTTGCAGATTTTCTACGTTACCAGACTTTTGATCAGCCTCCATTTTAGGTTTTTCTTCTGAGCTATTATCCTGAGTGTTTATCAAATCATTTTCAATTTTTTGGATTCTATTGTCCAATTTATCTTGAGTTTCTTCCATTTTAGACTCTAGTAAATTAATATTTGTATCCAACTGTATCATAAATTCTGAAAAACCATTAACCACTTTTAAAATTTTTCGCTCCAAAAAATCAAACTTAGATTTCACCATTTCTTTAATTTCCTGCTTAAATTTTTCAAGATGCTGATTCACAATCTCATCCCTTCTTTCAATCTCCTCCAAGAGAAATTCTATTATATTGAAATCAGGTTTCTGAGACTGGAGAGTTAAAACTTGTTCCTTTAAATTGTTAGTGGGGAAATCCCCCCCCCACTACTTGTTTGTCTGACTTTATAAGTCTCAGTGCCATGTTTCCGCCCAGGCAAGCTTTGTTAAAAGAAAAAAAAAAAACAAGAAAAAAGACTTCTTTCCAATCAAGAACAATGTCAAGTCTCCAGGGAGAAAAAAGAGAGAAAAAAAACACAGGAGCGAAGTTTTGTCTGCAAATATAGCCAGTGGTATTTATTCCGCTACATTGTAATAATAGAAAACGGAAGGACTTTCCCTTTCAGCCTCTTCTCCAGCCGCGGCAGACGCCATTTTAAAAAGCTTTTTTCTTTTTTCCCCCTTTCCTTTCCTCTTCTCTCTTAAGTAGTTTTTTTTGAAAAATAAGTAAAATACTTGCGATTCAGTATTACAGGTCCAGCTCACATTTTCTTTGAATAATCTGTTAAATTCGTAGACTTGCTTTTGACGCCTGGCTCTGCATTAGCAGAGGTCTCCCAAAGCCCGGAGCAGCGGCTGGGGATATGGGGCATCTCATCCGCTCCGTCCCAAAAGTAAAAGAAAAACTTTTGGGACTATGCAGAGAGTTCTACCCACCCCTGCCGGCTCTATCTCCATTTCCTCATGGAAACGGAGTTTTTTCGAGCCGCCATTCCGCTGTGAAGGCAGCTCTAACAGGCAATGGAAGCTGACAATCCCGAAGGAACATCTGGCGGCGGCCAGCAGCAAACCGGAAGCCGAGAAAGGATTTTTTTAATGAGCCCCCCCTTACTGGCCTTCTGGAAAGGGGTCCCAATGGGGCTCTGGGGCTTTGCTGGGGGGGGCAGAGAGGAGGAGGCAGCCTGAATCCCCTGAAGCCTTTCAATTAAGTCTCTTCATGAATTAATTCATTGATTTTTCCACTGAATTGGAGTCATCCTTGCTTTTGAAACAACCACTAAATCTTCATCTGGGAGAGTCTCAATCAAGGAAAGGAAAAGGGGGTCCCCTCCCCCAAACTCCCCCCCAAACTCTCCCCCCCCCACAAACCGGACCACCCCAACGATGCCCTTGAAGTGATGTCCCAGTGCCTGGAGGCTGTACGGATCTGGATGGGGAGAAACGGGCTCAGGCTCAACCCATCCAAGACCGAGTGGCTGTGGTTTCCGACGTCCCGATATAGTCAGCTGGCGCCATCACTGGCTATTGGGGGTGAATCATTGGCCCCCACGGAAAGGGCTCGTAACTTGGGCTTCCTCCTGGACTCACGGCTGTCTTTAGAAGAGCATGTGACGGCCGTGACCGGGAGGATTTTTCATCAGGTTCGCCTGATTCGCCAGTTGCGTCCCTTTCTAGATCGGGACTCGTTACGCACAGTCACTCATGCCCTCGTCACCTCTTGTCTGGACTATTGTAATGCTCTCTACATGGGGCTCCCCTTGAGGAGCACCCGGATGCTCCAACTGGTGCAGAGTGTGGCCACGCGGGTGGTTATGGGAGCAACATGGAGCTCCCATGTAACACCTCTCCTGCGCGAGCTGCACTGGCTCCCGGTGGTCTTCCGGGTGCGCTTCAAGGTTCTGGTTACCACCTTTAAAGCGCTCCATGGCTTAGGACCTGGTTACTTACGGGACCGCCTACTACCATCAACAGCCTCCCACCGACCAGTACGCTCCCACAGAGAGGGGCTCCTCCAGGTGCCGTCGGCCAAATAATGTCGGCTGTCGGCCCCTAGGGGGAGAGCCTTCTCTGTGGGGGCACCGACGATCTGGAATGAGCTCCCCCCAGAGATACGGAGGATTCCGGATCTGCGCACCTTCCGCCGCGAGTTGAAGACGCTTTTATTTCATCAAGCTGGCCTCGCCTAAATCTTCTCCCTTTTAAGTGTAAATTGTATATTTTTAATGTATTTTAAAATTACGGGTATTTTAAATTATGGGTATTAATTCAGCCAAATTTATTTAATTCATTTTATTCGATTTTAAATTTTGTATATCTATGTGTTTTATTTCATGGCTGTGCACCGCCCTGAGTCCTTCGGGAGTAGGACGGTATAGAAATTCAATAAAATAAATAATAAATAAATAAATAAACTCACCTCTCCGGCCAACCACCCGCTCCTCCCTCTTGGCCGCCTGGTAGCTGTACACCCCGTAGTTGTTCCGGCAGAAGCGATCCACTCCGGACTTCTTGTACTGCAGGAGCTGCTCATCCCTGTTGAAAGCATCCGCATACACCTTCCCAAACTCCGTGAGGGCCACGTGCTTCCCGAGGTCGCTGTCGAAGCGCACTAACTCCTGCCGGTCGTAGAAGTAGCGGTCCAGGAACCTCACCCGCTGCGTCCCATTGAGGAAGCGGCACTCGGCCTTATACTGGTACAGGAAATGGGCTGCGAGGGGGAGGAAGGCCGTCAGGAGGGACTCCAGGGCCCATCCTTCCCAGCCGCTGGGAGAGGAGGGGGTATCTACTCGGGAGGGGGGAGGGGGACCTTCCTTTGAGGTACTGGCGGAAGACGCCCCCTGGAGGAGGGAAGGGGAACTCTGTCAGTCCCAGAGAGGAAGGGAGGCTTCCTGGAGGGGGGAGGGGAGGAAAGAGGGGGAGGGGTGAGAAAAGGCAGGCAGAAGCTCAACCAGTCCAGCGATCCTGTTCAGTCTCTGCAGGGAAGGTTGGATCTCAAGGGGCAGGAAGGATGGAGGGGGGGGCTGGAAAAAAAATAACGTCCATCCCCCCCACTCTCTCTTCCTTTGGGAGGGGATCTGGGGAGGGGCCACAATGAGGACATCTAGACCGACTCTCCCGGGGTCTCCCCCCTTTCTTCTTCCCCTGAATCTTCAGCCCAGCTCCCTCCCTTTGGGGGACTCCTGATTCCTCTCCCCCTCCCCAAAGAGACCCTGCAGTGCAGCCCCCCTGAAGAGCCTCTCAAAGGGAGGGTCTCCCGCCCCCTCCTTCTCCCTCACTCCCCCCTCTCCTCCAGGGGAATTATGGGGGTTCTTGCTCTCTTCCCCAAATTCAGGGGCTCCCCAGAAGGGCCCGAAGCCCCCTCTTGCCTGACCTCCAAAGCCCCAAATCTGAGATTCAGGAGAAAAAGTGAAGTTTCTGAAGAAGGAAAAAGACTTTTGCTCAAATGCCTCTTTTCCCTTCTGGGGATTCAGGGCTGAAAATGCCTCAGTTTCCCTCTTTCGCTTTTCCTCCCTTCCTCTTTCCCTGCAGCCCCCTCCCACCCAGGCACAGGACAGGCTGCGACCCCCACCTGGCTACATGGGGGAAGGGTTAGGATTAGGGTCCCTCTCCGTCCTCCTGGGGGGGGGCTGTGGGGAGGAAGGGGGAGGAGACCACGCAGAGATGGAGGCTGCTGGAGGCTCTGGGGACCCATCGGCTTCCTTCCCCATTCCCAGCCCCCTCCTCCCCCGCCCAGCCCCCTCCTTACCGGGGGTCTCCTCCCCCCCTTCGCTCCCGGGGATCCGGGCCAGCGCCCCCAGCAGCAGCATCAGGGGGACCCCAAGAAAAGCCATGGAGGCTCCCCACAAGCGCCCCAAAGGGGGGAGAAAGACGCTCCCAGCCCCAGAGGAGGAATCGGAGGGTCTGGAGGGGGGGAGGAGTTTTCCTCGGACTTCGGAAGAGGGAGAGTCCAGAAGAGCAGGAGGACCAATGGGAATCCTCCCTTCTGCAGCGTCATCGGTCTCCGGGCAGAGCCTCCCTCGACTTCGCCCGATGCAGGAGAGAGTTCTGCGCAGAGAGAGAAGCGGAGAAAGTGGGGGAGGGGAATCCCTTCAGTCTTGGGGGGCTGCAATCTGGGGGGTCTTTCATGCCAGCTCCGTCTTCCTTTTGCCCCCCCCTCCCCCCCATGATTCTCCTCCACTCTCCAATCTAGTCTCTGTTTTTATTTCTTCTGTAAGTAAATATTAATCATTTCTATACCAACAACTTCACTTAATCAGTAAATCCCAGAAGTCCAGATTTCATTTTTTTCTGCCCAAAGTCCAGAAGGGGCTTCCAGGTAGAAAAACAGCTGGAAATCTCTTCTTTCAAAAAGTTTATTTCTCCACCTCTGCCCACTTTTTCATTCCATCCCTTCCTCCATCCTGGAGGTTTCTTTCCATGGAAGGAATTCTTGCTGCCGTCAGCATGTCCAGTAACAGAGACTCTGGACTCTGCAGGGGGCGGGGATGAGCTGGTGACTGTGGACACAAACACACAAACACACACACACACACACACACGCACACTGACCCCTCCCCACATTTCCTGGCCCCCAGGTGAAACCCCCAGGGAAGCCTCTGACCTTTGACCCTCTTCCTTCCTGGCACAGGGGCTGCCGGAGGGGAGGTCTGACCCCCAGCGCTGTGGGGTTTAGGCCGGTTTGGGTTCCAGAATGGCTGCTGTGGAGCTCAATTGCGGGGGGGGGGGGTGTTGAATCAGATGGGGGGGGGAAGAATCTCCCCCTGAAGGACTGCTGGAGCGGAGCCTGTCGGGGGTTCAGCCCAGAGTCTGGAGGGTCTCCGGCTGCTTCCTCTTTTAATGTAAATTTTAATTTGTTCTTAACTTGGGGTTTTAAATTTGTCTTGGGCTAAATTGATTTAATTCGATTTTACTTCTGCTCTTATATTTTTGTATTCTATGTGTTTTATCTTGTGCCTGTTCACTGCCCTGAGTCCTTCGGGAGTAGGGCAGTATATAAATCAAATAAAATGAAAATGAAAAATGAAATGGCCAGTCCCAGGCTTTATTCCCCCTCCCCCCACAAGCAGGAGGGGGTGGGTGGGTGGAAGGCTGGGGGGGGGAGAGCCGATGGGGAGACTCAAAGGCTGGAAGGGACCTTAGAGATCTTCTAGTCCAACCCCGTGGCATCCAGGGATGCAGCCCCCCCTCCTCCCCGCACAATTCCAGGTGGGGGGCTGCTCCATTGATTCATTGGTTCTCAGGGTCAGGAGATCCCTCCTGATCCCTTCCAGGTCGGATCTCCCTTGGAGGCTTTGGAGGATCCCATTTTCCCTTCCAGGCTGATCGACCTTCTCAGGGCTTCGGCTTCTGTCAGTTGAGGGGTGATTCCTGGAGACGCTGCCCCACTCCGGGATCTGCTTGTGAGATCCCAAGTGAGCGAGGGAGATCCCAAGGGCAGGAGTGGGACTCCAGTCGGTCTTCCCCTCCAGGAAGGGTCCCAAGTGGAGTTTCCCCCCACCCAGAGCCCAGCCAAGACCCCCCCATCCCCCCTTCTCTTCCGGCCCAAGCCCAGAATTCAGGGAGGTCCCCCGTCTGAGCAGCGGCTCTTCCTCCGTCCCCCCCCCCAATTCTCAGCCAAAGACCCTCAAGGCATTTTTTCCTCCCTGGAAATTTTGAGGGCGTTTCTGTCCTTAATTCCCTCCAACTTTTGTAGGTGTGTTTGTACAAAACGTCTTTTGAAGAGAAATATCGTTTCCACATAAATGCAGCTTTTCCCTCCTTTCCAAATCTCTGCCGTGGTTTGAAATAAACCTTTAAGCTCAATAAATCTCACAAACATTTTATATTATGAAGGAGCAGATTCTCCATTCCTGCTGTTTGTTCTTTGCCAGGGAACTCAACGTTTTGCCTGCAGGGATCCTGAGAGAAAAGGGGATTTTAGGGGGAAAGGAATCAGTCCTGGGACTCCCAAGTCCTAAGAATCAGCCTCTGAGATGAATTTAGTTCTTCTGGAGGGGAGTTGGAGGAAACATTTTCCCAAAAGAAGGAGAAGAAAATCCATATCCACGGATATGACGTGTCAGAGGATCTGAGCGGATTTTCTTCCTTGGAAAAGGTTTCAGGATTATTTAGGAAGGATGGAGGGAGGGACAGTATATTAAACCGAAGAATAAATTTATAATTTATAGAATAACCTGGAATTTTAATAGAAATCCTGGGGACTTCAGGGATCCTATTTCCTCCACTATAGGATTACAGCCTTTTAACCATCACAGTCTGGAAATCTCTCACCCCACCCCCAAACTATCCCAAAAGGAGACCTTCTGTTTCTTCTTCTCCTCTTTCACTTCATTCATAGAAAACTTTTTTTCTAGTCTTTGGGGGAGATTCGGGTTCTGCTCAGTTACGCAAAGGCGGCTTAGAGAGATCCTGAATTCCGGATCCTGTTTCAAGAGCTTTGGGGGTCCAGAGGTGGCCTGGGTCCTTTCCAGGGATGGGGGGGCTGGAGGGGTCAAACTCCCCCCTGGCCCAGCACCAGCCTCAGCAGCCCAGAGCCAGGTCCCCCCCAGCATCTGCCCCACAGTTGTGTATCTGACACAGCCACTCACACACAGTCAGCCCCAGATCCAGGCAGCCTCTGTGGGGCCTCCATCCCTCACCTGACCCAGGCAGAACCTCTGGGCCCCTTTCATGCTTCCCCCCCCCAAATATTGTGCTCTTCTCCGAGTTCTTTCTTCCACACACACACACACATACACATACACACACACACAGACACACACCCAGAGCAGCCCTTCCTTCTCCAGCCCCCAAGAGCTGCAGAGGCGCTTGGGCTTCGCTTCCCCAGCCTGAAGCTTTGGGCTCCTCCGAAGCGGAACTGAGGAACCGGCCAGGATCCAGCAGGCAACAAGCCTCCATTCTCCCTCAGGGCAGCTCAGGGACTCCCCTCCTCCTCCTCCTCCGCCCCATGGCTGAGTCTGCAGGTGGGGCAGCCCCTTGGTCCTCTGCCCCATTGGAGGAGGCTGAAGAGGCCCTTCCCCCCACAACCTCATTATAGCTCTCCATCAGTTAAAGCCCATTGAAGAAAGGAGTCCTTGACTTATAACGGTTCATTTAGTGACCATTGGAAGTTAAAATGGCACTGAAAAAAGTGACTCTTTGCCTAATATTCCTTCTTTTTAAAATATTTTTTATTGCTTTGAATGTTTTTTAATACTTTCATGTAAATACCTGTTTTTATTTACCTCACTTGTTGTGAGATGAGGGGCTACATAAATGTGAGAGAGAAGATGAGAGAGAGATTTGATGGGTGGATGGATGGATAACCTTATTATTTTGAATATAAGCAGAGACAGTAGAAGCTTATTCGTTCCCATCAGTGTCTTGTCCATTCGTTGCAGCCTCTTTAAATACCTTCCAATTTCTGCCCTTGAAGGAATCTCCTCGTAGAGCCTCCACGGCTTCTGCCGGCCACAGTCTCCCTAGTTCTCTCCTGGGTCCTCTCTGATGAACCTTAAAGGCTTCTCTGCTGACCGGAGCCTCCCAGAGAGAGGATCGGAGGGGCCAGGAGGAGGAGGGGGAGGGGCGGCCTCAAAGGCTCCCTGGGGGTTGGAGAAGGCCCCGTCCAGGGTCTCCCCTCCCCTGGTGGCAAAGGCCCCGTATGGGGGGAAAGGAGGGGGGGCTGCTTCCAAGGCGGCCTCTGGTCTGCTGGGTTTCCCAGGAGCCTCTTTCCTCTTCCACCAGGCCCAGAACCTGCCTCCCAGGTGAGGCCAGGGGAGTCCAAGCCCCCCATGACTCTTGGGGGGAGCTTCCTCCGGGCCTCGGCTAATTCACAGAAACTTCCATCTATTTCCTCTGGTTGTTTGGGAGGCTCCGAATATTCCCCCATCCCTCTTTCCCCCCCTTTTATCTCAACCCAAATGCATTGAAGGAGGTTTTCGTGTTTCTTCTGTTGGGTTCTGTTGGTTATTTCTTATAATTATTTTTCCTGTGGTGGCCCCAAGACCCCAGATGAGGAAGGGGAGGGGGAAATTCTGCCTCGGTGATGGAGGCCCCTGGAGTCCTGCAGAGTCAGTCTGGATGACCTCTGGAGGGGGCGAGGCTCAGTTGGAGGGCTGTCTAGGGGCATCTAGAGGTGATGGGGAGAAGGGAGGGGTCTTCCACTTAGGGCTGCCCCATTGAACTCCCCCCCCCTTTTTCCCCCAGAGCAGGTCTTCCCCTCCGTGGCAATGTCTTCTGCACCAGGAACGGCTTCAGATGGATTCCTTAGAGGTCATCTAGTCCAACCTCCTGCTCAGGCCTACACCATTTATACCATCGAGCAGGAGACTCTATACCATTGGAATCTGAGCCCCAAAGAGGGAGGGAGCCATTGGATGCCAAAATGGGGCAGGACCCTCCAGTTGTGAAGGAGAGAAATGGCTGAAATGGCTGGGTGAATGTAGGGGAGTCTCGGGTGCCCCCCAATGGCCCCCCACAAATGCTCAGGGAGGACGGTGCCTGCTGTCATTCTGCTCCTCCAAAGGGGGCTTGAGGGGAAGCAGAGCAAGGGGGCCTCTGAGCAGAAAGGGGGGTCCTGCCCCTTCACCTCCCTGGATCTGCCCACCCTCCTCCTGAACCAGATCTGACTTCGGACCAAAAGTAGCCTGGATGGTGGATCCAGAGGCAGTGGAGGGAGGAGCCTCCTGCGGGGGCAGCAAAAAGGAAGAGGAGGAAGAGGAAGGGAGGATTCCAGGGTTTTCTTACATCTGAAGTTTATTCTTTTATAGCAAAGCGAAGGGAAGGGAAGTGAGTGGGAGGAAGAATAATGTGGATGAAGCTGCTGTGGGTTCAAAGCCAGGAGAGTTGAGGGGTCTGGAGTGACAGGTCCACCTAGCATCCCTGGGGACAGTCTAGATGGTCTCCACCCCTCCCTCACAAGAAAGAGCGGCCCTGAAAGGAAGCTGGGGTGTATGTGTGTCTCAGCGGGAGAAGGTCCAGGCTGCCGTTCTCCTCCTCCCCCCAAACTGCCACCTTCAGCCTCCATTTCTCACAGGTTGCAAACAGGACAAAGAGTCATCAGCTGTTAAATAAAAAATATGCTTTTGCATCGGAGAGCAGGATTAATTCATGAGTGCTGTAGAAAAAGAGATGGGGAAGAAAATCAGAATATAAAGAGACACTTTTACTGTAAATAATAAATTCTTCTTCCCTTTCATCCCCCACCCCCAAGGCAGACCCACACTGCAGGGGGTGTTCTGTCCCCAACCCCACGCACACCCACCAACAGACGTTCAGGAGTTAAAGACCAAACCAGCCGGCAAAATCCTTTTCCTTATGATAACGGAACTTGGCAACAACCTAGTGGCTGCCTGCCAAGAGTTTATTATTTACAAAGAGGAGAGATAACTTCTCCCCACTTCTGATACATCAAAGGAAAGCAGCTCAATAATTACGGAACTAATCAAGTCCAGAGATACTCCAGCAAAGTCTTAAAGCAAAAGTCCAGCAATGCAGAATGGCATGGAAGCTTTCAGCTTTGTTCGTCACAAGGTTTGACTGGGCCCTATCTCTTGCCCTTCGGCAGACACCGAAGGCATTGCCAGAGAGGAGGGTCCCCTTCACTCTCGGAGTCCTCTCCTGACAATGACACAGGCTCCGGTAACGGAGCCACAACAGGGGGGTGGTTGATAGGCAGGGACACATAGAGAGAGAATCCGCCCATTTCAGGGAGGAAAAGGCTGGGATGCTTCATATGAAGAAAGAAGATGGGGCTACGATGGGGGTGGCAGCAAAGGGGGGAGCCTGGGCTCACTTGGCCAGAAATCGGACCGGAGGGTGGGGTGCAGTTCAGGGTGAAGTTTTGGAGGGAGTTCATTAAGTTGATAGGGTCATCTCAAGGACTTAGCTCCCCCTTCCATCCGAGTACGAACGGAGGTAGAGAACGAGCTAACACAATGATAGAACAATACCTGAGATGCTATGTTAATTATCAGCAATTTAGCTGGGCAGATCTCCTGCCATTTGCTGAAGTGGCCTACAATACTGCAGTGCATAGTAGGGGTGAAATGCAAAATTTGTTACTACCGGTTCTGTGGGCATGGCTTGGGGGGTAATGTGACTGGGTGGGCATGGCCAACTTTTTTTTTTTACTTTTAAAAGCATTTTTTTGGCGGAAGAGGTTGTAGAAAAAATGCTTTGAAAAGTAAAAAAAAAAAGCCTCTGATGATCATGTGGCTCAGCTGGGCATGGTGGGGGAGGGGGGCGCGGGGCTTTTTGCTACCAGTTCTCCGAACCACCCGCTCCCATCGCTACCGGATCGGGCTATCCAGTCCGAACTGGGAGCATTTCACCCGTGCTGTCACCCCTTTTGAAACAGCCACAGGATGGAATTTGTCCCCATTCCTGAATACCCTCAGGAACCCCCCTCCACAGTGAGCCTAACAGAATGGGTGGGTTGCTTACAAAATGCATGGGGGAATTTAAACCTGGGGTGCTCCCTCCCACAAGGGAGGAATGGGAAGGAATGGCCCCCTCCTTCCCTTCCCTTCCCTTCCCTTTTGCAATTTCCCAAAACCTGGAAAAATTCTGGGCAAGATTTTAGCATTTGTGTGTGCTTTTGTTTTTGATTGCAATACTTTTTCAGATCTCTGTAAAGAAACGTTGCCCAAAATCCAAAAAACTGCTCTATCCACAAGAAGGAGATTTTGTTCAGGCAAGTTTCTTTTTTTAAAAAAGGAACAATTAAGGAATTTTAAAAGCCACCTATAACTCATAGGAGAGGTTGAGATGAGGGGGAAGAGGAGAAACTCACCTGCAGGAGGTTGGATGGGAATTGCTGGAAGGAGAAAAAGACTCAATCAGAACCCTTCATGGGCTAGAGGACTCAGCAGGACCCCCTCACCATTGATAGCCCATCATAGGTTGTGTGATCTTCACTTATAAACCCCTCAAAAAAGAGAAGCTGCCAAAAATATTCCCCAAGGGGCCCCTCTTGGCCACCTGCTAAGCTTGAGGAGAGGCCTCCCCTAGAGGGTCCCCTCCCCACCACCTCCCCTCCAGCCCCCCAGACTCACCTTTCTTGCTCTTCAGGTAGGAGAAGAGCCCCACAGCCAGGAAGGCCACTCCTATCACGGCCCCCATGATCCCCGTCCAGAGTTTGCTCGTGGCAGAACTGGAGGAACGGGGCTCTGGGGAAGGAGAAGGAGCCTCACCTGAGCAGGAGGATCAGGCCCACCTTCCCCCAGGAGGGTCCATTCTAGCTCTCCCCATGGGGTGGGCTTCTTCCCCTTCTCAGGGCAGGGTGGGGTCACCAGAGCAGGAGGGGAGGGAGGGGAGGGAGGGGCTTACCCCACTGGATGGTGATGGGGGCCTCCAGGCTGGCATGCCCCACCTTGCAAGTATAGACGTCCCCCCGTTGGGGCTGGGTCTCCAGCATCACCTGGAGCTGGTAGGTCCAGTCTCCGTTCTGGAGCTCCTCCCCAAAGGCCACGCCCTCCTCCTCCAGCCGCCCATTCTTCAGCCACTGGACCTTGATCTCCACGGGGTAAAAGCCGGTCGCGGTGCAGAGGAGGATGGTGTTGGGGGAAGAGGGGTCCATCTTGGTGGGGGAGATGGAGACGGTGGGCTTGGCTGGAGGGAAGGAGCAGAAGGAGCCACATGAGAGACACAACAGGAAAGAAACGACGCAGAAGACGGGAAGGACAGACGCAGCACGAGTCGGATGATTCTTGGGATCTTGTTGAAAATGAAACCAGATTTTTAATTAGATCTAATACCACAACATTTGTTTGTTTGTTGTTTGCTTAGTAAACTTAGTTATTTATTATATTTATTTGCCAAAGTGGCCACAACTAACCCAAAGTCTTACAGACACTCTCCTAGCCGTGACTGCCACCTGCTCTCCGGGAGTCCAGGAGAATCTCCAGAATTGCCAACTGGGTCTCTGGGACAATGCAGCTCCACCCAGAAGGAAGTTGGTTAAAGTCCCCCATCTTGGGGCTCCCAACACCCAAAGCCCTTTGGCCTTTCCAGAGTTCAGCTGAAGCCCCTAACCCCCCATTCAGCCCCTCCCCCCACAGCCTCCAGGACCCTCGAGGGGGCAGCCTCAGCATCTCCTGGGTCCCCAGAGGTGGGGATGAAACCTTATCACATCAGCAGACGGAGGAGACCTCCAGCCCTGGTGACGGATGGCCTCACCCAGCGGCTTCATGCGGAGGTTATAGAGGAGAGGAGAGAGGACGGAGCCAAACGCCTCTGAGCAGCCCTGAAGGTGATCAACCACGCTTCCCAAGAGAAAAAAAGAAAGAGAAAGAGAAAGAGGAGAGAGGAGAGGAGAGGAGAGGAGAGGAGAGGAGAGGAGAGGAGAGGAGAGGAGAGAAGAGAAGAGAAGAGAAGAGAAGAGAAGAGAAGAGAAGAGAAGAGAAGAGAAGAGAAGATCTTTATTTGGAGAGAGAAAATTTCTCCTTCCGCTTTCCGTTTTCTCCCTAAATAATAAACAAAAAAATCAGCAGAAGATTTCAGGGGGAAAAATGCAAAATGTGATGTGGCTGCAAACCCCCCAATTTTAGGCAGCCTCAACAGAAAGAGGCATTTTGAAGGAAAGGGCAAAGGAGCCCAATGGGGGGGGGCAGCCCTTTGCTCCCCATAACTGCCAGAATCCCCTGAAGGAAAAGTTTCTCCTCCCATTGAAGATGAGAGACCCTGAATCCCCCCTTCAGAGCAGGCAGGACAGAAGAGGTTTTGGGGGATCTCATGATCTCTCTCGAGGATCCTTCCTGGGGGGGCTTTGGGGGGATTCAGAGGGAGACCCCCCCAGACCAGGCTCTGCCTGCACCCAGCCGGCCTCCTTCCCAGCCGCAGGGACCGGCCATTCCTGGGGAAGGAGGTGGGGAGGGGTCCCTCTGACTCCCTCAGGGAAGCTTCTGCCCTGGATGAGGGGGGAAGGGAGTGGGGAAGGGATCCAGAGGGGATCTGGGATCTGGATCTCCTCCTTCAGCAAATGCTCCAACTGGCACAACTCTTGGATGGATTAATGGGGGGGGGGTGTTAGTCTGGATGAGCCCCCCAAGAGAGTTGACAATAGATCCATTCCAGCCCAGAGTCCTTTGCTAACCATTTTGTTTTCCTGTTGAGGGATTTTCTTATTAACAGTAAATTCTATGATGCTTAAGAAGAACCCATTTTTAAATGGTTCTTTGTAATTCCAACCTGGGATCTGGTCAGGTTTCCATGCAGACAAATAGCAACATTTCAGGTGTGAGTTGTTTTTATTTTCCAGGAAAATCCCATTTGCCTCTTGGGACATTAAAGGCCTTTCTGGAATTGCTAAAAGAAGGCAGAGGCTTTACAAACTGAGAATGGCCTTTTTTAAAAAAAAACAGGAAATGCAAATTTTGGATGAGAAAAAGACTTTTAGCAAGAAAATGGAAGGATCAGATTTTAAAGCTGCAATTTGGTATTTTTCCATGTTTATTTTTATAGCCCATCCCAAACCTCCTTATTTACAAGACTGCAGTGTGAAGATTTTGGGGTTCCAATTTGGCCAGATGGGAGTTGCTGGAGATTTTTATTGGATCGGAAAAAGGTATTTTTTTCCTTTTAAATACCTACCAAGGGACACAACTTTCTCCCTCTGCCCATCCAGGAATCCAATTTAATAGACAAATAGAGACCTCTTGATTTAAAACACCAGGAGGACAAAGTACATTTATCTGCCCCACATCATGTTATTCAAGATTTCTTTTTGATATCAAGCTTGATGCCTAATGTAGTAAAATAGGACACAGATATAAATCAGTTTCTTGTAAAAACCAAATCCAGAAAGCAGGCAGACTGATTCAGCCGGATTGATTAAGTTCTCTATATATACATATATATAATTCTGGGGAGAGTTGAGGGAAGGTTGGGAGCCTCTCTTGGTGGCCGGAGAAAAGCTTTGGCCTCTCGGGGGAAGGAGACGCCCGGATCTCTCCGGAGAGAAAAGTCGGCTCAGAAGTCAAAGAAAAAGGAAGAGAAAATTCCCCCAAAGAGACTCAAGAAACATCCTGTGATTTCAGGTCTCCTAAACTGGAGCCGCACCAACAATTTGCTCTAAATACACGGAATTTAATAAATATTCCTGTTCTTTTAATAAAGAACAGGACCCCCTGGAGAATTATTGGCCTCTTGTCTGAAGTATTTTCATGGAAGTAAAAATAATACTTTAGATGAAGAAGAAATTATATGAATCACAATGAAATTCAGGATCAATATTTTGGATTTATAATAAAAATCCATTCTATTTATGTGGATAAAGCTTTTGAGCAGCTAAAGCAACAAACCATCCAGAGATAGGAAGGAAGGAGGGGAGGGAGGAAAAGAGGAGGGGAGGATGGGCTTTGGAGTCTTTGGGCAACTGATGAAGCTTCTTTCCCTGAAGGGAAAATCCCCCCAGAGACCCCCAAAAGGACGGAGGAGGGAGGGAGGCCCTGAGAGGCCCACAAAAGAGACACACTCACAACACCAACACAATTGGCACTTCGGCACTGAGTCCTTCGGGAGTAGGGCGGTATACAAATCAAAATAAACTAATTGGCACTTGGGGCACTTTCGGAGGTTATGAAAAAATCACTAGAGAAATGAATAAAAGTGAAAGTGAAATATCTATGTTAAATATTATTGGAATGAGAATTATTTCAAGTACTGTGCCAGATGAGAAGAATGTTGTGCTGTTTGTAGGGGAAAAGTAAACTTTAAATATCGTCCGGAAACAAATTATATAGCTGAATATTATTATCTCCATGAAAATATCCTCTTTGGTAGTAAAAACATTTCCAAATGCATCTTATGTGGCTGCTGAAAATCCTCCCAGGTTTGCAGGGAAGAATTTAGGAGTGAAAATGAGTTTTGCCTCCAGACTGAATATGTGGAGAGCAAAATCTCTGCAGGTTCCCAGAAAATATTCAATTATTTACCAAAGGAGCAAATGCTCCAAGAGGCTTTTCTCTCTTAGGATCTGGAGGTTTTCCTCTTATGGAAGAAAGATCTTATTGGATTCTATGGTGAGACGTTATTTTTGGAGAATCTCTGGAGTTAAACTTAACCAGTTCTTAAGTGATGATGCTTTCAAGACTTCTCTGATTCTAATAAAATGAATATAATTTCTCTGGAAAGGCCGAATGGCAACAAGGGCAGCTAAAATCCTTGATTGGCCTCTGAAACCCCATCAGTCGATAGAAACATAGAAGATTTTTATTAGACAAAGAAATAAAATGTAGAAAAAGAAATGTAGGCAACATTGAAGGAATCTGGAAGAGAGAATGAAAGAATCTGAGGCTTCAGGGCTGAATGGAGGCCCAATTTCTTTCTTATGACCCCAAATTCAGTTTTAAGGTTTGTGGGTGTTTTTGGATTCTCCCCCCAAATCAGGAGCCTCCCCAGGAAGGAAGACGGAAGCGATCAGGGTTCCTGTTATTGGGGGTTTTACATCTCGGTTTAAGCATTGAATCATGATTACAAATTCTAAGCTGCTTTTGTTACTCATCTGTTTCTTTATTGGATTGAAAAGCTGCTGGACTGGAAATGACTCTGAATGAAGAAAGATGAAAGAAAAGCAGAAGATCCATAGAAAGGGGTCAACAGGGGAAAAAGAGTCCACCAATTCTTTTTTTTTTTATTTTAGGTAAAATAAAACCCACATTTTTTTATCCCAAAGTGCCCAAAACAGCATTTCTGGAGCAGAGGAAGAGAGGGAGGGGCTTCTGGGTGGGAAGAGGGAGGGAGACGGGAGGTTCCTGAATAGGATAGAAATGAATCAGGGATAGAGAGAAATATATATGTAGATACAGGGAGTCCTCGACTTAGGACCACAATTGAGCCCAAGATTTCTGTTGCTAAGTGAGACGTTTGTTCAATGAATTTTGCCCCATGTTACGACCTTTCTTGCCACAGTTGTTAAGTGAATCACTGCAGTTGTTAAATGAGTAGCAGGGTTGTTAAGTGAATCCAGCTTCCTCATGGACTTTGCTTGTGGGAAGGTCGCAAAAGGGGATGACGTGACTCCCGGATGCTGTGACCGTCACAAGTACGAGTCCGTTGCCAAGCATCTGGATTTGGATCATGTGACCCTGGGGAGGCTGCAACGGTCGTAAGTGTGAAAAACAGTCAAAAGTCATTTGTTTCCACTGCTGTTGTAACTTTCAACGGTCACTAAACAAACTGTTGTTAAGTGGAGGACTGCCAGTATTGAGCAGGAGAGAGAGAGGTCTGGCTGGATTCCCCTCCCCCACCCCCACCCAAAAAAACCTTATCTGGATGGATTTTCTTGGGGGGGGGAATGGATCAAAGGGATCCAGATTCCAGACAGGAGGAGAGTTTGGAGCCTGGGAAGAAAAGGAGGATTTTGCACATCTGAGAGTGCAGAATAAATAAATAAATAAATGAGGAGTAAAACCTCCATCCGGGAGGATTCCAAGGAATGAAATGAAAGGGGGGTCCCGGGATCCCCCTCCCAGGGAAGAGCCCCCCCTCCCTCTGTCCCTCCCCCCCAGACTCACCTCTCCGGCCAATCAGGCGCTTCTCCGCCTTGGGCGCCTGGTAGTTGTACACCCCGTAGTTGTGCCGGCAGAAGCGATCCACTCCGGACTTCTCGTACTGCATGATGCGCTCATCCCTGTTGAAAGCGTCCGCATCCACCTTCCCCAACTCCGTGACGGCCACGTACTTCCCGAGGTCGCTGTCGAAGCGGACGTATTCCTCCCGGTCGTAGAAGTAGCGGTCCAGGTATCTCACCCGCTGCGTCCCGTTGAGGAAGTGGCAGTCGGTCTTATACTGGTACAGGAAATGGGCTGCGAGGGGGAGGAAGGCCGTCAGGAGGGACTCCAGGGCCCATCGTCCCCAGCCACTGGGAGAGGAGGGGGGATCTACGCGGGAGGGGGGAGTTGCGGGAGTCCTTCCGAGAGAGACTGGCGGAAGACGCCCCCTGGTGGAGGGAAGGGGAACTCTCTCAGTCCCAGAGAGGAAGGGAGGCTTCCTGGGGGGTCTGGAGGGGGGAGGGGAGGGAAGAGGGGGAGGGGTGGGAAAAGGCAGGCAGAAGCTCAACCGGTCCAGCGATCCCATTCAGTCTCTGCAGGGAAGGTTGGACCTCAACGGGCAGGAAGGATGGGGGGGGGGCTGGAGGGAAAGTAGCGTCCATCCCCCCCACTCTCTCTTCCTTTGGGAGGGGATCTGGGGAGGGGCCACAATGAGGACATCTAGACCTACCCACCTGGGGTCTCCCAACTTCCCTGGGTCACCCCAGCTTTTCTTCTTCCCCCGAATCTTCAGCCCAACTCCCTCCCTTTAGGGGACTGTGGAGGATCACCCGTTTCTTTTCCCCCACCCCAAAAAGACCCCCAAGAGACTCTCAAAGGGAGGGTCTCCCGCCCCTTCACAAAAGACCCCCAACATCCTCCTCCCTCACTTCCCCCTCCCCTCCGGGGGGATTATGGGGGTTCTTGGTCTCCTCCCCAACTTCAGGGTCTCTCCCCCAGAAGGGCCGTAAACCCCCCTCTTGCCTGACCTTCAAAGCTCCAAATCTGAGATTGAGAAGAAAAAGTGAAGTTTCTGAAGAAGGAAAAAGACTTTCGCTCAAATGCCTCTTTTCCCTTCTGGGGATTCAGGGCTGAAAATGCCTCAGTTTCCCTCTTTCGCTTTTCCTCCCTTCCTCTTTCCCTGCAGCCCCCTCCCACCCAGGCACAGGAGAGGCCGCGACCCCCACCTGGGCTACATGGGGGAAGGGTTAGGATTAGGGTCCCTCTCCGTCCTCCTGGGGGGGCGGCTGTGGGGAGGAAGGGGGAGGGGACCACGCAGAGATCGAGGCTGCTGGAGGCTTCCTTCCCCCTTCCCAGCCCCCTCCTCCCCCGCCCAGCCCCCTCCTTACCGGGGGTCTCCTCCCCCCCTTCGCTCCCGGGGATCCGGGCCAGCGCCCCCAGCAGCAGCATCAGGGGCAGCCCAGCCAAAGCCATGGAGGCTCCCCACAAGCGCCCCAAAGGGGGGAGTGTTGCAATATTTTCAGGATCAGACTCAATAATGATAATAAAGATTAGAGGTTTAAATATATCTCTCTTTATTCTTAACAGGCATTCTATATTTACTGAATATTTACAGATAGAAGCGAGGGAAATGGTGTAGGTAGCTCCTTATATATACAATGGGTGGAGCTATATGTGGGAGTGGTGAATTATGAATACATTAAGAAGTGAAGAATAAGTTAACCCCTGATACCCTGTCTGTACACTATTTACACATTGGAGAATAAGGCATTTACATCTGACAAATCCCCCTCTAAATGCCGATTCGTTATACAACACCAGTTACATTCAGATTCAGGACAATACAAAACATACAACTTAGAGGTTAAGTATTTATGCTGTTTAGAAGGTAAAGGCTTCGTTAATATATCAGCTAATTGTTCTGAAGTGTCGCAATGCACTGCTTTAATAAATCCATCCTGAGATAATTGTCTCACATGTTTAAATTTTATATCTATATGTCTGGACCTTTGTCCAATGGCATCAGATCTAGATATTTCAATGGCTGCTTTATTGTCTTCATGCATAACAAAAGGCAGAGCAGGTTTTTTCCAGACATCTGAAATTAAATCATTAAACCATACAAGATTATTTGCGGCTTTGGATAAACAAACATATTCCGCTTCTGTTGTTGAAGTAGCCACTAGTTCTTGTTTACCAGTGTACCAGTAAACTGGACAGTCATTTAAGAGAAATACATAACCAGATGTGCTTTTTCTGCATGAGGTGTCTCCAGCCCAATCTGCATCTGCATAACACGTAAGCTTTGGTTCTTTAATATCATTAGGTTCTAACATTAAACAAAAGTCTAGTGTACTTTTTAAATATCTTAAAATTCTTTTAACAGCTTCCCAGTGGTACATTGTTGGTTTGCTGACATGCCTAGATAATAAATTGAGTGGTAAAGCGATGTCCGGTCTAGTCCAATTAGATATGTAAAGGAGTGAACCTATGATTGATCTATAGAATGTATTGTCCTTGAACTCGGGAGAAGATTCATCAGAATTCCTTAGAAAGTCAGTTTGCATAGGGGTATCACAAGGTTTGGCATTGTTTAAGTTGCATTTATTTAAAAGATCTATGATCTTATCTCTCTGGGTAAGTTTGAATCCCCTTTTTGTCTTATTAATTTGGACACCAAGGTATTTGTTTACCTTGCCTAAAGATTTCAATGAGAAATGTTCATTTAGTTTAGTTACAAAAGTTTCTCTTCTTTCCTTATGTTTTCCTATGTATAAAATGTCATCCACATAAATCAATACAAATTCAATGTAATCATCACCCCTCTTGACAAAGAAACAATTATCAGCAGTGGTAGCGTTGAAGTCCATGGTCTTAAGTACTTTTACTAAACAATCATACCACCGTTTACCAGATTGTTTTAGCCCGTATAAACTCTTGTTTAACAACCAAGTCTCATTTTTGTTTGTGTATGGACTATGAGGTGCTCTCACGTATATTTCTTTATCTAATTTTGCGTGTAGGTACGCAGTCTGTATGTCATATTGGAATACATCTAGATTGAGTGCTGAAGCTACCACTAGAGCTGTTTTGACACTCTCTGTTCTTACAGTGGGGGAATACGTGTCAGTATAGTCCTCTGGATATTTCTGTGCATAACCCTGTGCAACCAATCTAGCTTTGTATAGAGTATTTCCTCCCTCTAAATTCTTAATTTTATATATCCATCTGGTACCAATAATTGTCTTATCTTTAGGTGCAGATGCAGGTGTAAATACATTTAGTCCTTGTAAACTTTCCATCTCTTTCTTCATTGCTAATTCCCATTTTTCTTTTTCTTCGTGAGGAAGTTTTAACACTTCCTCGTATGTATTGGGTGTTGTTGGTTCACCATTCATGTGCATTACATAATCCTTGTATTTATTTGGCATTTGATTTCTGGTGTTTCTAATGATTTTCTCGGGTTTACTATCGTTATCATGCAAATATCTTGCTTCCTTTTTTGTTAGTGTGTCTGTCTTTATTTTGAGTTGGCTATTTGTCCAAGTTTTAGTTTTGTTTCTATATTTGTTGATATTTTGTTTTTCTATAGTCCCTTTCTCATGAGATTTTGTATCTTCATGTTTATTTGGGAATATCTCATTAAGATGTAATTTAGACCAGTTAGCTTGTTCATGGAACACAGCTGTTCTGGAGACTATAAATTTGTTGTTACTATCAATGAATCTGTATCCTTTAGTGCCAGTCTCATATCCCATAAATCTGAGTCTCCTGGACACATTTTCTCCCTTTCTTCTTAATTGTTTAGGTATGTGTACGTCTGCTGTGACTCCAAATATATGCATGTGTGCTAATTTTGGTTTTCTATTATACATCACTTCATATGGTGTCTTATTTATAATGCTGGACCATGTTCTATTTTGTGTGTAATTTGAATAATGTAAGGCTTCTGACCAGAATTGTTTGCTTAAGCCAGCATCTTCCAATGTGCACCTAATCATGGTTTGTAATGTGGAATTTTTTCTCTCTGCAATCCCGTTTTGGAACGGAGAAAATGGACTAGATGTGTAATGTAACATTCCTTTGTCTTTTAACCATTGTGAGAATTCTTTAGACATGAATTCGCATCCTCTGTCTGTCATAATTTGTTTTATTTTGATGTTGTGTTGTGTTTCTATGCGTTTGTAAAATTCTTTAAATTTTTGAAATGTTTCATCTTTGTGTTTTAATGTGTAAACAAATCCATAGCGGCTATAATCGTCCACTATTGTCAGGAAGTAACGTTTCCTATAAGTGATTGATGGGGTTAATGGACCAACTAAGTCCATGTGTACTAAATCAAAAATTTTGTTAGTTGATCTGGTAGATTTTTTTGGCCTGGGACTAGTTTTTAGTTTTGTAGATTTACATACTGAGCATTCCAGATAATTTTCACAATTTTTTATTTTGACACCTTCTGCGTGTTCAGTCATTTTTTGCACTACAGGAAAACTGGCATGTCCTAATTTCCTATGCAATATGTGAGCACACTCATCATGAATTGGTTTGCCTATCTTTGGTTTCTTATCGTTGTGTGCATCTGTGTGATCATGAGATATTTTACATTCATCATTGTCACTGTTGCTAACATTCTCATCATCTATCTCAATACAATCTTCCATATTTGAATCAATGTTATGTAACCATTTTTCTTTCGTTATTAGGTAAGGTAGTCCTCCTTTAGTCACCACAGTGCCTACATTTATTTTATTCTTTTCCAAAGTTGCCTTTCCTTTTGAAAAGACAATGTTAATGTCAGAATCTCTGCTTAGTTTTATGGCACTTAATATGTTATGAGGTATTTCAGGTATTAGTAATACCCCCTCTATTTTTCCTAAACCAGGTAAGGTTACATTTCCTCTACCTAATACTTGAACCTTTTCTTGGTTAGCTACCTTAATTACAAATTTATCTTCTGCAAATGAAGACAATATACTTTTGTTATTAGTGGTGTGATTAGTTGCTCCAGAATCAATAAGCCAATTATTGTTCTCACTTTGTTGTGTGTTAGTGTTGTCTTGTTTATTTAATCCATTCAGTGAACCAGACTTTCTATCCTTTGAATTGTCTCTGCCCCCTCTATTCTCTCTGTGATTTGGTGGGCTCCTATATCTATGCCTTTCTATGGAAGGCTGTCTATAATCGTATTTGTTTCTGTATTCTGATCTATATCTTTCTTTTAAGAATTTTGGGCAATCTCTTCTATTGTGTTCCCTGGATCCACAATTATGACATTTAAATGTTCCACTATATTTTTCTTGGAAAGCTACTTTCCTATATGGTTTATGTTCTGTGTGATTGTTAGAACGATTCCTTCTAGAATTATCTTCTGTTATCAATTTGTTAGATAGACTTTCTATGGATAAATACCCTAGATTGATTGTGTCTAAATGTGACATAAAATTGTCCCATGATGGATCAAGTGAGTTGATAATGACACTTTTCATTGTTTGGTCTGAAATCACCTCCCCCCTCAAATGCAGTTCAGCTCTTATTTTGTTCAAAGATATTAAATGTTCACTTATGGAAACCCCTGGTTTTATCCTAGATGAAAAGAAGTCTTTAGATATCCTTGTGGTGGTGGCTACACTGTCACTGTGAAACAAATTAAACATGCATTGAATAATTTCTGAAACAGTCAAATTTGGCTTAATGCTGTGATACATTGCAGGAGACACACTAGATATTATTAAGAAAAAAGCTCTATGGTGTAAACAATCTATTTTTAGTGTCCAAGGTCTTTTTGGGGGACTAGTGATAAAAAACAGTAAGTTTTCCTTCATAAAGATAACCTGGAGCTGTTGATACCACTCTTGCAAATTAATGCCATCAATTCTAAGTTTTGGAAAATCGTTAGGTAAGTCCCCAGTATTATTATCCCCACTACTCACAACTGAGGGTATTCCATGGTCTCGTAGGTGTTGAAAGTCACAGGATGGAGTGGGTATTCTGTGCATTAGTCTGAGTGGTCTTTCATCTTCATAATGTTCTCTGTAGTTCTCTGTATGCATCTGCGCGTGTGCGTTGCTCATATCTCTGTCGGAGCTGCTATAGGAAGCCTCTGTCGCTGCAATTCCTTCGTAAGATTCCTCCTCCGACGATTCGGTCTCCGTCTCTACCTTGATCTTCTTGCTGATAGCTGACGCTTGCCTCCTTTCGCCAAAGCCGCACCGCTTGAAGCTCTCCACCTCTGGAATCGTCTGCGGCGTGGGATAAAACCTGCAGGGTCCTCTGGGCTCAGGTGTTGTCATCCTTTCTGCACGAGTTGATCTGGATATGTTCTGGTTTGTCTGTTTGCTTGCTTGTCTTTTTGTTTTTGGGTCATTGACTTCCGTTGATTTTTTTGCCATTTTTAAATCTGGATCAAAAGTTTTAAATAGTTGTTTCTTGATTGCTTCGACTTTCAGTTTGATAGATGTTTCTTCTGCGTCCGTATTTGATTCTTCTGAAGAATAAAGATTTTCTTTACTATTTTTTGTACTGTGTGATTCTTTTCGCGCCAGAGATTTTGAATGGTGTATCGTGATTGGCTCTGCTTTGCTTGCCTCAGTGGCCGGTTGAAGACAAGATGGCTGCCATTCAAAATTTTGAGCGGGATCTCTGTTCTTTCTTCTTGTTATTTTTTCTTTTATAGATGGGTCGCTCACCGTTTTTGTTTCTTTGGGTTCAGTTGTCTCGATGCTATTTTCTCTCGCTGCTTCGTTTTCTTTCAAGAAATTTTGAAGGTCCGCGATGAGATCGTAGTCATCCTTTTGTCTTTTTAGTATTCTCAGTATCTCTGATCTGAGATTGTTGCTTTCCATTTCTTTTTTATACATGTTTATTTTATTGAGTCAATCAACCATCCTCTGCTACCAGATTGTTGCAATATTTTCAGGATCAGACTCAATAATGATAATAAAGATTAGAGGTTTAAATATATCTCTCTTTATTCTTAACAGGCATTCTATATTTACTGAATATTTACAGATAGAAGCGAGGGAAATGGTGTAGGTAGCTCCTTATATATACAATGGGTGGAGCTATATGTGGGAGTGGTGAATTATGAATACATTAAGAAGTGAAGAATAAGTTAACCCCTGATACCCTGTCTGTACACTATTTACACATTGGAGAATAAGGCATTTACATCTGACAGGGAGAAAGACGCTCCCAGCCCCAGAGGAGGAATCGGAGGGTCTGGAGGGGGGGAGGAGGTTTCCCCAGACTTCGGAAGAGGGAGAGTCCAGAAGAGCAGGAGGACCAATGGGAATCCTCCCTTCTGCAGCGTCATCGGTCTCCGGGCAGAGCCTCCCTTGACTTCGCCCGATGCAGGAGAGAGTTCTGCGCAGAGAGAGAAGCGGAGAAAGTGGGGGAGGGGATCCCTTCAGTCTTGGGGGGCTGCAATCTGGGGGGTCTTTCATGCCAGCTCCGGGGGGAGAATGTCGTCTTCCTTTTGCCCCCCCCCCAAAAAAAATTCTCCTCCAATCTCCCTTTCTCTGGGCGCCTGGACTGGAGGGGTGGACTAGATGCCCTCTGAGTTCCCCCAGTGCCCAGAGGGCGCCCAGGCTGGAGCACGCTCCCCCCAATCCGAAGGGAAGCCAGGAAAACCCTCAACTGACAGTCCAGGCAGGAAGAGGCGGAGGGGATCTGCAGGGATCCCTCCTAATCCAGCCGGATCCTCTGCCCAGCCCCTCCCCCTTCACGGGGGAATCTCCGTAGGGATCTCTTAGCTTTACAAGAGAAACGGCGTTTCCCTTCCTTGAAACACGCTGAGAACGTCTGGACGGACCGGCTCCTTCAGGTTTCCTGCCCCTGAACCCCGATTGTGTAGGAATCTCCCTCTTCCTTCCTTTCTGTGGGTGGGGATCCCCCTTTTCCTTGCAAAGCAGCCCCGGATGAAGATCCTGGAATGAAGTTGGGCCGTTTCTCCTCCACTTCCCGATCCTTTCCTCGGAGAACGTCCACATCTTCTCCCATAATGCACCACAATCTCTACTTTCAGCAGAGAAATATATAAAGTGACATTTTGGAAGAAATTTTGCCATCTGATTGTGCAGATCCTGATGAGATTTGCCTATTTTGACTGTGGGACAGGAAGGCCCCTAAAACAAAAGGCTCCTTTTTATGATTTTTTTATTAAGATTATAAGGGCATAAAAGAGAGAATAAAAGTATTAGGGAAACGGGGAAGGGAAAGGAAGGGGAAGGATGTTGTGGCCCCGCCCTCTGAGCCTGTCCCATCGGAGGAAGAAAGCTCCGAGCATGAGGAAGAGGAGTCAGCCAGGCCTCCCTCTCCAGGCCCCTCCCCTCTGGCATTGTCTCAAGTGCCGGCCGAGGGAGAGGAAACAGCTGCTTCGGATCAGAGTGATAATGACACATCATTCCTGGACGCACGCCTCCGAAGGCGTGATAAACGTTTGCAGCAGCTGGGGAGGCGTGCTAGGGATTAGAAGTGAGTCACTGGACCACACCCCAGAGACCACACCCCAGAGACTATATAATAGAGGGTGGTGGTCAAGGATCTTTTGTGACGAACAAAAGTAAACCTTGAATAGTCACTAAAGCCTCGTCCGGAGCTGCTGGGAGGAATATTATTCCTGTTTGGACTTTCTTGAACGTTCGTATCTTATCTGCCTGTTTGTGAAAATAAAGTCCCTTGGCAGACGGTGTGTCTATCGCTGCCAAGAGGGAGATAAGAACTGGGTGCGTTCCAAAGTGTTTCCTTAACCCTCGGCTGGCTGTGTGGTGTGTGTGTGGGGACGGGGACAGATCAAAGGAGAAGTGGGGGATAAAGGGCAAAAGGAAAAAAGACAGGAAAAAACTTTTTCCCAGCACAATAAAATACAAAGTGAAATTGGAGCCTCGGTTTTTATTTCTTCTCTAAGTAAATATTAACCATTTCTATACCAACAATTTAACTTAATCAGTAAATCCCAAAACTCCAGGTTTCATTTTTTTCCTGCCTCAAGCACGAAGCCCAGAAGTGGCCTCCAGGTAGGGTTAGGGTTAGGAATAGATCTATTCTGACAGCCGGGTTAGCCAGGAATACCTTTGAGGATTTGAGATCTGCTGTTCCTCTAGACATATTTTAGGGAGTCTGCTGGCTTCCATCTGAGACATTTTTTGCCAGTAGGCTACCGTCCGAGTGATTGTATAGGTGTGCAGTGAGAAATGTCCCAATTCAGCTCTGACGGCAGCTGCCGAAGTGGAATTGTTTACCCCCAGCATCCTCCTTAACAGATTATTTTGAGTTCTCTCCAATATGGGGGCCTCTGTAAGACCCCAGATTTCGGCACCGTAGAGCATAATCGGAACACGTTTAGCCTGAAAGACTTTACGAAGAGGTAAAATGGAGGTTGGTTGGATTCGTTTACTTAATTTGGATACAAGGCTTGCCCCAGCTCTGACCTCTTGAGAAAGGTGTTGATGGTGCGGAGTCCAACCTCCTGCACTGGAAAAAACAATTCCAAGATAAGTATATTGGGTAACTTGCTCAATCTTTGTGTCATTAATATGCCAATTATGCTTTTTATTCTTATTGCCAAAGACTAAAACTTTTGATTTAGCTACATTTATAGTCAAGTGGTTTGTGGTACTATAACGTGAGAGCTTGGCGAGAAGTCTCCTCATCCCTATTTGGGTTCTAGAAAACAGCACTAAGTCATCGGCGTACATTAATAAATCTTGAGCCTATTTGGGGGCTGTGCGTCAGGAGATCTTCCAGCTGTGCTGGGGTATCATTTACATAAAGGTTAAAAAGAGGGGGGCCCACCAGGCAGCCCTGCCTCACTCCCCTGGTGGTCCGTATGCTGTTTATTGGGGCCCCGTTTGCTGCGTATCTGACTCTAATTGCCGTATTAGTATAGAGAGTCCTGATCAACAAAATAAGTCTGGGGTCCATCCCCATAACTTGTAGTTTCCTCCACAGATGGTCCCCTATCTATAGAATCAAAAGCAGCGGTAAGGTCAATAAAGGCGGAATACAGCTTTTTCCCCTGGCTCTCGTATTTATTAGTTAAGTGGGAAAGGACAAAACAATGGTCAGTGGTAGACCTACCCGATCTAAAACCTGCCTGCTCATTGGCCAGAATTTCCTTATCCAAGCACCAGTCCTCTATTTTATTTAGCAGATGCTTCGTATACATTTTTGAAATTATATTGAGAAGACTGATGGGTCTTCTCACTTGTTGTGAGATGGGTGGCTACATAAATTTGATAGATGGATCGATCGATAGATAGATAGGTAGGTAGACATACAGATAAACAGACAGACAGATATAAATAGGTGATAGATACTGCAGATACATAGGTGATATAGATACTGTAACTAGGAAGAGAGACAGACAGACAGACAGATATATACTGTAGATGGATGAATGGATAGATAACTCCAACCCTTATATTTTGAATATAAGCAGAGACAGTAGAAGCGTATTTGTTCACATCAGTGTGTTGTCCATTCATTGCAGCCCCTTTAAATACGTTCCAATTTCTGCCCTTGAAGGAATCTCCCCGTAGAGCCTCCATGGCTTCTGCCGGCCACAGTCTCCCTAGTTCTCTCCTGGGTCCTCTCTGATGAACCTTAAAGGCTTCTCTGCTGACCGGAGCCTCCCAGAGAGAGGATCGGAGGGGCCAGGAAGAGGAGGGGGAGGGGCGGCCTCAAAGGCTCCCTGGGGGTTGGAGAAGGCCCCGTCCAGGGTCTCCCCTCCCCTGGTGGCAAAGGCCCCGTATGGGGGGAGAGGAGGGGGGGCTGCTTCCAAGGCGGCCTCTGGTCTGCTGGGTTTCCCAGGAGCCTCTTTCCTCTTCCACCAGGCGCAGAACCTGCCTCCCAGGTGAGGCCAGGGGAGTCCAAGCCCCCCATGACTCTTGGGGGGAGCTTCCTACGGGCCTCAGCTAAGTAACAGAATCTTCCATCTCTTTCCTCTGGTTAGTTGGGGGGCTCCGAATATTCCCCCATCCCTCTTTCCCCCCTTTTATATCAACCCAAATGCATTGAAGGAGGTTTTCCTCTTTCTTCTGTTGCGTTTCTAGATCAGTTTGTTTATTTTTTATATACATAGTGCAACTCCACCTCCTCTTTTATTGGGTCTGTTTCTTTTGAGCACTTTAAATGTGAAGATATTAAATGTTGAGAGCTGGAAGAGGAAAATGCACAATGGTCCAGAACACACCGTTGTGGCTGAGTGCGTGCAGGCTCCTATATGAGGTGATCTGCGCTCTGATTGGTTGCTGTGGGTGGAAAGGGGGAGTTTCCCTTTTTCCCGCCTTTTTCTTCCATGGACTCAGAATGCTGTTTGAGATTTACCTCACAATCTCCCTGCATTCCCGACTATCTTGTCTGCTGTGAATGTAGATGTGAAATACATTTATTTACATAAAACTACAAGTTTGTGTCCGTGTCTCCCACTTCCTTTGGATAGCTGCTGCCTGATTCCTCCGCATTAAATCTCTTTAGTTGCACCTTCCAATTTTGGGTTTCCTCCCATGAAGTTTTGGTGATTGCAACAATGTCACACCTGCCTTTGGGCTCCACCTTCACCCCGTTTATTCCTCGTACTATGAACATCCGTTCAGAGGCATCCGAGTCCCTTTTTGACTGACCCCATATTTGCTTTCTACATCTCCTGTTCTGTCTCCGAGTTTCCCTCCTTTCTTTCCATATTTGGTTGATTCCCCTGAGATTTGAGCTTGGAATTTGCTTCTAAAACTTTGTCTCCCTCTCCCTTCGGTTTCACTTTCAAGCCCTTCGGATGAGGAGAGCCGGTTGGTGTCCAAAGCCGACCTTCTGGGTTCTTCTGAGGGGCAGCTCATCCCCTGCCAGAAGCCCCCCATGTGGGTGTTGTGGACCATGGTCCAAGAATCCCAATTTCCCTCGACAGAACCATCCCCTAAGCCAGGCTTGACTTCGAAGCTGCTGCCTTCCCTCCTTGGATGGTTCCCTTTATTGGGAGAACATAAGAGAAATCCCCCTGTGCCCCCAACTCTTTGGCTCCCTTGCCCACCTGCTCCGAGTCTCTTGGCATCGTTTCCAGGGACTTTTTCATTCCTCCCAGCATGAAAGAGGAAAAAGGGATAAGAATCTGTGGGCTTCATTATTTCTGTAAGCCCCTCAGTCACGTCTTTGATAGTTGCTCCTGGGAAACAACCAACCACCTTAGTTTGATTGTCCGTCTTAGAAACGGCTGTTTCAGTTCCCCTAAACAATCAATCAACACAAGACTTTCTTTTTTTCTTAAGGAAGTTCGGTCTAATTTTTCCTCTCCTGCCATTGGTACATTTGGTGTTGTCCCTTCTCCAGGTTCTTGCACACTGTCTTGCAAGGGGAGGCATTGCTCAAAGGAGCCCAAATCTTCTCAGGCAATTTCAGACAATTCCTACAATCACACTCCAACCTATTTTTCCCCTGGTGGCCCCAAGACCCCAGATGAGGAAGGGGAGGGGGGAATTCTGCCTCGGTGGTTGAGGCCACTGGAGTCCTGCAGAGTCAGTCTGGATGACCTCTGGAGGGGGCGAGGCTCAGTTGGAGGGCTCTCTAGGGGCATCTAGAGGTGCTGGGGAGAAGGAAGGGGTCTTCCACTTAGGGCTGCCCCATTGAATTCCCCCCCTTTTTCGCACAGAGCAGGTCTTCCCCTCCGTGGCAATGTCTTCTGCACCAGGAACGGCTTCAGATGGATTCCTTGGAGGTCATCTAGTCGAACCTCCTGCTCAGGCCTACACCATTTATACCATCGAGCAGGAGACTCTATACCATTGGAATCTGAGCCCCAAAGAGGGAGGGAGGCATTGGGTGCCAAAATGGGGCAGGACCCTCCAGTTGTGAAGGAGAGAAATGCCTGAAATGGCTGGGTGAATGTAGGGGAGTCTCGGGTGCCCCCCAATGGCTCCCCACAAATGCTCAGGGAGGACCGTGCCTGCTGCCATTCTGCTCCTCCAAAGGGGGCTTGAGGGGAAGCAGAGCAAGGGGGCCTCTGAGCAGAAAGGGGGGTCCTGCCCCTTCGCCTCCCTGGATCTGCCCACCCTCCTCCTGAACCAGTTCTGGTTTCGGACCAAAAGTAGCCAGGATGGTGGATCCAGAGGCAGCGGAGGGAGGAGCCTCATGCGGGGGCAGCAAAAAGGAAGAGGAGGAAGAGGAAGGGAGGATTCCAGGGTTTTCTTACATCTGAAGTTTATTCTTTTATAGCAAAGCGAAGGGAAGGGAAGTGAGTGGGAGGAAGAATAATGTAGATGAAGCTGCTGAGGGTTCAAAGCCTGGAGAGTTGAGGGGTCTGGAGTGACAGGTCCACCTAGCATCCCTGGGGACAGTCTAGATGGTCTCCACCCCTCCCTCAGAAGAAAGGGAGGCCCTGAAAGGAAGCTGGGGTGTGTGTGTGTCTCAGCAGGAGAAGGTCCAGGCTGCCATTCTCCCCCCCCCAAACTGCCACCTTCAGCCTCCATTTCTCACAGGTTGCAAACAGGACAAAGAGCCATCAGCTGTTTAAATAAAAAATATGCTTTTGCATCGGAGAGCAGGATTAATTCATGAGTGCTGTAGAAAAAGAGATGGGGAAGAAAATCAGAATATAAAGAGACACTTTTCCTGTAAATAATATATTCTTCTTCCCTTTCATCCCCCACCCCCAAGGCAGACCCACACTGCAGGGGGGTGGTTGACAGGCAGGGACACATAGAGAGAGAATCCGCCCATTTCAGGGAGGAAAAGGCTGGGATGCTTCATATGAAGAAAGAAGACGGGGCTACGATGGGGGGGGCAGCAAAGGGGGGGAGCCTGGGCTCACTTGGCCAGAAATTGTGTGAATTCTCACAAGGAGAAGGGGGGTCAGGAAGAAGAGCCTGTCCAGGTTCCAACTAATGAACCCAAAGGAGTCTGCATGGGGTGCCAAGAAGGATCCTCTCGGACCGGAGGGTGGGGGGCAGTTCAGGGCAAAGGTTTGGAGGGAGTTCATTAAGTTGATAGGCTCATCTCAAGGACTCAGCTCCACCTCCCACCCGAGGACGAATGGAGGTATAGAACGAGCGAACGCAATGATAGAACAATACCTGAGATGCTAAGTTCATTATCAGCAATTTAGCTGGGCAGATCTCCTGCCATTTGCTGAAGTGGCCTACAATATCGCAGTGCATAGTAGGCGTGAAATGCAAAATTTGTTACTACTGGTTCTGTGGGCGTGGCTTGGTGGGTGTGTGTGACTGGGTGGGTGTGGCCAACTTTTTTTTTTTTAACTTTTGAAAGCATTTTTTTAACCACCTGTTCGGTCAAAGAGGTTATAAAAAAATTCTTTGAAAAGCCTCTGATGATCCCAGCTGAGCCGTGCGATCATCAGAGGCTTTTTAAAAAAACTTTTAAAAGCATTTTTTCGGCGGAAGAGGTTGTATAAAAAATGCTTTGAAAAGTAAAAAAAAAAGCCTCCGCTGATCGTGCGGCTCAGCTGGGCATCGCTACTGGATTGGGCGATCCGGTCTGAACCGGGAGCATTTCACCCCTGGTGTCACCCCTTTTAAAATAGCCATAGGGTGGAATTTTCCTCATGCCTGGATACCCTCAGGAACCCCCCTCCACAGTGAGCCTAACAGAATGGGTGGGTTGCTTACAAAATGCATGGGGGAATTTAAACCAGGGGTACTCCCTCCCCAAGGGAGGAATGGCCCCCACCTTCCCTTCCCTTTGGCAATTTCCCAAAATTTGGAAAAATTCTGGGCAAGATTTTAGCATTTGTGTGTGCTTTTGTTTTTGATTGCAATACTTTTTCAGATCTCTGTAAAGAAACGTTGCCCAAAATCCAAAAAACTGCTCTATTCACAACAAGGAGATATTGTTCAGGCAAGTTTTTTTTTTTAAAAAAAGAAACAATTAAGGAATTAAAAAAAACACCTATAATTTTTAGGAGGGGTTGAGATGAAGGGGAAGAGGAGAAACTCACCTGCAGGAGGTTGGATGGGAATTGCTGGAAGGAGAAAAAGAGCCAATCAGGACCCTTCATGGGCTGGAGGACTCAACGGGACCCCCTCCCCATCTATAGCCCATAATAGGTTGTGTAATCTTCCTTTAATAGCCCCTCAAAAATAAATTTATATTGATATTCCTCAAGGGGCCCCTCTTGGCCACCTGCTAAGCTTGAGGAGAGGCCTCCCCTAGAGGGTCCCCTCCCCACAACCTCTCCTCCAGCCCCCCAGACTCACCTTTCTTGCTCTTTAGGTAGGAGAAGAGCCCCGCAGCCAGGAAGGCCACTCCTATCACGGCCCCCATGATCCCCGTCCAGAGTTTGCTCCTGGCAGAGCTGGAGGAACGGGGCTCTGGGGAAGGAGAAGGAGCCTCACCTGAGCAGGAGGATCAGGCCCACCTTCCCCCAGGAGGCTCCATTCCGGCTCCCCCCATGGGGTGGGTTTCTCCCCCTTCTCAGGGCAGGAAGGGAGGGAGGGGAGGGAGGGGCTTACCCCACTGGACGGTGATGGGGGCCTCCAGGCTGGCGTGCCCCACCTTGCAAGTGTAGACGTCCCCCCGTTGGGGCTGGGTCTCCAGCATCACCTGGAGCTGGTAGGTCCAGTCTCCGTTCTGGAGCTCCTCCCCAAAGGCCACGCCCTCCTCCTCCAGCCGCCCGTTCTTCAGCCACTGGATATTGATCTCCACGGGGTAAAAGCCGGTCGCGGTGCAGAGGAGGATGGTGTTGGGGGAGGAGGGGTCCATCTTGGTGGGGGAGATGGAGACGGTGGGCTTGGCTGGAGGGAAGGAGGAGAAGGAGCCACATGAGAGACACAACAGGGCCCAGAATGGAAGACCAAGTTGGTTAGTTCAGGCCAAGATCCCTTTTCACTCCTGAAAATATACTGTGTTTTAAGTCATCTTCCAAAGTAAATTGCAGCAAGAAATTAAAAGGGATCCTGAAAGAGGGGAAAACGTTAAATCCTTCCTGATTGGGACCAATTACAGTCTCCAAAAAGAATTCCCCCAATAGGCATGTCTGACAGGGATAAATGCTGGAAACGCCCAGAGGTGGAAGGAACCTTCTGCCAGATGTGGTGGACATGGAAATAAATAACGCAGAAAACAGGAAGGACAGATGCAGCACGAGTCGGATGATTCATGGGATCTCGTTGAAAATGAAACCACACTTTTAATTAGGTGTAATACCACAACATTTGTTTGTTTGTTTAGTAAACTTAGTTATTTATTAAATTTATTTCCCAAAGTGGCCACAACTAACCCAAAGTCTTACAGACACTCTCCTAGCCGTGACTGCCCCCTGTTCTCCGGGAGTCCAGGAGAATCTCCAGAATTGCCAACTGGGTCTCTGGGACAATGCAGCTCCACCCAGAAGGAAGTTGGTTAAAGTCCCCCATCTTGGGGCTCCCAACACCCAAAGCCCTTTGGCCTTTCCAGGGTTTAGCCGAAGCCCCTAACCCCCCACTCAGCCCCTCCCCCCACAGCCTCCAGGACCCTCGAGGGGGCAGCCTCAGCATCTCCTGGGTCCCCAGAGGTGGAGATGAAACCTTATCACATCAGCAGACGGAGGAGACCTCCAGCCCTGGTGACGGATGGCCTCACCCAGCGGCTTCATGCGGAGGTTATAGAGGAGAGGAGAGAGGACAGAGCCAAATGCCTCTGAGAAGCCCTGAAGGTGATCAAGCAAGTTTGCCAAGAGAAAGAAAGAAAGAGAAAGAGAAAGAGAAAGAGAGAGAGACAGAGAGAGAGAGAGACAGAGAGAAAGAGAGAGAGAGAGGAGAAAAGAGAGGAGAGGAGAGGGGAGGGGAGAGGAGAGGAGAGGAGAAGAAAAGAGGAGATGAGAGAAGAGAAGAGAAGAGAAAGAGAGAGAGAGAGAGAGGAGAGGAGAGGAGAGGAGAGGAGAGGAGAGAAGAGAAGAGAAGAGAAGAGAAGAGAAGAGAAGATCTTTGTCCCAATTTTCTTCGGTGTTTCAATCACTTTTCAAAAAGTTTTATTTGGACAGAGAAAATTTCTCTTCCACGTTCCCTTTTCTCCCTTTAGGATCCACAAGATGCAGAAATAAACAAAAAAATCAGCAGAAGATTTCAGGGGGAAAAGTGCAAAATGTGATGTGGCTGCAAAACCCCCCAATTTCAGGCAGCCTCAACAGAAAGAGGCATTTTGAAGGAAAGGGCAAAGGAGCCCAATGGGGGGGGCAGCCCTTTGCTCCCCATAACTGCCAGGATCCCCTGAAGGAAAAGTTTCTCCCCCATTGAAGATGAGAGACCCTGAATCCCCCCTTCAGAGCAGGAAGGGCAGAAGAGGTTTTGGGGGATCTCTTGATCTCTCTCGAGATCCTTCCTGGGGGGACTTTGGGGGGATTCAGAGGGAGACCCCCCCCAGACTAGGCTCTGCCTGCACCCACCCGGCCTCCTTCCCAGCCGCAGGGACCAGCCATTCCTGGGGAAGGAGGTGGGGAGGGGTCCCTCTGACTCCCAGAGGGAAGCTTCTGCCCTGGATGAGGGGGGCAGGGAGTGGGGAAGGGATCCAGAGGGGATCTTGGATCTTGATCTCCTCCTTCAGCAAATGCTCCAACTGGCACAACTCTTGGATGGATTAATGGGGGGGGGTTTAGTCTGGATGAGCCCCCCAAGAGAGTTGACAATAGATCCATTCCAGCCCAGAGTCCTTTGCTAACCATTTTTTTTTCTGTTGAGGGATTTTCTTATTAACAGTAAATTCTATAATGCTTAAATGGTTCTTTGTAATTCCAACCTGGGATCTGGTCAGGTTTCCACGCAGACAAATAGCAACATTTCAGGTGTGAATTGTTTTTATTTTCCAGGAAAATCCCATTTGCCTCTTGGGACATTAAAGGCCTTTGTGGAATTGCTAAAAGAAGGCAGAGGCTTTACAAACTGAAAATGGCCTTTTTTTAAAAAAACAGGAAATGCAAATTTGGATGAGAAAAAGACTTTTAGCAAGAAAATGGAAGGATCAGAATTTAAAGCTGCAATTTGATATTTTTAGATTTTTATTTTTATAGCCTATCCCAAACCTCCTTATTTACAAGACTGCCATGTGAAGATTTTGGGGTTCCAATTTGGCCAGATGGGAGTTGCTGGAGATTTTAATTGAATTGGAAAAAGGTATTTTTTTTCCTTTTAAATACCTACCCAGGGACACAAATTTCTCCCTCGGCCCATCCAGGAATCCAATTTAATAGACAAATAGAAACCTCTTGATTTAAAACAGCAGGAGGACAAAGTACATTTTAGCTGCCCCATATCATGTTATTCAATATTTATTTTTGATATCAAGCTTGATGCCTAATATAATAAAATAGGAGACAGATATAAATCAGAGTTTCTTGTAAAAATCAAATCCAGAAAGCACCCACAGGCAGACTGATTCAGCAGGATTCATTAACTTCTTTTTATACATGTATATAATTTTGGGGAGAGTTGAGGGAAGGTTGAGAGCGTCTCTTGGTGGCCGGAGAAAAGCTTTGGCCTCTCGGGGGAAGGAGACGCCCGGATCTCTCCGGAGAGAAAAGTCGGCTCAGAAGTCAAAGAAAACGGAAGAGAAAATTCCCCCAAAGAGACTCAAGAAACATCCTGTGATTTCAGGTCTCCTAAACTGGAGCTGGACCAACAATTGGCTTTAAATACACGTAATTTAATAAATTTTCCTCTTCTTTTAATAAAGAACAGGAACCCCTGGAGAATTATTGGCCTCTTGTCTGAAGAATTTTCATGGAAGTAAAAATAATACTTTTGATGAAGAAGAAATTACATGAATCACAATGAAATTCAGGATCACCATTTTGCATTTATAATGAAAATGCATTCTATTTATGTGGATGAAGCTTGTGAGCAGCTGAAGGTTTTTCACAAACTATCCAGACAGAAATTTAGGTCCTGTCCCTGAACCAAAGGAAGGAAGGAAGGAAGGAGGGGAGGGAGGAAAAGAGGAGGGGAGCATGGGCGTTGGAGTCTTTGGGCAGCTGATGAAGCTCCTTTTCCTGAATGGAAAATCCCCCCAGAGACCCCCAAAAGGAGGGAGGAGGGAGGGAGGCCCTGAGAGGCCCACAAAAGAGACACACTCACAACACCAACACAATTGGCACTTGGGGCACTTTCGGAGGTTATGAAGAATGAAGAATGTTGGGCTGTTTGTAGGGGGAAAATGAACTTTAAATATCGTCCAGAAACCAATTATATAGCTGAATATTATTATCTCCATGAAAATATCCTCTTTGGTAAATGCATCTTATGTGGCAGGTGAAAATCCTCCTAGATTTGCAGGGAAGAATTTAGGAGTGAAAATGAGTTTTGCCTCCGGACTGAATATGTGGAGAGCAAAATCTCTGTTGGTTCCCCTAAAATATTCAATAATTCCCGGATGGAGCAAATGCTCGAAGAGGCTTTTCTAAAATCATTGAATTGCGCCATGCTTGGCCTCTGAAACCCCATCAGTCCATAGAAATAGATAAGATTTTTATTAGACAAAGAAATAAAATGAGAAAAGGAAATGTAGGCAACATTGAAGGAATCTGGAAGAGAGAAGGAAAGAATCGGAGGCTTCAGGGCTGAATGGAGGCCCAATTTCTTTCTTATGACCCCAAATTCAGTTTTAAGGTTTGTGGGTGTTTTTGGACTCTCTCCCCCCAAATCAGGAGCCTCCCCAGGAAGGAAGAACGGAAGAGATCAGGGTTCCTATCATTGGGGCTTTTACATCTCGGTTTAAGGATTGAATCGTGATTACAAATTCTAAGCTGCTTTTGTTACTCATTTGTTTGTTTAGTGGATTGAAAAGCTGCTGGACTGGAAATGACTCTGAATGAAGAAAGATGAAAGAAAAGCAGAAGATCCATAGAAAGGGGTCAACTAATTCTTTTTTTTTATTTTGGGTAAAAAATAACGTTTTATCCCAAAGTGCCAAAAACAGCATTTCTGGAGCAGAGTAAGAGAGGGAGGGGCTTCTGGGTGGGAAGAGGGAGGGAGACGGGAGGTTCCTGAATAGGATAGAAATAAATCAGGGATAGAGAAATATATATGTAGATACAGGGAGGCCTCGACTTAGGACCACAATTGGGCCCAAGATTTCTGTTGCTAAGTGAGACGTTTGTTCAATGAATGTTGCCCCATGTTACGACCTTTCTTGCCACAGTCATTAAGTGAATCACTGCAGTTGTTAAATGAGTAGCAGGGTTGTTAAGTGAATCCAGCTTCCCACGGACTTTGCTTATCGGAAGGTCGCAAAAGGGGATGACGTGACTCCAGGACGCTGTGACCGTCACAAGTACGAGTGTGTTGACAAGCATCTGGATTTGGATCACGTGACCCTGGGGAGGCTGCAATGGTCGTAAGTGTGAAAAAGAGTCATATATCATTTGTTTTCACTGCTGTTGTAACTTTCTTTTTTTTTTTTTTTTATAAAACAAACTTTATTCGTATTTAAAAAAAGGACATTTAAAACAATTATAAGAAAAACTGAACAAGTTTTTCTTAATCAAACATACAAATTACAAGTACATATACTATACATATATAGTGCTCAACTTCATCTATCAACTACTTTCTAATGTTATATATACATATATATATATACGCACAGTGACTTATTTCCTTCTATATCTCTCTGACAGTGCCGTTGTTTATTTGCATTAATTTCTCCTAACTTTCATCTCTAAGCATTCCCTCTCTCTGACTTATCCACTGGTACCAGCTATTCCATATTTTAAAGTATTTTGAATCTTCCTTATCCTGTAATTTTAGGGTTAATTTATCCATCTCTGCGCATACATAGATTTTCTGTATTACTTCCTGATCAGTTGGCAAACGGTCTATTTTCCAGAGTTGTGCCAACGCTAATCTTGCCGCTGTTATAATGTGGAGTATTAGGTATTTTATGTCCTTCCTAATATTCTTATTGATCATGCCGAGTAAAAAGACTTCAGGTGTTAATTCAATTTCGTGATTTGTTATCTCTAATATCCATGTTTTTATTTTGTTCCAATATTTTTTGATTTTTGGGCAAAGCCACCAAGCATGGTAAAAAGTTCCCTGCGCTTTTTTACATTTCCAGCAAGCCGGGTTCACATTTGGATACATTTTTGCTAGCCTTGCGGGTGGCAGATACCATCGGTACCACATTTTATAATGATTTTCTTTGTATGATACCGATTTTGTCATTCTATAGTTATCTTCCCATGCTCTTTCCCAATCTTCTAATTGTATATTATGCCCTATGTTCCTCGCCCAGGCTATCATCTGCCCTTTGACCAACTCTTCTGCCAAATCGAATTCGAGTAAATATTTGTAGATTTTTGAAATTAATTTCCCTTCTTTTGATTCTAATAGTTTGTCTAATCGATTTTGTTTTAAATCTATTCCTTCTTCCTCTTGGTCTTTTCTGTATCTTACTTTTATTTGCGAGTAGGGCCACCAGTCTATTCCTATTCCTTGTTCTTTGAGCTCTTCCCTAGTTTTCAATTTCCCCTGAACATCTACTATTTCCCTGTATCTTAGAATCTTTTGTTTTGATAATATGTTGGGGTGGGTTATTGCTTCTATAGTCGATAGCCAGCCGGGAATTTTCATGTAGTGTTTTTGTTTAATTTGTAGCCATGTGTTAATTAAAGATCTCCTAATTGTATGGTTATTAAAATGTTTATATATTTTATTTCCTGAACTCCATATAAAGGCGTGCCATCCCTTCATTAAATCATGCCCTTCTAAATTTAGCAATCTTTGATTATCTAAGGTTATCCAATCTTTAATCCATAATAAACTGGCGGCCTTGTAATATTTATCCCATGCCGGGAGTCCAAATCCACCTCTACTTTTATCATCTTGTAGTATATTCAATTTTATTCTTGATTTCTTCCCTTCCCACACAAATTTTTTAGTTATTTTATCCAAATTATCAAAGAATTTCTTATCTAATTTTATTGGAATTGTTTGGAATAAATAAAGGAGTCTTGGCAGTATGTTTGATTTTATTGCTGCTATTTTCCCCAATAAAGACAATTTTAGTTTCCCCCATTTTTCTACATCTTCCTTTATTTTCTGGACTAAAGTATCATAATTGTCTTCTTTTATTGTTGTCGTTTTGGCCGTCAAATTTATCCCTAGGTATTTAACTTTTTTAACTGTCTGCAGACCGGATTCTTTTACTAATTTCTCTACTTGTTTTGTTATCATGTTTTTTGTTATCATTTTTGTCTTTTCTTTATTAATTTTTAAACCTGCTACCTTTCCAAATTTTTCAATCTCTTTTATTAATTTTGGGGTTGTTTCTAATGGGTTTTCTACAAAAAAGACAAGGTCGTCTGCAAATGCTTGGACCTTGTAATCCTCTCTCTTGATCTTTAATCCTTGAATTTCTTTATTTGCTCTAATTCTGATTAATAAATTTTCCAATGTTAAAATAAATAGTAAAGGGGAAAGTGGACATCCCTGCCTTACTCCTTTATTTATTCCAAAAAATTTTGTTGGGTCACCATTCACCAAGACACATGCTTTCTGATTCTGATATATCGATGTTATCATTTTAGTGAATCTTTCTCCAAAATTCATACTTTTGATTTGTTGCTTCATAAATTGCCAGTTAACTTGGTCAAACGCTTTTTGTGCATCCAGAAAGATCAGTGCTACCTGTCTCTCTGGATGCACCTCATAATATTCTAAAACATCCAATGCTATTCTTAAATTGTTTTTTATCTGCCTTGTAGGCAGAAAACCATTTTGATCCTGGTGTATTTTATTTTGTAATATTATTTTCATCCTATTGGCAATTATGCTCATGAAAACTTTATAATCGGTATTCAACAAAGAAATCGGCCTATAATTTTTTATTAGTGTGGTATCTGTCCCCTCTTTAGGTATTAAGGAAATATATGCTTCTTTCCATGTGTTGGGTAGTTTTGCCTCCATTAGGGCCTCATTATATATTTCTAACAGTATTCCATTTAATGGATCTCCAAATGTCTTATAGAATTCTATTGGTAAACCGTCTGTCCCCGGGGTTTTGTTATTTTTTTGCCTCTTCAGTGCCTCTTTTAGCTCCCCCATCGTAATCTCCTTATCTAATAATTCTCTTTCTTCCTCTGTTAGTATTTGCAATCCCTCCCCTTTTAAATAATATTCAATTTCCTCCTCTGTTACTATATCCTTTTCATACAGTTTTTGATAATATTGGACTGTTATGTCCTCTTTTCCCTCTAGGGCCCATTGAATCCTTCCCTCATCATCTCGTAATTTCTGAATTGTTCTTTTTTCTCTTTCCTTCCTCAGCCTATACGCCAGCCATCTCCCTGGTTTGTTTGCGTTTTCAAAGTAATTTTGTCTTATATATTTCAATGCTGTTGCATATTTCCCCTGCTCTAATATGTTTAGGTTATGTTTTGCTGTTAACCAATTTAACCTTATTTTTTCATCCCCTGGGTTTCTTTGCAATTTACATTCCCAATTTTGAATTTCTTCTAATAATTTATTATATTCTTTCTCTCTCTCTTTTCTCCGTTTTACATTATATGATATCATGAGGCCTCTTACATATGCTTTGGTTGTATCCCATAGGTTTTGTAGGGAAGTGTGTTGCTTTGTGTTTTCCTTATAAAACCATTCTAGCTCCTTTTCTATGTAATTCTTATACTCTTTTTCTTGCAGTATCTGTGTGTTCATAGTCCATCTATTCTTCTTTCTCTGCTGACCTCTCCACTTCATCATTATCGGGTTGTGGTCAGCCCAATTATTTGGTAAAATATCTACTTCTTCTATCTCCATTATTAACATCTTAGTTACCCAAATCATATCCAACCTTGACCATGATTTATGCGGATTCGAATAATATGTATAATTTCTTGCTTCGGGGTTAAGACATCTCCAGCTATCTACCATATCTAACTCTTCCACCATATCCATAAAGGTTTTAGGTAATACATTTTTTTTATTTTTGTTTTGCTGACCACATTCATAATCTTTTCTTACATCTAAGATAGCATTAAAATCCCCAATCAGACAGACATTCTCCATTTTTTGTTCTATAATTTTCTCATGCACTTTTTTGTAGAATTCTAATTGTTGACTATTTGGGGCGTATATTACTACCAATAATATCTTTTTGAGCTCAAGATTTAGCTCTACCATGACTATCCTACCTTCTGTATCCACATACCTCATATTACTGTCTATTCCTTCCTTGATATATACCACCACTCCTTTTTTTTTTTCCTCTGCCAATGAAGCGTATTCTTTACCTAATTTTTTATATTGTATATATTTGATATCCTGTTTTCTTATATGTACCTCCTGGAGGCACACAATGTCTGATTTTTGTTTCAAATTTTTTTTGTAAATTTGGTGTCGTTTGGATGGTGAGTTGAGTCCATTAACATTTACAGATAGTATTTTTAAAGTTCGTTCCATTATTTTTTTTTTTTATTGACTTTCCTGTTGTTTCTTCTTTATTTCTTCCTGTTCCTTTTTTTTGCCTCTTGTCTGCACTCCTTCCTCTTCCTGGGTCTCTCCTTCATCTACTTTCCCTCCTTGTTGTGGTGTTCTTTCCCGATCTCTCTTCTGTTTTCCTTTGATATTCCGTCCTTCCTCTTCTTTATTACCATTTGTTGCTTCAGCACCCATCATTTGGTCATATAGTTCTTTTGCTTTGCTGTGCGAGTCCACCTTGATTTTCTTTCCCTGCCACGTTACTAACATTCCTTCCGGGGTTATCCATTTGAATGGTATATATCTTCTGTTTAGTAATGTGGCCAGGAACCAATAATCTCTTCGCAAATCTCGTATTCTTTTAGGTACTTGCTTTAGGGTGATTATTTCTTTATTTCTATAATACATTGGTTCGTCCTTTGTTATCTTATATACAATATCCCTCACCTTCCTTCTTACAAATCTTATGTGTACCTCCCGAGGGAGTTTGTTTTGTCGGGCGTAGTTAGTGTGGACTCGGTAGACTTCATCTAGTTCATTAATTATCTCGTCTTTTTCTCTCTGGAGTGCCTCTGCTATCATCTCAGCCATTACCATCGTCAGATCTTCCTCCCGGTCTTCCGCTACGTTCTGGAAACGCAAATAGAATGCTGCCTTCTCCATTTCTAATTGGGCCACAGTGTTCTCAAGTTCCTTATTTAATCCTGTCATTTTTGTATCTAATGCTTCTAATTTTTCTTCCGTCAATTCAGTTTTTTGTTCTATTTCTTTTATCCTTTGGTCATTTTTTTGAATGATTTCTTGTATTAAGTCCATTTTTCCATCAATCTTTTGAATGTCATTCTTGACTTCTCTCTTTACCTCGTCCATGTCTTTTCTGGATTGTTCATGGTTTCTGGTCATACACTCTTGCATTTTGGCCATAGTTTCCTGAATTGTTATGAGCGTGGCCTGCATTGTTGGCATATTAGGTGTACTGGGTTGCTTGTCTGATGCAAACATTCCCTCCAAGGTTTTCTGTGTCACTGGGGAGGCCGCTGTTCCTGTTAAAAATGGTGTTGGCTTCTTAGCTGTTTTCAACGTGGTTGTGGTAGTGCTAGTCATTTCTTTCAAAATCTTGTATTGTTCTCCCAGTATTTTATCAACTTTCTCCCAAATCACCATCCAAATTTCTATAATTTCTATAATTCCTTTCTTTTCTTTTCTCTTTTTTCCCCCCTCCTTATAAAAGATCAATCCAATAAGCCTTCTTTAAATAAATAAATTCTTTTCAATAATTAATTCTCTCTATATAAAATTATATATAATTCAGTTAAGAATGTGATAAGAATATAGATATAAATCTAAATATAAATATGAGTATAAATATAGCTACCAGTATAAATATATATATAAATAAATATCTTATCTAATTAAAGACTATACAATTGATCAATTCTTAGTATCTTAATATCTAGTAATTAGTTATTCAATAAGATCCACAAACATAAAATATTCTAATAATATATACTGGTTAATATATAATAATTAATTAATTAATTAATAGTAATATGATGTTCTAATAATAGTACTTCTAAATCTCTATGTATTATAAATATTTTCTAAATTGATTAAATATACTCTATATTTCTTAATTGATTAATTCCAATAAATAACATTAATATTAATTCATCTATACTTAAGTAAAGAAAATAATGATAAGTTGGAGCAGTGCTTTTCAATGTTTTTGTTGGCCTCGGTATGTTTTCAATAAAGAAAAAAAAAACAAGTTCTTTTACAACTGTTGAAGTCTTTTCCGGTTACAGTATGGCGACCTCTATTCTGCACAGTCACTGTATGTAATCCTTACTTTGCCAAGACTTTCTCACTCCTTCCGCTCAGGCAGCTAGAAGCGGGGGTAAAAAAAAAAAAAGAGAGTCCATTCTTCTTTTAATCTCCTCTGTTTAAGTTATTTCTCCTCACCTTCGTTTGTCTGTTTTAAAGTTTTTTAGACTTTCTTCGCTGCTCCGTATTTTGCCCCTTCCTCTTTGCTCGCCTTTTCAGTTGCCGCCCGGTTACACTTTGAGATCTTCCTTCTTCACGCTGTCCCTCCGGAAAGAAAAGAAACTTTCTCCTCGGTTTTGCGCCGAAATTAGTAATCCAAATTAGTTCCGTTTCTGTTCGACCTCAGCAGTTCTGCACTGTACTCCCTCTTTTGCTCCCGATGATCTCAATCGGCTGTTGTAACTTTCAACGGTCACTAAATGAACTGTTGTTAAGTGGAGGACTGGCAGTATTGAGCAGGAGAGAGAGAGATCTGGCTGGATTCCCCCCCCCAAAAAAATCATATTTGGATGGATTTTCTTGTGCAGGGGGGTGAATGGATCAAAGGGATCCCAGATTCCAGGCAGGAGGAGAGTTTGGAGCCTGGGAAGAAGATTTTGTCCATCTGAGAGTGTAGAATAAATAAATAAATGAGGAGTAAAACCTCCATCCGGGAGGATCCCAAGGAATGAAAGGAAAGGAAAGGAAAGGAAAGGGGGGTCCTGGCATCCTCCTCCCAGGGAAGAGCCCCCCCCCAAGACTCTCCTCTCCGGCCCATCAGGCGCTCCTGGTAGTTGTACACTGTATACAACTGTTGTATAAATTCTATCTAGATTGATTGATTGATTTTATTGTTTAATTTATTTATTGCCATTATTAGTTTATTATTTCTTCTATTATTTAGTTAATTATTTATTAAATTTATTTTATTATTTAGTTAATTTATTATTATTCTTTCTTTCTTTAGTTTATTTTATTAGTTATTTATTTTATTTATTAGTTATTTATTTAGCTTTTCATTTATTTATTTCATTTATTTATTTAATTTTATATATTTGTTTATTTTACTTATTTATTTATTTATTTATTGGATTGAAAAGATGCCGGAGTGGAAATGACTCTGAATAAAGAATAGAGAGAACGGAGACCTGGAGAGAAAGGATTTTTTTAATCCCAAAATCCCAAAGGCCCCAGAGGGGGAGGGAGCCCCCCCCCATTGGCCTTCTGGAAAAGGCTCCCAAGGGGGCTCTGGGGCTTTGCTGGGGGGGGCAGAGAGTGGGAGGCAGCCTGAATCCCCTGAAGCCTTTCAATTAAGTCTCTTCATGAATTAATTCATTGATTTTTCCACTGAATTGGAGTCATCCTTGCTTTTGAAACAACCACTAAATCTTCCTCTGGGAGAGTCTCAATCAAGGGAAGGAAAAGGGGGTCCCCTCCCCCAAACTCCCCCCAAACTCCCCCCCCCCACGAACTCACCTCTCCGGCCAACCACCCGCTCCTCCCTCTTGGGCGCCTCGTAGTTGTACACCCCGTAGTTGTACCGACAGAAGGAATCCACGGAGTCCTTCTGGTACTGCAGGATGCGCTCATCCCTGTTCCAATAGTCCGCAGTCCCCTTCCCCAACTTCGTGACGGCCACGAACTTCCCGAGGTCGCTGTCGAAGCGCACGAACTCCTGCCGGTCGTAGAAGTAGCGATCCAGGTGTCTCACCCGCTCCGTCCCGTTGAGGAAGCGGCACTCGGCCTTATACTGGTAGAGGAAATGGGCTGCGAGGGGGAGGAGGAGGAGGAGGAAGGCCGTCAGGAGGGACTCCAGGGCCCATCGCTCCCAGCCGCTGGGAGAGGAGGAGGGGATCTACGCGGGAAGGGGGAGTTGCTGGAGTCCTTCTGAGAGAGACTGGCGGAAGACGCCCCCTGGAGGAGGGAGCGGGAACTCTCAGTCCCAGAGAGGAAGGGAGGCTTCCTGGGGGGTCTGGAGGGGGGAGGGGAGGAAAGAGGGGGAGGGGTGGGAAAAGGCAGGCAGAAGCTCAACCGGTCCAGCGATCCCATTCAGTCTCTGCAGGGAAGGTTGGATCTCAAGAGGCAGGAAGGATGGGGGAGGGGCTGGAGGGAAAGTAGCTTCCATTCCCCCCCACTCTCTCTTCCTTCCTGGGGAAGGGATCTGGCGAGGGGCCACAATGAGGACATCTAGACCGCCTCTCCTGGGGTCTCCCAGCCCTTCAGTCTTCACCTCCCCTCCGTCTCTCCCCCCCTTTCTTCTTCCCCCGAATCTTCAGCCCAGCTCCCTCCCTTTGGGGCACTCCTGATTCCTCTCCCCCTCCCCAAAGAGACCCTGCAGTGCAGCCCCCCCCGAAGAGCCTCTCAAAGGGAGGGTCTCCCGCCCCCAATATCCTCCTCCCTCCCTTCCCCCTCCCCTCCAGGGGGATTATGGGGGTTCTTGGTCTCCTCCCCAAATTCAGGGGCTCCCCAGAAGGGCCCGAAGCCCCCCTCTTGCCTGTCTTTCAAAGCCTGCAATCTGAGATTGAGAAGAAAAAGTGAAGTTTCTGAAGAAGCGAAAAGACTTTTGCTCAAATGCCTCTTTTCCCTTCTGGGGATTCAGGGCTGAAAATGCCTCAGTTTCCCTCTTTCGCTTTTCCTCCCCTCCCTCTTTCCCTGCAGCCCCCTCCCACCCAGGCACAGGAGAGGCTGCGACCCCCACCTGGGCTACATGGGGGAAGGGTTAGGATTAGGGTCCCTCTCCGTCCTCCTGGGGGGGGGGCTGTGGGGAGGAAGGGGGAGGAGACCACGCAGAGATCGAGGCTGCTGGAGGCTCTGGGGACCCATCGGCTTCCTTCCCCCTTCCCAGCCCCCTCCTCCCCCGCCCAGCCCCCTCCTTACCTGGGGTCTCCTCCCCCCCTTCGCTTCCGGGGATCCGGGCCAGCGCCCCCAGCAGCAGCATCAGGGGGACCCCAGGAAAAGCCATGGCTGCTGCCCCACAAGCGCCCCAAAGGGAGGAGAAAGACGCTCCCAGCCCCAGAGGAGGAATCGGAGGGTCTGGAGGGGGGGAGGAGGTTTCCTCGGACTTCGGAAGAGGGAGAGTCCAGAAAGAGCAGGAGGACCAATGGGAATCCTCCCTTCTGCAGCGTCATCGGTCTCCGGGCAGAGCCTCCCTTGACTTCGCCCGATGCAGGAGAGAGTTCTGCGCAGAGAGAGAAGCGGAGAAAGTGGGGGAGGGGAATCCCTTCAGTCTTGGGGGGCTGCAATCTGGGGGGTCTTTCATGCCAGCTCCGGGGGGAGAATCTCCTCTTCCTTTTGCCCCCCTCCCCCCCATGATTCTCCCCCGATTCTCATCCTTTCTCTGTGCGCCTGGACTGGACTAGATGCCCTTTGAGTTCCCAGAGTGCCCAGAAGGAGCCTAAGCTGGATCTGCCGAGAGTCCAGAAGGGCAAAGTGGATCCAGAGCTCGAGGGGTCCTTCGGGGCTCAATCTGGGAGGAGGGAGCCCCCAGCAGCTGCCCTGGATGACAAGGGGGGAGGGGCATCCCTACAGCCAGCCAGGACTTGGGGGTCACACGCTCCCCCCAATCCGAAGGGAAGCCAGGAAAAGCCTCAGCTGACAGTCCAGGCAGGGTCTGCAGGGATCCCCCCTAATCCAGCCGGATCCTCTCCCCAGCCCCTCCCCCTTCACGGGAGAATCTCCGTAGGGATCTCTTGGCTTTACAATTTCCCTTCCTTGAAACACGTGTCTCCCTTGCTGAGAACGTCTGGACGGACCGGCTCCTTCAGGTTTCCTGCCGCTGAACCCGAATTGTGTACGAATCTCCCTCTTTCTCTCTGTGGGTCGGGATCCCCCTTTTCCTTACAAAGCAACCCTGAATGAAGATTCCCGAATGAAGTTTGGCTGTTTCTCCTCCGCTTCCCACTCCTTTCCTCGGAGAACGTCCACATCTTCTCCCATAATGCAGAACAATCTCTACTTTCAGCAGAAAAATATATAAAGTGACATTTTGGAAGAAATTTTTGCCATCTGATTGTTCAGATCCTGATGAGATTTGCCTATTTTGACTGGGGAACAGGAAGGCCCCTAAAACAAAAGGCTGCTTTTTATTGTTTTCTTATTAAGATTATAAGGGCATAAAAGAGAGAATAAAAGTCTTAGGGAAATGGGGAAGGGAAAGAAAAGGGAAGGAGAAGTGGGGGGATAAAGGGCAAAAGGAAAAAAGAGATGAAAGAAACTTTTTCCCAGCACAATAAAATACAAAGTGAAATTGTAGCCTCGGTTTTTGTCGAATGCCTTCCTGAAGTCTAAGTCTATCGTGTCCACAGCATTTCTCTGGCCTACTAATTTAGCCACTTTGTGAAAGAACAAAATAAGATTTCTTTGGCATGATCTGTTTTTGGCAAAGATCTGCCAAAATCTGATCTGTCTTTGGCAACTGGTTCTACTGGTCATATCCTTCTTCTGCTCCCTGGGATCTGCCCAGCCTCCTCCCAGGCGAGTTCTGGCCCCAATCCAGGGAAGATCCACCTGCAGGTCCAGGGAAGAGGAGGGGGGGAGGGAGGGGATTCCAGGGATTTCCTAAAGTCTAAAATTTATTCTTTTATAGCAAAGGGAAGTGAAGCGAAGGGACTCGGAGGAGGAGGAGGAGGAGGAGGAGGAGGAGGAGGAGGAGGAGGAGGAGGAGGAGAGCAATGGAGACGAAGCTGCTGTGGATTCAGAGCTGGAAGCAGATTCGGACAGTGAGGAGGCTGGGGGGGAACCTGGGCCACTCCTGGAGTCTGGGGAAGGCTCGGATGAGGGCTCTGCGTCGGAGGCAGAGAGGGGGCCAGGGCCGTATGACAGATATCAGCTGCCTTCGGAGTCAGACATCAGTGGGGCAGAGGAACAGCTGGGGCCTGTTCCCAGTGTGGGTGTGCGCAGAGTTCCCAGGCGAAGGGAACAGCTAAGGAACAAGGGTCGACTCGGGAGTAAGGCCACAGGTGGACAATGAAGGGCCCTCCCAGAGGGAATAAAAGAGGAGCGAACGGGGAGTGGAGTTTGCAGGAGGCAATTAGTTCATTCCTGCATTCTTGCCAAGTATTGGGGCGTCTGGAAGACCTCGGCCTGGCCGCTCCCCAATAAAGGTCGGTAATTGTGAACTGTCTAGAAAGACTGTGGGAGAGGAAAGACTTTGCTGGAGAGGAATTCACTGTCAATTAAAGAAAAGGGGGTTTTGTGGGGACGAGGACTTGGCTTCCTGCTGCTGGGGAAGCCTAGGTCAGAACAAGAGAGGGGCCCTGCAAGGAAACTGGGGAGGGGTCTCGGCAGGAGAAGCTCCAGGCTGCCATCCTCCTCCTCCTCCTCCTCTCCCCCACCTCCAACCCTGAACCTCCGTCCTTCACAGGCAGAAATTCCCCAGCTCCTCCTAAAAAATGCCTTTCCCCTCGGAAAGCAGGAAGGAGGGCAGGATTCACTCCGGAGCCCTGGGGGGAAAAGAGACGGGGAAGAAAATAATATTATCACAGAATATAAAGTGAAACCCTCAGTGGGAACAAGCTCTTCCACCTCTCCTACTGCCCCCCCCCAGGAAGGCCTACACTGCAGGGGGGGCTGATGGGCAGGGACCGGACGGAGGGAAGCTCCGTCCCTTTTGGGGAAGAAAACGCTGGGAGGGGCCAGGGGTTCCCCCCCCATCTCCTCTCCTGGGACTCCAAGGGGCTCTGAGCTCAGCCGAGGGGCTGCAAAGGGGGGAACGTGAGAAGATGGGATTCTCCCCAATTGACTTAATGGGGGGGGTCAATCAAGAGGGGGGCCTCCCTCCCTCCCTCCCTCCCTCCTTCTCGGCAGAGGTTTCCTAGCAGCAGAGAAGATGGGAGGAATCCCTTCAATGCTGAGGGGAGCAAATGGGGGGGGGGGAGGAATCGGGTGAAATGTCGTTGGGGGGGGTTGAGGAAGGGCTATGCATGACCTTGGCCAGGCTGCCCCACAAAGGGGGCCGGGGGGGGGAGTGAGTGTTATGGCCAGTACAGAGCTTTTATTTGGAAGTCAAATAAAAAGGGAGGGAGGGTCCCTGCAAATCTGATTCCGGAAAGCGACATCTCTGCACACCTGAGGACCCCCAAGGTCCTGTGTTCAAATTCAGATTTGAGACTGGCAGCCTTGATGAGGCCTGGCCTAGATGATGTGTGCTGGAAGGGGGGTTGCTGGGGGGAGGTCCTGGGGAAGAGGGAGGGGCTTTCCTCTTGGGGCTGCCCCCTTGATTCCCCCCTCTCTCCCACAGAACTGGTCTTCCCCCCCATGCAAATGTCTTCTGCACCAGGAACAGCTTCAGCCTGGATTTCCTCCTCCAGCCCAAGGGGCCACCAAGGAAGACCCCCCTCCAACCTCCCCCCCCCAGGCTAACTAGGCCGATCTCTCTCAGCTGGGTGAGGGCATCGGAGGCTGGGCAGCTGCATCCCACAGGGCGCCTATCCTGAGGCGGCCTGGATCCTCTCCTGGGATGGGGGGGGAGGGGCAGCACCAGCCTCAGCAGGCCAGAACTGGGTCCCCTCCTGCAGCTGAAGGAGGCGGCAGAGTCCGAACCTGCCCCCCAATTGTGTGTTTGGACACAGCCAGTCACCCAAAATTGGCCCCAGATCCAGAGAGACTCTGGTGGGATCCCATCGCTCTCCTGATCAAAGCAGAACTTCTGGGCTCTTTTCAGATTTCCCCTCCCCCACACAGACTTTGATTGAGTTCTTCCTGACACCCCCCACGCCCCTCCCTCACACACACACACACACACACACACAGAGCAGCTCTTCTTTCTCCAGCCCCCAAGAGCTGCAGAGGCGCTTGGGCTTCGCTTCCCCAGCCTGAAGCTTTGGGCTCCTCCGAAGCGGAACTGAGGAACCGGCCAGGATCCAGCAGGCAACAAGCCTCCATTCTCCCTCAGGGCAGCTCAGGGACTCCCCTCCTCCTCCTCCTCCGCCCCACGGCTGAGTCTGCAGGTGGGGCAGCCCCTTGGTCCTCTGCCCCATTGGAAGCGGCTGAAGGGGCCCTTCCCCCCACAACCTCATTATAGCTCTCTGGTCCTTTTCTCCATCAGTTGAAGCCCATTGAAGAAAGGAGTCCTTGACTTATAACGGCTCATTTAGTGACCATTAGAAGTTACAATGGCACTGAGAAATTGACCCTTCGCCTAACATTCCTTCTTTTTAAAATATTTTTTATTTTTGAAGAGACAGTATCTCCTCGTAGAGCCTCCATGGCTTCTGCAGGCCACAGTCTCCCTAGTTCTCTCCTGGGTCCTCTTTGAGGAACCTTAAAGGCTTCTCTGCTGACCGGAGCCTCCCAGAGAGAGGATCGGAGGGGCCAGCAGGGGGAGGGGGAGGGGTGGCTTTCAAGGCTCCCTGGGGGTTGGAGAAGGCCCCGTCCAGGGTCTCCCCTCCCCTGGTGGCAAAGGCCCCGTATGGGGGGAAAGGAGGGGGGGCTGCTTCCAAGGCGGCCTCTGGTCTGCTGGGTTTCCCAGGAGCCTCTTTCCTCTTCCACCAGGCGCAGAACCTGCCTCCCAGGTGAGGCCAGGGGAGTCCAAGCCCCCCATGACTCTTGGGGGGAGCTTCCTCCGGGCCTCGGCTAAGTAACGGAAACTTCCATCTCTTTCCTCTGGTTGGTTGGGAGGCTCCGAATATTCCCCCATCCCTCTTTTCCCCCTTTTATCTCAAGCCAAATGCATTGAAGGAGGTTTTTCTTTCTTCTGTTGCGTTTCTAGATCAGTTTGTTTATTTTTTATATACATAGTGCAACTCCACCTCCTCTTTTATGGGGTCTGTTTCTTTGGAGCACTTTAAATGTGAAGATATTAAATGTTGAGAGCTGAAAGAGGAAAATGCACAATGGTCGAGAATACACGTTGTGGCTGAGTGCGTGCAGGCTCCTGTATGAGGTGATCTGCGCTCTGATTGGTTGCTGTGGGTGGAAAGGGGGAGTTTCCCTTTTTCCCGCCTTTTTCTTCCATGGGCTCAGAATGCTGTTTGAGATTTACCTCACAATCTCCCGGCATTCCCGACTCTCTTGTCTGCTGTGAATGTAGATGTGAAATACATTTATTTACATAAAACTACAAGTTTGTGTCCGTGTCTCCCACTTCCTTTGGACAGCTGCTGCCTGATTCCTCCGCATTAAATCTCTTTAGTTGCACCTCCCAATTTTGGGTTTCATCCCATGAAGTTTTGGTGATTGCAACAACGTCACACCTGCCTTTGGGCTCCACCTTCACCCCGTTTATTCCTCGTACTATGACCATCCGTGCAGAGGCATCTGAGTCCCTCTTTGACTGACCCCATATTTGCTTTCTACATCTCCTGCTCTCTCTCCGAGTTTCCCTTCTTTCTTTCCATTCGGTTGATTCCCCTGAGATTTGAGCTTGGAATTTGCTTCTAAAACTTTGTCTCCCTCTCACTTCGGTCTCACTTTCAAGCCCTTCGGATGAGGCGAGCCGGTTGGTGTCCAAAGCCGACCTTCTGGGTTCTTGTGAGGGGCAGCTCATCCCCTGCCAGAAGCCCCCCATGTGGCTGTTGTGGACCATGGTCCAAGAATCCCAATTCCTCTCGAGTGAACCATCCCCTAAGCCTGACTTCCAAGGTGCTGCCTTCCCTCCTTGGATGGTTCCCTTTATTGGGAGAGTGGAAGAGAAATCCCCCTGTGCCCCCAACTCTTTGGCTCCCTTGCCCACCTGCTCCGAGTCTCTTGGCATCGTTTCCAGGGACTTTTTCATTCCTCCCAGCATGAAAGAGGAAAAAGGGATCAGACTCTGTGGGCTTCGTTATTTCTGTAAGCCCCTCAGTCACGTCTTTGATAGCTGCTCCTGGGAAACAACCAACCACCTTAGTTTGATTGTCCGTCTTAGAAACGGCTGTTTCAGTTCCCCTAAACAATGAATCAACACAAGACTTTCTTTTCTGCTTAAGGAGCTCCGGTCTTATGTTTCCCCCCTGCCATTGGTACATTTGGTGTTGTCCCTTCTCCAGGTTCTTGCACACTGTCTTGCAAGGGGAGGCATTGCTCAAAGGAGCCCAAATCTTCTCAGACAATTTCAGACAATTCCTACAATCACACTCCGACCTATTTTTCCTGTGGTGGCCCCAAGACCCCAGATGAGGGAGGGGAGGGGGAAATTCTGCCTCGGTGATGGAGGCCACTGGAGTCCTGCAGAGTCAGTCTGGATGACCTCTGGAGAGGGCGAGGCTCAGTTGGAGGGCTGTCTAGGGGCATCTAGAGGTGATGGGGAGAAGGGAGGGGTCTTCCACTCATTGAACTCCCCCCCTTTTCCCCACAGAACAGGTCTTCCCCTCCATGGCAATGTCTTCTGCACCAGGAACGGCTTCAGATGGATTCCTTGGAGGTCATCTAGTCCAACCTCCTGCTCAGGCCTACACCATTTATACCTTCGAGCAGGAGATTCTATACCATTTGAATCTGACCCCAAAGAGGGAGGGAGCCATTGGGTGCCCAAATGGGGCAGGACCCTCCAGTTGTGGAGGAGAGAAATGGCTGAAATTGCTGGGTGAATGTAGGGGAGTCTCAGGTGCCCCCCAATGGCTCCCCACAAATGCTCAGGGAGGACCGTGCCTGCTGTCATTCTGCTCCTCCAAAGGGGGCTTGAGGGGAAGCAGAGCAAGGGGGGCTCTGAGCAGAAAGGGGGGTCCTGCCCCTTCGCCTCCCTGGATCTGCCCACCCTCCTCCTGAACCAGTTCTGGCTTCGGACCCAAAGTAGCCTGGATGGTGGATCCAGAGGCAGCGGAGGGAGGAGCCTCCTGTGGGGGCAGCAAAGAGGAAGAGGAGGAAGAGGAAGGGAGGATTCCAGGGTTTTCTTACATCTGAAGTTTATTCTTTTATAGCAAAGCGAAGGGAAGGGAAGTGAGTGGGAGGAAGAATAATGTAGATGAAGCTGCTGTGGGTTCAAAGCCAGGAGACTTGAGGGGTCTGGAGCGACAGGTCCACCTAGCATCCCTGGGGACAGTCTAGATGGTCTCCACCCCTCCCTCACAAGAAAGAGAGGCGCTGAAAGGAAGCTGGGGTGTATATGTGTGTCTCAGCAGGAGAAGGTCCAGGCTGCCATTCTCCTCCTCCCCCCAAACTGCCACCTTCAGCCTCCATTTCTCACAGGTTGCAAACAGGACAAAGAGTCATCAGCTGTTAAATAAAAAATAATCCTTTTGCATCGGAGAGCAGGATTAATTCATGAGTGCTGTAGAAAAAGAGATGGGGGAGAAAATCAGAATATAAAGAGACACTTTTACTGTAAATAACATATTTTTCTTCCCTTTCATCCCCCACCCCCAAGGCAGACCCACACTGCAGGGGGGTGGTTGACAGGCAGGGACACATAGAGAGAGAATCCGCCCATTTCAGGGAGGAAAAGGCTGGGATGCTTCATATGAAGAAAGAAGACGGGGCTACGATGGGGGTGGCAGCAAAGGGGGGAGCCTGGGCTCACTTGGCCAGAAATTATGGGAATCCTCACAAGGAGAAGGGGGGTCAGGAAGAAGAGCCTGTCCAGGTTCCAACTAATGAACCCAAAGGAGTCTGCATGGGGTGCCAAGAAGGATCCTCTCGGACCGGAGGGTGGGGTGCAGTTCAGGGCGAAGTTTTGGAGGGAGTTCATTAAGTTGATAGGTTCATCTCAAGGACTCAGCTCCACCTCCCACCCGAGGACGAACGGAGGTATAGAACGAGTTAATCCAATGACAGAACAATACCTGAGATGCTAAGTTCATTATCAGCAATTTAGCTGGGCAGATCTCCTGCCATTTGCTGAAGTGATCTACAATACCGCAGTGCATAGTAGGGGTGAAATGTAAAATTTGTTACTACTGGTTCTGTGGGCGTGGCTTGGTGGGGGGGATGTGACTGGGTGGGCGTGGCCTAACAGAATGGGTGGGTTGCTTACAAAATGCATCGGGGAATTTAAACCTGGGATGCTCCCTCCCCAAGGGAGGAATGGGAAGGAATGGCCCCCTCCTTCCCTTCCCTCCCCTCCCCTTCCCTTCCCTTCCCTTTTGCAATTTCCCAAAACTTGGAAAAATTCTGGGCAAGATTTTAGCGTTTCTGTGTACTTTTGTTTTTGATTGCAATACATTTTCAGATCTCTGTAAGGAAACGTTGCTCAAAATCCAAAAAAACTGCTCTATCCACAACAAGGAGATATTGTTCAGGCAAGGTTTTTTTTAAAAAAAGGAACAATTAAGGAATTTTAAAAGCCACCTAAAACTCTTAGGAGAGGTTGAGATGAGGGGGAAGAGGAGAAACTCACCTGCAGGAGGTTGGATGGGAATTGCTGGAAGGAGAAAAAGACTCAATCAGGACCCTTCATGGGCTGGAGGACTCAGGGGGACCCCCTCCCCATCGATAGCCCATCATAGGTTGTGTGATCTCCACTTATAGCCCCTCAAACAAGAGAAGCTGCCAAAAATATTCCTCAAGGGGCCCCTCCTGGCCACCTGCTAAGCTTGAGGAGAGGCCTCCCCTAGAGGGTCCCCTCCCCACCACCTCTCCTCCAGCCCCCCAGACTCACCTTTCTTGCTCTTCAGGTAGGAGAAGAGCCCCACAGCCAGGAAGGCCACTCCTATCACGGCCCCCATGATCCCCGTCCAGAGTTTGCTCCTGGCAGAGCTGGAGGAACGGGGCTCTGGGGAAGGAGAAGGAGCCTCACCTGAGCAGGAGGATCAGACCCACCTTCCCCCAGGAGGGTCCATTCCAGCTCTCCCCATGGGGTGGGTCTCTCCCCCTTCTCAGGGAAGGATGGGGTCCACAGAACAGGAGGGGAGGGAGGGGAGGGGCTTACCCCACTGGACAGTGATGGGGGCCTCCAGGCTGGCATGCTCCACCTTGCAAGTGTAGACGTCCCCCCGTTGGGGCTGGGTCTCCAGCATCACCTGGAGCTGGTAGGTCCAGTCTCCGTTCTGGAGCTCCTCCCCAAAGGCCACGCCCTCCTCCTCTGGCTGCCCGTTCTTCAGCCACTGGACCTCGATCTCCACGGGGTAAAAGCCGGTCGCGGTGCAGAGGAGGATGGTGTTGGGGGAAGAGGGCTCCATCTTGGTGGGGGAGATGGAGACGGTGGGCTTGGCTGGAGGGGAGGAGGAGAAGGAGCCACATGAGAGACACAACAGGAAAGAAACGACGCAGAAGACGGGAAGGACAGACGCAGCACGAGTCGGATGATTCTTGGGATCTCTTTGAAAATGAAACCAGATTTTTAATTAGGTGCAATACCACAACATTTGTTTGTTTGTTGTTTGTTTAGTAAACTTAGTTATTTATTAAATTTATTTGCCAAAGTGGCCACAACTAACCCAAAGTGTTACAGACACTCTCCTAGCCATGACAGCCACCTGCTCTCCGGGAGTCCAGGAGAATCTCCAGAATTGCCAACTGGGTCTCTGGGACAATGCAGCTCCACCCAGAAGGAAGTTGGCTAAAGTCCCCCATCTTGGGGCTCCCAACACCCAAAGCCCTTTGGCCTTTCCAGGGTTCAGCCGAAGCCCCTAATCCCCCACTCAGCCCCTCCCCCCACAGCCTCCAGGACCCTCGAGGGGGCAGCCTCAGCATCTCCTGGGTCCCCAGAGGTGGAGATGAAACCTTATCACATCAGCAGACGGAGGAGACCTCCAGCCTCCCTCAATTTTAGGCAGCCTCAACAGAAAGGGGCATTTTTAAGGAAAGGGCAAAGGAGCCCAATGGGGGGGGGGGCAGCCCTTTGCTCCCCATAACTGCCAGAATCCCCTGAAGGAAAAGTTTCTCCCCCATTGAAGATGACAGACCCTGAATCCCCCCTTCAGAGCAGGAAGGACAGAAGAGCTTTTGGGGGATCTCAAGGATCTCTCTCAAGGATCCTTCCTGGGGGGTCTTTGGGGGGATTCAGAGGGAGACCCCCCACTCAGACCAGGCTCTGCCTGCACCCAGCCGGCCTCCTTCCCAGCCGCAGGGACCGGCCATTCCTGGGGAAGGAGGTGGGGAGGGGTCCCTCTGACTCCCTCAGGGAAGCTTCTGCCCTGGATGAGGGGGGCAGGGAGTGGGGAAGGGATCCAGAGGGGATCTGGGATCTTGATCTCCTCCTTCAGCAAATGCTCCAACTGGCACACCTCTTGGATGGATTAATGGGGGGGGGTGTTAGTCTGGATGAGCCCCCCAAGAGAGTTGACAATAGATCCATTCCAGCCCAGAGTCCTTTGCTAACCCTTTTTTTTTCTGTTGAGGGATTTTCTTATTAACAGTAAATTCTATAATGCTTAAGAAGAACCCATTTTTAAATGGTTCTTTGTAATTCCAACCTGGGATCTGGTCAGGTTTCCACGCAGACAAATAGCAGCATTTCAGGTGTGAGTTTTTTTCTTTTCTCAGGAAAATCCCATTTGCCTCTTGGGACATTAAAGGCCTTTGTGGAATTGCTAAAAGAAGGCAGAGGCTTTACAAACTGAAAATGGCCTTTTTTAAAAAAACAGGAAATGCAAATTTTGGATGAGAAAAAGACTTTTAGCAAGAAAATGGAAGGCTCAGATATTAAATCAGTGGAAATTCAAAAGCTGCAATTTGGTATTTTTCCATGTTTATTTTTATAGCCCATCCCAAACCTCCTTATTTACAAGACTGCAGTGTGAAGATTTTGGGGTTCCTATTTGGCCAGTTGGGAGTTGCTGGAGATTTTAATTGGATCCGATTTTTTTTCCTTTTTAAATATCTACCGAGAGACACAACTTTCAGGTCTCCTAAACTGGAGCCGCACCAACAATTTGCTCTAAATACATGGAATTTAATAAATATTCCTCTTCTTTTAATAAAGAAGAGGAACCCCTGGAGAATTATTGGCCTCTTGTCTAAAGTATTTTCATGGAAGTAAAAATAATACTTTTGATGAAGAAGAAATTATATGAATCACAATGAAATTCAGGATGAATATTTTGGATTTATAATAAAAATCCATTCTATTTATGTGGATGAAGCTTGGGAGCAGCTAAAGGTTTTAAACAACCCATCGAGAGATTTTGGTCGTGTCCCTGAACCAGGGAGGAAGGAAGGAAGGAAGGAGGGGAGGGAGGAAAAGAGGAGGGGAGGATGGGCTTTGGAGTCTTTGGGCAGCTGATGAAGCTCCTTTCCCTGAAGGGAAAATCCCCCCAGAGACCCTCAAAAGGAGGGAGGAGGGAGGGAGGCCCTGAGAGGCCCACAAAAGAGACACACTCACAACACCAACACAATTGGCACTTGGGGCACTTTCGGAGGTTATGAAAAATCACTAGAGAAATGAATAAAAGTGAAAGTGAAATCTCTATGTTAAATATTATTGGAATGAGAATTATTTCAAATATTATACCAGATGACAAGAATGTTGTGCTGTTTGTAGGGGAAAAATAAACTTTAAATATTGTCCAGAAACAATGTAGCTGAATATTATTATCTCCAAGAAAATATCCTCTTTGGTAGGAAAAACATTTCCAAATGCATCTTATGTGGCAGCTGAAAATCCTCCCAGGTTTGCAGGGAAGAATTTAGGAGTGAAAGTGAGTTTTGCCTCCAGACTGAATCTGTGGAGAGCAAAATCTCTGCAGGTTCCCCTAAAATATTGAATAATTTCTGGAAGGAGCAAATGCTCGAAGAGGCTTTTCTCTCTTAGGATCTGGAGGTTTTCCTCTTATGGAAGAAGGATCTAATTGGATTCTATGGTGAGATGTTATTTTTGGAGAATCTCTGGGCTCCCAATGGGAATATTAAACTTAACCAGTTCTTAAGTGAAGATGCTTTCAAGACTTCTCTGATTCGAATAAAAGGAATATAATTTCTCTGGAAAGGCCGAATGGCAACAAGGGCAGCTAAAATCCTTGATTGGCCTCTGAAACCCCATCAGTCGATAGAAATATAGAAGATTTTTATTAGACAAAGAAATAAAACGAGGAAAAGAAATGTAGGCAACATTGAAGGAATCTGGAAGAGAGAAAGAAAGAATCTGAGGCTTCAGGGCTGAATGGAGGCCCAATTTCTTTCTTATGACCCCAAATTCAGTTTTAAGCTTTGTGGGTGTTTTTGGATTCTCCCCCCCAAATCAGGAGCCTCCCCAGGAAGGAAGAACGGAAGAGATCAGGATTCCTGTTATTGGGGGTTTTACATCTCGGTTTAAGCATTGAATCATGATTACAAATTCTAGGCTGCTTCCGTTACTCATTTGTTTCCTTATTGGATTGAAAAGCTGCTGGACTGGAAATGACTCTGAATGAAGAAAGATGAAAGAAAAGCAGAAGATCCATAGAAAGGGGTCAACTAATTATTATTTTTATTTTGGGTAAAATGAAACCCACATTTTTTTATCCCAAAGTGCCAAAAGCAGCATTTCTGGAGCAGAGGAAGAGAGGGAGGGGCTTCTGGGTGGGAAGAGGGAGGGAGACGGGAGGTCCCTGAATAGGATAGAAATGAATCAGGGATAGAGAGAAATATATATGTAGATACAGGGAGTCCTCGACTTAGGACCACAATTGAGCCCAAGATTTCTGTTGCTAAGTGAGACGTTTGTTCAATGAATGTTGCCCCATGTTACGACCTTTCTTGCCACAGTCACTAAGTGAGTCATTGCAGTTGTTAAATTAGTAGCAGGGTTGTTAAGTGAATCTGGTTTCCCCAGGGACTTTGCTTATCGGAAGGTTGCAAAAGGGAATCACGTGACCCCAGGATGCTGCGACTGTCAGTAGTACGAGTCAGTTTGCAAACATCTGAATTTGGATCACGTGACCCTGGGGAGGCTGCAACGGTCGTAAGTGTGAAAAACAGTCATGCTGTTTTTTTCAGTGCCGTTGTAACTTTGAACAGTCACTAAATGAACTCTTGTTAAGTGGAGGACAGCCTGCATTGAGCAAGAGAGAGAGACCTTGTTGGATTCCCCTCCCGCACAAAAAACATATTAGGGTGGATTTTCTTGGGGGGGGGGAAATGGATCAAAGGGATCCCAGATTCCACACAGGAGGAAAGTTTGGATCCTGGGAAGAAGATTTTGTCAATCTGAAGGTGCAGAATAAATAAATGAGGAGTAAAACCTCCATCCAGGAGGATCCCAAGGAATGAAATGAAATGAAAGGAGGTCCTGGCATCCCCCTCCCAGGGAAGAGCTCCCCCCTCCCCCCCCTCAGACTCACCTCTCCGGCCAATCAGGCGCTCCTCCGCCTTCGGCGCCTGGTAGCTGTACACCCCGTAGTTGTGCCGGCAGACGGAATCCATGGAGGCCTTCTTGTACTGCAGGCCCTTCCGGTGCTGCAGCTCGACCTCATCCCTGTTCCACCTGTCCACATCCCCCTTCCCAAACTCCGTGACGGCCACGAACTTCCCGAGGTCGCTGTCGAAGCGGGCGAATTCCTGCCGGTCGTAGAGGTAGTGGTCCAGGAGCCTCACCCGCTGCGTCCCGTTCAGGAAGCGGCACTCATGCTTCGCCTGGTAGAGGAAATGGGCTGCGAGGAGGAGGGGGAGGGAAGGCCATCAGGAGGGACTCCAGGGCCCATCGTGCACAGCCATTAATAGAGGAGGGGGGATCCAAGCGGGAGGGGGGAGTTGCTGGAGTCCTTCCGAGAGAGACTGGAGGAAGACGCCCCCTGGAGGAGGGAGCGGGAACTCTCTCAGTCCCAGAGAGGAAGGGAGGCTTCCTGAGGGGTCTGGAGGGGGGAGGGGAGGAAAGAGGGGGAGGGGTGGGAAAAGGCAGGCAGAAGCTCAACGGGTCCAGCGATCCCATTCAGTCTCTGCAGGGAAGGTTGGACCTCAAGGGGCAGGAAGGAGGGGGGGGGCTGGAGGGAAAGTAACGTCCATCCCCCCCACTCTCTCTTCCTTTGGGAGGGGATCTGGGGAGGGGGCACAACGAGGGCATCTAGACCGACCCTCCTGGGGTCTCCCAGCCCTTCAACCCCCACCTTCCCTCCCTCTCTCCCCCCCTTACTTCTTCCCCCTAATCTTCAGTCCCCCCCTTTGGGTCACTGTCGAGGATCACCCCTTTCCTCTCCCCCTCCCCCAAAAGACCCTGCAGTGCACCTCCCCTCAAAGGGAGGGTCCCCCACCCCCTTCACAAAAGACTCCCAACATCCTCCTCCCTCCCTTCCCCCTCCCCTCCAGGGGGATTATGGGGGTTCTTGGTCTTCTTCCCAAATTCAGGGTCTCCCCCAGAAGGGCCCGAAGCCCCCCTCTTGCCTGACCTCCAAAGCCTCAAATCTGAGATTGAGAAGAAAAAGTGAAGTTTCTGAAGAAGCCCAAATGCCTCAAATGCCTCTTTTTCCTTCTGGGGATTCAGGGCTGAAAATGCCTCAGTTTCCCTCTTTCCCTGCAGCCCCCTCCCACCCAGGCACAGGAGAGGCTGCCACCCCCACCTGGCTACATGGGGGGAGGGTTAGGATTAGGGTCCCTCTCCGTCCTCCTGGGGGGGGGGCTGTGGGGAGGAAGGGGGAGGAGACCACGCAGAGATGGAGGCTGCTGGAGGCTTCCTTCCCCCTTCCCAGCCCCCTCCTCCCCCGCCCAGCCCCCTCCTTACCGGGGGTCTCCTCCCCCCCTTCGCTCCCGGGGATCCGGGCCAGCGCCCCCAGCAGCAGCATCAGGGGGAGCCCAGCCAAAGCCATGGAGGCTCCCCACAAGCGCCCCAAAGGGGGGAGAAAGACGCTCCCAGCCCCAGAGGAGGAATCGGAGGGTCTGGAGGGGGGGACGAGGTTTCCTAGGACTTCGGAAGAGGGAGTGTCCAGAAAGAGCAGGAGGACCAATGGGAATCCTCCCTTCTGCAGCGTCATCGGTCTCCGGGCAGAGCCTCCCTTGACTTCGCCCGATGCAGGAGAGAGTTCTGCGCAGAGAGAGAAGCGGAGAAAGTGGGGGAGGGGAATCCCTTCAGTCTTGGGGGGCTGCAATCCGGGGGGTCTTTCATGCCAGCTCCGTCTTCCTTTTGCCCCCCTCCCCCCTCCATGATTCTCCTCCACTCTCCCATCTAGTCTCTGTTTTTATTTCTTCTGTAAGTAAATATTAACCATTTCTATACCAACAACTTCACTTAATCAGTAAATCCCAGAAGTCCAGATTTCATTTTTTTTCTGCCCAAAGTCCAGAAGGGGCTTCCAGGTAGAAAAACAGCTGGAAATCTCTTCTTTCAAAAAGTTTATTTCTCCATCTCTGCCCACTTTTTCATTCCATCCCTTCCTCCATCCTGGAGGTTTCTTTCCATGGAAGGAATTCTTGCTGCAGTCAGCATGTCCAGTAATAGAGACTCTGGACTCTGCAGGGGGCGGGGATGAGTTGGTGACTGTGGACACAAACACACAAACACACACACACGCACACACGCACACTGACCCCTCCCCACATTTCCTGGCCCCCAGGTGAAACCCCCAGGGAAGCCTCTGACCTTTGACCCCCTTCCTTCCTGGCACAGGGGCTGCCGGAGGGGAGGTCTGACCCCCAGCGCTGTGGGGTTTAGGCCGGTTTGGGTTCCAGAATGGCTGCTGTTGAGCTCAATGGGGGGGGGGTGTTGAATCAGAAGGGGGGGAAGAATCTCCCCCTGAAGGACTGCTGGAGCGGAGCCTGTCGGGGGTTCAGCCCAGAGTCTGGAGGGTCTCCGGCTGCTTCCTCTTTTAATGTAAATTTTAATTTGTTCTTAACTTGGGGTTTTAAATTTGTCTTGGGCTAAATTGATTTAATTCGATTTTACTTCTGCTCTTATATTTTTGTATTCTATGTGTTTTATCTTGTGCCTGTTCACTGCCCTGAGTCCTTCGGGAGTAGGGCAGTATATAAATCAAATAAAATGAAAATGAAAAATGAAATGGCCAGTCCCAGGCTTTCTTCCCCCTCCCCCCACAAGCAGGAGGGGGTGGGTGGGTGGAAGGCTGGGGGGGGGAGAGCCGATGGGGAGACTCAAAGGCTGGAAGGGACCTTAGAGATCTTCTAGTCCAACCCCGTGGCATCCAGGGATGCAGCCCCCCCTCCTCCCCGCACAATTCCAGGTGGGGGGCTGCTCCATTGATTCATTGGTTCTCAGGGTCAGGAGATCCCTCCTGATCCCTTCCAGGTCGGATCTCCCTTGGAGGCTTTGGAGGATCCCATTTTCCCTTCCAGGCTGATCGACCTTCTCAGGGCTTCGGCTTCTGTCAGTTGAGGGGTGATTCCTGGAGACGCTGCCCCACTCCGGGATCTTCTTGTGAGATCCCAAGTGAGTGAGGGAGATCCCAAGGGCAGGAGTGGGACTCCAGTCGGTCTTCCCCTCCAGGAAGGGTCCCAAGTGGAGTTTCCCCCCACCCAGAGCCCAGCCAAGACCCCACATCCCCCCTTCTCTTCCGGCCCAAGCCCAGAGTTCAGGGAGGTCCCCCGTCTGAGCAGCGGCTCTTCCTCCCTCCCCCCCCCCAATTCTCAGCCAAAGACCCTCAAGGCACTTTTTCCTCCCTGGAAATTTTGAGGGTGTTTTTCTCCTTAAGTCCCTCCAACTTTTGTAGGTGTGTTCATAAAAAACGTCTTTTGAAGAGAAATATCGTTTCCAAATAAATGCAGCTTTTCCCTCCTTTCCAAATCTCTGCCGTGATTTGAAATAAACCTTTAAGCTCCATAAATCTCACAAACATTTTATATTATGAAGTAGCAGATTCTCCATTCCTGCTGTTTCTTCTTTGCCAGGGAACTCAACGTTTTGCCTGCAGGGATCGTGAGAGAAAAGGGGATTTTAGAGGGAGAGGAATCAGTCCTGGGACTCCCAAGTCCTAAGAATCAGCCTCTGAGATGAATTTAGTTCTTCTGGAGGGGAGTTGGAGGAAACATTTTCCCAAAAGAAGGAGAAGAAAAACGTCCATATCCACGGATATGATGTGTCAGAGGATCTGAGCGGATTTTCTTCCTTGGAAAAGGTTTCAATATTATTTAGGAAGGATGGATGGAGGGACAGTATATTAAATCGAAGAATAAATTTATAATTTATAGAATAACCTGGAATGTTAATAGAAATCCTGGGGACTTCAGGGATCCTATTTCCTTCACTATAGGATTACAGCCTTTTCACCATCACAGTCTGGAAATCTCGCCCCCCCCTCAAACTATCCCAAAAGGAGACCTTCTGTTTCTTCTACTCCTCTTTCACTTCATCCATAGAAAACATTTTTTCTAGTCTTTGGGGGAGATTCGGGTTCTGCTCAGTTACGCAAAGGCGGCTTAGAGAGATCCTGAATTCCGGATCCTGTTTCAAGAGTTTTGGGGGTCCAGAGGTGGCCTGGGTCCTTTCCAGGGATGGGGGGGCTGGAGGGGTCAAACTCCCCCCTGGCCCAGCACCAGCCTCAGCAGCCCAGAGCCAGGTTCCCCCCCCCCAGCAACTGAAGTCCGCATCTGCCCCACAGTTGTGTATCTGACACAGCCACTCGCACACAGTCAGCCCCAGATCCAGGCAGCCTCTGTGGGGCCTCCATCCCCCACCTGACCCAGGCAGAACCTCTGGGCCCCTTTCATGCTTCCAATCCCCCAAATATTGTGCTCTTCTCCAAGTTCTCTCTTAAACACACACACAAATACACACACACACAGAGCAGCCCTTCCTTCTCCAGCCCCCAAGAGCTGCAGAGGCTCTTGGGTTTCACTTCCCCATGCAGCCAGCCTGAAGCCTGAAGCTTTGGGCTCCTCCGAAGCGGAACTGAGGAACCGGCCAGGATCCAGCAGGCAACAAGCCTCCATTCTCCATCAGGGACTCCCCTCCTCCTCCTCCTCCGCCCCATGGCTGAGTCTGCAGGTGGGGCAGCCACAAGGTCCTCTGCCCCATTGGAAGCGGCTGAAGGGGCCCTTCCCCACAACCTCATTACAGGTCTCTGATCCTTTTCTCCATCACTTAAAGCCCATTGAAGGAAGGAGTCCCTGACTTATAACGGTTCATTTAGTGACTTTTCAAAGTTACAATGGCACTAAAAAAAGTGACTCTTTGCCTAATATTCCTTCTTTTTAAAATATTTTTTATTTTTGAAGAGAGAATATCTCCTCGTAGAGCCTCCATGTCTTCTGCCAGCCACAGCCTCCCTAGTTCTCTCCTGGGTCCTCTCTGATGAACCTTAAAGGCTTCCCTGCTGACCGGAGCCTCCCAGAGAGAGGATCGGAGGGGCCAGGAGGAGGAGGGGGAGGGGTTGGAGAAGGCCCCGTCCAGGGTCTCCCCTCCCCTGGTGGCAAAGGCCCCGTATGGGGGGAAAGGAGGGGGGGCTGCTTCCAAGGCGGCCTCTGGTCTGCTGGGTTTCCCAGGAGCCTCTTTCCTCTTCCACCAGGCCCAGAACCTGCCTCCCAGGTGAGGCCAGGGGAGTCCAAGCCCCCCATGACTCTTGCGGGGAGCTTCCTCCGGGCCTCAGCTAAGTAACAGAAACTTCCATCTCTTTCCTCTGGTTGGTTGGGAGGCTCAGAATATTCCCCCATCCCTCTTTCCCCCCCTTTTATCTCAACCCAAATGCATTGAAGGAGGTTTTTCTTTCTTCTGTTGCGTTTCTAGATCAGTTTGTTTATTTTTTATATACATAGTGCAACTCCACCTCCTCTTTTATTAGGTCTGTTTCTTTGGAGCACTTTAAATGTGAAGATATTAAATGGAAAAGCTGGAAGAGGAAAATGCACAATGGTCCAGAACACCCCATTGTAGTCAAGTGAGGGCGGGGCTCCTGTATGAGGTGATCTGCGCTCTGATTGGTGGCTTTGGGTGGAAAGGGGGAGTTTCCCTTTTTCCCGCCTTTTTCTTCCATGGGCTCAGAATGCCGTTTGAGATTTACCTCACAATCTCCCTGCATTCCCGACTATCTTGTCTGCTGTGACTGTAGATGTGAAATACATTTATTTACATAAAACTACAAGTTTGTGTCCGTGTCTCCCACTTCCTTTGGACAGCTGCTGCCTGATTCCTCCGCATTAAATCCCTTTATTTGCACCTTCCAATTTTGGGTTTCATCCCATGAAGTTTTGGTGATTGCAACAATGTCACACCTGCCTTTGGGCTCCACCTTCACCCCATTTATTCCTCGTACTATGAACATCCGTGCAGAGGCATCCGAGTCCCTCTTTGACTGACCCCATATTTGCTTTCTACATCTCCTGCTCTGTCTCCGAGTTTCCCTTCTTTCTTTCCATTCGGCTGATTCCCCTGAGATTTGAGCTTGGAATTTGCTTCTAAAACTTTGTCTCCCTCTCACTTCGGTCTCACTTTCAAGCCCTTCGGATGAGGCGAGCCGGTTGGTGTCCAAAGCCGACCTTCTGGGTTCTTGTGAGGGGCAGCTCATCCCCTGCCAGAAGCCCCCCATGTGGGTGTTGTGGACCATGGTCCAAGAATCCCAATTTCCCTCGAGAGAACCATCCCCTAAGCCAGGCTTGACTTCCAAGGTGCTGCCTTCCCTCCTTGGATGGTTCCCTTTATTGGGGGAGTGGAAGAGAAATCCCCCTGTGCCCCCAACTCTTTCCAAGGACTTTTTCATTCCTCCCAGCATGAAAGAGGAAAAAGGGACCATACTCTGTGGACTTCATTATTTCTGTAAGCCCCTCAGTCACGTCTTTGATAGTTGCTCCCGGGAAACAACCAACCAACTTAGTTTGATTGTCCGTCTTAGAAACGGCTGTTTCAGTTCCACTAAACAATGAATCAACACAAGAATTTCTTTTTTTCTTAAGGAAGTTCGGTCTAATTTTTTCCTCCCCTGCCATTGGTACATTTGGTGTTGTCCCTTCCCCAGGTTCTTGCACACTGTCTTGCAAGGGGAGGCATTGCTCAAAGGAGCCCAAATCTTCTCAGGCAATTTCAGACAATTCCTACAATCACACTCCGACCTCTTTTTCCCCTGGTGGCCCCAAGACCCCAAATGAGGAAGGGGAGGGGGAAATTCTGCCTCGGTGATGGAGGCCACTGGAGTCCTGCAGAGTCAGTCTGGATGACCTCTGGAGGGGGCGAGGCTCAGTTGGAGGGCTGCCTAGGGGCATCTAGAGGTGATGGGGAGAAGGGAGGGGTCTTCCACTTAGGGCTGCCCCATTGAACTCCCCCCCTTTTTCCCAGAGAGTAGGTCTTCCCCTCCGTGGCAATGTCTTCTGCACCAGGAACGGCTTCACATGGATTCCTTGGAGGTCATCTAGTCCAACCTCCTGCTCAAGACTACACCATTTATACCATCGAGCAGGAGATTGAATGAATGTAGGGGAGTCTCGGGTGCCCCCCAATGGCTCCCCACAAATGCTCAGGGAGGACCGTGTCTGCTGGCATTCTGCTCCTCCAAAGGGGGCTTGAGGGGAAGCAGAGCAAGGGGGCCTCTGAGCAGAAGGGGGGGTCCTGCCCCTTCGCCTCCCTGGATCTGCCCACCCTCCTCCTGAACCAGTTCTGGCTTCGGACCCAAAGTAGCCTGGATGGTGGATCCAGAGGCAGCGGGGGGAGGAGCATCCTGCGGGGGCAGCAAAAAGGAAGAGGAGGAAGAGGAAGGGAGGATTCCAGGGTTTTCTTACATCTAAAGTTTATTCTTTTATAGCAAATCGAAGGGAAGGGAAGTGAGTGGGAGGAAAAATAATGTAGATGAAGCTGCTGTGGGTTCAAAGCCAGGAGAGTTGAGGGGTCTGGAGTGACAGGTCCACCTAGCATCCCTGGGGACAGTCTAGATGGTCTCCACCCCTCCCTCACAAGAAAGAGAGGCCCTGAAAGGAAGCTGGGGTGTATGTGTGTCTCAGCAGGAGAAGGTCCAGGCTGCCATTCTCCTCCTCCCCCCAAACTGCCACCTTCAGCCTCCATTTCTCACAGGTTGCAAACAGGACAAAGAGTCCTCAGCTGTTAAATAAAAAATATGCTTTTGCATCGGAGAGCAGGATTAATTCATGAGTGCTGTAGAAAAAGAGATGGGGAAGAAAATCAGAATATAAAGAGAATCTTTTAGTGTAAATAATATATTCTTCTTCCCTTTCATCCCCCACCCCCAAGGCAGACCCACACTGCAGGGGGGTGGTTGACAGGCAGGGACACATAGAGAGAGAATCCGCCCATTTCAGGGAGGAAAAGGCTGGGATGCTTCATATGAAGAAAGAAGACGGGGCTACGATGGGGGTGGCAGCAAAGGGGGGAGCCTGAGGTCACTGGGCCAGAAATTGTGTGAATTCTCACAAGGAGAAGGGGGGTCAGGAAGAAGAGCCTGTCCAGGTTCCAACTGATGAACCCAAAGGAGTCTGCATGGGGTGCCAAGAAGGATCCTCTCGGACCGGAGGGTGGGGTGCAGTTCAGGGCGAAGTTTTTGAGGGAGTTCATTAAGTTGATAGTTTCATCTCAAGGACTCAGCTCCACCTCCCACCCGAGGACGAACGGAGGTAGAGAACGAGCGAATGCAATGATAGAACAATACCTGAGATGCTACGTTAATTATCAGCAATTTAGCTGGGCAGATCTCCTGCCATTTGCTGAAGTGACCGAAAATACAGCAGTGCATAGTAGGGGTGAAATGTAAAATTTTTTACTACTGGTTCTGTGGGCGTGGCTTGGTGGGAGGGATGTGACTGGGTGGGCATGGCCTAACAGAATGAGTGGGTTGCTTACAAAATGCGTGGGGGAATTTAAACCTGGGATGCTCCCTCCCCAAGGGAGGAATGGGAAGGAATGCCCCCTCCTTCCCTTCCCTTCCCTTCCCTTTTGCAATTTCCCAAAACTTGGAAAATTCTGGGCAAGATTTTAGCGTTTCTGTGTGCTTTTGTTTTTGATTGCAATACATTTTCAGATCTCTGTAAAAAAATGTTGCCCAAAATCCAAAAAACTGCTCTATCCACAACCAGGAGATATTGTTCAGGCATGTTCTTTTTTTAAAAAAAAGGAACAATTAAGGAATTTTAAAAGCCACCTATAATTTGTAGGAGAGGTTGAGATGAGGGAAGAAGAGGAGAAACTCACCTGCAGGAGGTTGGATGGGAGTTGCTGGAAGGAGAAAAAGACCCAATCAGGACCCTTCATGGGCTGGAGGACTCAGCGTGACCCCCTCCCCATCGATAGCCCATAATAGGTTGTATAACATTCACTTATAGCCCCTCCAAGAACAGAAGTTCCCATAAACATTCTTCAGGGAGATCCTCTTGGCCACCTGCTAAGCTTGAGGAGAGGCCTCCCCTAGAGGGTCCCCTCCCCACAACCTCTCCTCCAGCCCCCCAGACTCACCTTTCTTGCTCTTCAGGTAGGAGAAGAGCCCCACAGCCAGGAAGGCCACTCCTATCACGGCCCCCATGATCCCCGTCCAGAGTTTGCTCCTGGCAGAGCTGGAAGAACGGGGCTCTGGGGAAGGAGAAGGAGCCTCACCTGAGCAGGAGGATCAGGCCCACCTTCCCCCAGGAGGCTCCATTCTGGTTTCCCCCACAGGGAGGGTCTTTCTCCCTTCTCAGGGCAGGATGGAGTCCCCAGATGAGGAGGGGAGGGAGGGGAGGGAGGGGCTTACCCCACTGGACGGTGATGGGGGCCTCCAGGCTGGCATGCCCCACCTTGCAAGTGTAGACATCCCCCCGTTGGGGCTGGGTCTCCAGAATCACCTGGAGCTGGTAGGTCCAGTCTCCGTTCTGGAGCTCCTCCCCAAAGGCCACGCCCTCCTCCTCCGGCCGCCCGTTCTTCAGCCACTGGACCTCGATCTCCACGGGGTAAAAGCCGGTCGCGGTGCAGAGGAGGATGGTGTTGGGGGAAGAGGGCTCCATCTTGGTGGGGGAGATGGAGACGGTGGGCTTGGCTGGAGGGAAGGAGGAGAAGGAGCCACATGAGAGACACAACAGGAAAGAAACGACGCAGAAGACGGGAAGGACAGACGCAGCACGAGTCGGATGATTCTTGGGATCTCGTTGAAAATGAAACCTGATTTTTAACTAGATCTAATACCACAACATTTGTTTGTTTGTTTAGTAAAGTTAGTTATTTATTAAATTTGTTTGCCAAAGTGGCCACAAATTGCTAAAAGAAGGCAGAGGCTTTACAAACTGAGAATGGCTTTTTTTTCAACAGGAAATGCAAATTTTGGATGAGAAAAAAAAGTCTTTTAGCAAGAAAATGGAAGGATCAGATTTTAAATCAGTGGAAATTCAAAAGCTGCAATTTGGTATTTTTATATTTTTATTTTTATAGCCCATCCCAAAGCTCCTTATTTACAAGACTGCAGTCTGAAAATTTTGGGGTTCCAATTTGGCCAGTTGGGAGTTGCTGGATTTTAATTGGATCCGATTTTTTTTCCTTTTTAAATATCTACCGAGAGACACAACTTTCAGGTCTCCTAAACTGGAGCCGCACCAAGTGTTTGCTCTAAATACATGGAATTTAATAAATATTCCTCTTCTTTTAATAAAGAACAGGAACCCCTGGAGAATTATTGGCCTCTTGTCTGAAGTATTTTCATGGAAGTAAAAATAATACTTTAGATGAAGAAGAAATTATATGAATCACAATTATTATTATTATTATTTATTAGATTTCTATACCGCCCTACTCCCGAAGGACTCAGGGCGGTGCACAGCCAAACAATAAAAACACATACAATACAAAATTTAAAAAATAGAATAAAATCAAATTAAATAATTTTGGCCCCGACAAATTTAAAACCCCAAACTTTGAAAACCAATTTAAAATTGAATATATAAATACTAAAAAATATTTAAAATTTTAAAAATCTTTTATAAAAGAGGGGGAAAATTAGGCCAGGCCGGCCTGGTGAAATAGTAAGGTCTTTAAGGCGCGGCGGAAGGTGCGCAGATCCGGGATCCTCCGTATCTCTGGGGGGAGCTCGTTCCAGATAGTAGGTGCCCCCACAGAGAAGGCTCTCCCCCTGGGGGCCGCCAGTCGGCATTGTTTGGCTGACGGCACCCGGAGGAGCCCCTCTCTATGGGAGCGTACCGGCCGGTGGGAGGCTATTGGTGGTAGTAGGCGGTCCCGCAAGTACCCGGGTCCTAAGCCATGGAGCGCTTTAAAGGTGGTAACCAAAACCTTGAAGCGCACCCGGAAGACCACCGGGAGCCAGTGCAGCTCGCGCAGGAGAGGTGTTACATGGGAACGCCATGTCGCTCCCATTACCACCCGCGCGGCCGCACTCTGCGCCAATTGGAGCCTCCGGGTGCTCCTCAAGGGGAGCCCCATGTAGAGAGCGTTGCAATAGTCCAGGCGGGAGGTGACAAGGGCATGAGTGACCGTGCGTAAAGAGTCCCGATCCAGAAAGGGACGCCTGGCGAATCAGGCGAACCTGATGAAAAATCCTCCCGGTCACGGCCGTCAAGTGCTCTTCTAAAGACAGCCGTGAGTCCAGGAGGACGCCCAAGTTGCGAGCCCTCTCCGTGGGGGCCAATGATTCGCCCCCAATAGTCAGTGATGGCGTCAACTGACTATATCGGGACGTCGGAAACCACAGCCACTCAGTCTTGGATGGGTTGAGCCTGAGCCTGTTCCTCCCCATCCAGATCCGTACGGCCTCCAGGCACCGGGACATCACTTCAAGGGCATCGTTGGGGTGATCCGGGGTGGAGATGTACAGCTGGGTGTCGTCAGCGTACTGATGGTACTCCACCCCGAAACCACGGATGATCTCGCCCAGCGGCTTCACATAAATGTTGAACAGGAGAGGCGAGAGGACCGACCCTTGCGGCACCCCACATATGAGGGGCCTCGGGGTCGACCTCTGTCCCCCTGTCAACACAGACTGCGACCGGTCAGAGAGAAAGGAGGAGAACCACCGCAACACAGTGCCTCCCACCCCCAACTCTTCCAACCGGTGCAGCATGATACCATGGTCGATGGTATCAAAAGCCGCTGAGAGATCTAACAGGACCAGGACAGAGGAGCACCCCCTGTCCCGAGCCCTCCAGAGATCATCCACCAACGCGACCAATGCCGTTTCCGTGCTGTACCCGGACCTGAAGCCCGACTGGAACGGATCCAGATACGTCGTTTCATCCAGGTGCTGGGGGAGCTGTTGCGCGACCACACTCTCAACAACCTTCGCAACAAAGCGAAGATTGGAGACCGGACGATAATTTACCAACATTGCCGGGTCCAGGGAAGGCTTCTTGAGGAGAGGCCTCACCACCGCCTCTTTCAAGGCGGCGGGAAAGTCACCCTCACTCAGCGAAGCGTTTATAATCCCCTGGAGCCAGCTTCGTGTCACTTCCCGGGAAGCCAGTACTAACCAGGAAGGACACGGGTCCAATAAACAAGTGGTCGCGTTCAGTCTACCCAGAATCCTGTCCATGTCCTCAGGGGTCACAGGATCAAACTCATCCCAGATAACATTCTCAAGACCTGCCCCTGTCTCTCCCCCTGAGACTACCCAGTCGGAGTCCAAATCTTCCCGAATCTGAGTGATTTTGTCATACAGATACTGAACAAAATCCTCGGCTCTACCCTCCAAGGGGTCCTCCCGCGCTTCCTGGTGGAGCAGGGAGCGGGTCACCCTAAAGAGGGCGGCCGGGCGATTATCTGATGACGCAATAAGAGCAGCAAAATAACTACATTTCGCTGCTTTTATCGCCACTAAGTAATTCCTAATGTGGGATCTTACTAGTGTCCGGTCAGATTCAAGAAGACTGGCCCTCCAACTACTCTCTAGGCGTCTTTTCCGGCGCGTCAACTCCCTCAGCTCCTCGGTAAACCAAGGAGCCAATTGAGATCGGCGCCGGGTCAGAGGCCGCAAAGGCACGACCCGATCCAGAGCACCAGCAGCCGCCCTATCCCAGGCGGCCACCAGGTCTCCAGTCGAGGCGTGTGCCAGAACCTCAGGAAATGGCCCAAGCTCCGTCTGGAATCTGTCAGGTTCCATCAGGCGCCTGGGGCGGAACCATCTGACCGGCTCCGCCTCCCTGCGGCGGGGTGCAGCGGTTCGAAAGTCGAGACGAAGGAGAGAGTGATCTGACCATGACAAGGGTTCAGTAACTATATCCCCTATATCAAGATCCCTCAACCACTGTCCAGAGACAAAAACCAGATCCAGCGTGTTTCCCCCTGTGTGGGTAGGGCCATGAATTAACTGGGTCAGGTCCATAGCTGTCATGGAAGCCATGAACTCCCGAGCCATCTCTGACGTCTCACCCACGGACGGCAGGTTGAAATCCCCCATAACCATAAGCTTAGGGGTATCAACCGCCACCGCGGCGATGACGTTGAGTAGCTCGGGCAGGGCTGTTGCCACGTGGCAGGGAGCCAGGTACGTGATCAGCAAACCCATCTGAACCCCATGACCCCATTTCACAAAAAGGGATTCACAGCCGGCCGTCTGAGGAACAGTGGCCTCCCTCGGTCTCAGACCTTCTTTAATGATAACCGCTACCCCCCCGCCCCTCCCCTGTGACCTCGGCTGATGGAATGCTTGGAAACCTGGCGGGCACATTTCAACGAGGGGAACCCCCCCCTCCTGGCCCAACCAGGTCTCCGTAATACCTGCCAGGTCCGCACCCCCCTCCTGAACAAGATCACAGATGAGGGGGGCTTTATTTACTACGGACCTGGCATTGCACAGCATCAGCCGAAGGCCTGGGTCCTGAGGGTCTATGCAACCTGAGGAGCGAGTAGAGCCTTGGGGGCCGGAGCACGCCACCGCTCGTAGACAGCGAGTGCGCACTCCCCTAACACGATATGGCCCCCTGCTCCCGCCATATCTACCCCTCCCACCTACAGTACTGATGTTCAAAAAACTATCCGGACAAGCTCTAACCCCCCCCTCGATCCCGGGTCCTCCATCCCCCACACCACGCTTCACTGCCAGACCCGACCCTCCCCCTTGTGGGTTATCCCCCCTACCCACAGCCCGAATTCCAATCTGACCCTCCCCCTCCCTAGGACCCCTTAAAAATTTGACTAAAAATTTTGTTAAAAAACCCCTCAATCCCCTCGTTTTCACATGCCACCTCTCTGGGTCCCAAAACCCTTCCTTGAGGTGGGCCCTCGATAGTGAGGAGGGCCACATCTGCGAGAAGGGGGAATCTCGCAGCGCAAGAAGATCTGCAGTCGTATACATCTCCAAAATGCAGCGATGGAGGCCCAAAGCTCAGACAGGGGACTTCACAAAAGATGTAACACAGCCAATTGAAATTCAGGATGAATATTTTGGATTTATAATAAAAATGCATTCTATTTATGTGGATGAAGCTTGTGAGCAGCTAAAGGTTTTTCACAAAACATCCAGAGATTTTGGTCCTGTCCCTGAACCAGAGGAAGGAAGGAGGGAAGGGAGGAAAAGAGGAGGGGAGGATGGGCTTTGGGGTCTTTGGGCAGCTGATGAAGCTCCTTTCCCTGAAGGGAAAATCCCCCCAGAGACCCCCAAAAGGAGGGAGGAGGGAGGGAGGCCCTGAGAGGCCCACAAAAGAGACACACTCACAACACCAACACAATTGGCACTTGGGGCACTTTCGGAGGTTATGAAAAATCACTAGATAAATGAATAAAAGTGGTGAAATCTCTATATTAAATATTATTGGAATTTTATTTATTTATTTATTTATTTATTAAATTTTTATACCGCCCCCTCTCCCGAAGGACTCGGAGCGGTGAACAGCCAGAATTAAAAACACACAATACAAATATTAAAATACATTAAAACAAAATTAAATTATTTTAGGCTACTCCAATTTAAAACCCCGTTACCCATAAAATTCACCCAATTAAAATTTTTTTAACCCAGCCCGGCTTGCTGAAATAAAAAAGTCTTCAGGGCCCGGCGGAAGGTCCGGAGGTCCGGGATCAGTCGTATCCCTGGGGGTAGCTCATTCCAGAGGGCGGGTGCCCCCACAGAGAAGGCTCTTCCCCGGGGGGGTCGCCAGCCGACATTGCCTGACAGACGGCACCCTGAGGAGGCCCTCTCTGTGGGAGCGTATTGGCCGGTGGGAGGTTATCGGAGGCAGAAGGTGGTCTCGTAAATAACCGGGCCCTAAGCCATGGAGCGCTTTGAAGATGGGAACCAACACCTTGAAGCGCACTCGGAAGACCACCGGAAGCCAATGCAGCTCGCGCAGGAGAGGTGTCACGTGGGAGCGCCATGTCGCCCCCATAAGTACCCGCGCGGCCGCATTCTGCACCAGTTGGAGCCTCCGAGTGCTCCTCAAGGGGAGCCCCATGTATGAGATATTTATTAAATTTATTTTATTATTTAGTTAATTTATTATTATTCTTTCTTTCTTTAGTTTATTTTATTAGTTATTTATTTTATTTATTATTTATTTATTTATTTAGCTTTTCATTTATTGATTCTTCATTTATTTATTTAATTTTATATATTCGTTTATTTTACTTACTTACTTATTTATTTATTGGATTGAAAAGATGCCGGAGTGGAATTGACTCAGAATGAAGAATAGAGAGAACGGAGACCTGGAGAGAAAGGATTTTTTTAATCCCAAAATCCCAAAGGCCCCAGAGGGGGAGGGAGCCCCCCCTATTGGCCTTCTGAAAAGGGGTCCCAATGGGGCTCTGGGGATTTGCTGGGGGGGGGGCGGAGAGGGGGAGGCAGCCTGAATCCCCTGAAGCCTTTCAATTAAGTCTCTTCATTGATTTTTCCACTGAATTTGAGTCATCCTTGCTTTTGAAATCACCACTAAATCTTCATCCGGGAGAGTCTCAATCAAGGAGAGGAAAAGGGGGTCCCCTCCCCCAAACTCCCCCCCAAACTCTCCCCCCCCCCACGAACTCACCTCTCCGGCCAACCACCCGCTCCTCCCTCTTGGGCGCCTCGTAGTTGTACACCCTGTAGTTGTACCGGCAGAAGGAATCCACTTCGGCCTTCCGGTAGCGCAGGAGGCGCTCATCCCTGTTCCACTTGTCCGCAGTCCCCTTCCCCAACTCCGTGACGGCCACGTACTTCCCGAGGTCGCTGTCGAAGCGGAGATATTCCTGCCGGTCGTAGAAGTAGCAGTCCAGGTATCTCACCCGCTGCGTCCCGTTGAGGAAGCGGCACTCGCACTTCTGCTGGTAGAGGAAATGGGCTGCGAGGGGGAGGAAGGCCGTCAGGAGGGACTCCAGGGCCCATCGTTCCCAGCCGCTGGGAGAGGAGGAGGGGGATCTATGCGGGAGGGGGGAGTTGCGGGGGACCTTCCGAGAGAGACTGGGGGAAGACGCCCCCTGGAGGAGGGAGCAGGAACTCTCTCAGTCCCAGAGAGGAAGGGAGGCTTCCTGGGGGGTCTGGAGGGGGGAGGGGAGGGAAGAGGGGGAGGGGTGGGAAAAGGCAGGCAGAAGCTCAACCGGTCCAGCGATCCCGTTCAGTCTCTGCAGGGAAGGTTGGATCTCAAGGGGCAGGAAGGATGGGGGGGAGGGGCTGGAGGGAAAGTAACGTCCATTCCCCCCACTCTCTCTTCCTTCCTGGGGAGGGGATCTGGGGAGGGGCCACAATGAGGACATCTAGACCGACTCTCCTGGGGTCTCCCAGCCCTTCAACCCCCACCTTCCCTCCGTCTCTCCCCTCCTTTCTTCTTCCCCCCAATCTTCAGCCCAGCTCCTTCCCTTTGACGGCTCCTGATTCCTCTCCCCCTCCCCAAAAAGACCCTGCAGTGCAGCCCCCCCCCCGAAGAGCCTCTCAAAGGGAGGGCCTCCCGCTCCCTCCTTCTCCCTCACTCCCCCCTCTCCTCCAGGGGGATTATGGAGGTTCTTGGTCTCCTCCCCAAATTCAGGGTCTCCCCATGAAGGGCCCGAAGCCCCCCTCTTGCCTGACCTCCAAAGCCTCAAATCTGAGATTCAGGAGAAAAAGTGAAGTTTTTGAAGAAGGAAAAAGACTTTTGCTCAAATGTCTTTTTTCCCTTCTGGGGCTTCAGGGCTGAAAATGCCTCAGTTTCCCTCTTTCGCTTTTCCTCCCCTTCCTCTTTCCCTGCAGCCCCCTCCCACCCAGGCACAGGAGAGGCCGCGACCCCCACCTGGGCTACATGGGGGAAGGGTTAGGATTAGGGTCCCTCTCCGTCCTCCTGGGGGGGCTGTGGGGAGGAAGGGGGAGGAGACCACGCAGAGATCGAGGCTGCTGGAGGCTTCCTTCCCCCTTCCCAGCCCCCTCCTCCCCCGCCCAGCCCCCTCCTTACCGGGGGTCTCCTCCCCCCCTTCGCTCCCGGGGATCCGGGCCAGCGCCCCCAGCAGCAGCATCAGGGGGACCCCAGGAAAAGCCATGGAGGCTCCCCACAAGCGCCCCAAAGGGGGGAGAAAGACGCTCCCAGCCCCAGAGGAGGAATCGGAGGGTCTGGAGGGGGGAGGAGTTTTCCTCGGACTTCGGAAGAGGGAGAGTCCAGAAGAGCAGGAGGACCAATGGGAATCCTGCCTCCTGCAGCGTCATCGGTCTCCGGGCAGAGCCTCCCTTGACTTCGCCCGATGCAGGAGAGAGTTCGGCGCAGAGAGAGAAGCGGAGAAAGTGGGGGAGGGGAATCCCTTCAGTCTTGGGGGGCTGCAATCTGGGGGGTCTTTCATGCCAGCTCCGGAGGAGAATCTCCTCTTCCTTTTGCCCCCCCCAATTATCCTCCAATCTCCAATCTAGTCTCTGTTTTTATTTCTTCTGTAAGTAAATATTAACCATTTCTATACCAACAACTTCACTTAATCAGTAAATCCCAGAAGTCCAGATTTCATTTTTTTCTGCCCAAAGCCCAGAAGGGGCTTCCAGGTAGAAAAACAGCTGGAAATCTCTTCTTTCAAAAAGTTTATTTCTCCATCTCTGCCCACTTTTTCATTCCATCACTTCCTCCATCCTGGAGGTTTCTTTCCATGGAAGGAATTCTTGCTGCCGTCAGCATGTCCAGTAACAGAGACTCTGGACTCTGCAGGGGGTGGGGATGAGCTGGTGACTGTGGACACACACACACACACACACTGACCCCTCCCCACATTTCCTGGCCCCCAGGTGAAACCCCCAGGGAAGCCTCTGACCTTTGACCCCCTTCCTTCCTGGCCCAGGGGCTGCCGGAGGGGAGGTCTGACCCCCAGCGCTGTGGGGTTCAGGTCGGTTTGGGTTCCAGAATGGCTGCTGTTGAGCTCAATGGGGGGGGGGGTGAATCAGAAGGGGGGGAAAGAATCTCCCCCTGAAGGACTGCTGGAGCGGAGCCTGTCGGGGGTTCAGCCCAGAGTCTGGAGGGTCTCCGGCTGCTTCCTCTTTTATGGACAGTCCCAGCCTTTCTTCCCCCTCCCCCCACAAGCAGGAGGGGGTGGGTGGGTGGAAGGCTGGGGGGGAGGGCCGATGGGGAGACTCAAAGGCTGGAAGGGACCTTAGAGATCTTCTAGTCCAACCCCTTGGCCTCCAGGGATGCAGCCCCCCTCCTCCCCACACAATTCCAGGTGGGGGGGCCGCTCCATTGAATCATTGGTTCTCAGGGTCAGGAAATCCCTCCTGATCCCTTCCAGGTCGGATCCTCCTCGGAGGATGATCCCATTTTCCCTTCTAGGCTGCTCAACCTTCTCTGGGCTTCGGCTTCTGTCAGTTGAGGGGTGATCCCTGGAGACGCTGCCCCACTCCAGGATCTGCTTGTGAGATCCCAAGTGAGCGAGGGAGATCCCAAGGGCAGGAGTGGGAGTCCAGTTGGTCTTCCCCTCCAGGAAGGGTCCCAAGTGGAGTTTCCCCCCACCCAGAGCCCAGCCAAGACCCCCCCGTCCCCCCTTCTCTTCCGGCCCAAGCCCAGAATTCAGGGAGGTCCCCCGTCTGAGCAGTGGCTCTTCCTCCGTCCCCCCCCCAATTCTCAGCCAAAGACCCTCAAGGCATTTTTTCCTCCCTGGAAATTTTGAGGGTGTTTTTGTCCTTAATTCCCTCCAACTTTTGTAGGTGTGTTCATACAAAACGTCTTTTGAAGAGAAATATCGTTTCCAAATAAATGCAGCTTTTCCCTTCTTTCCAAATCTCTGCCGTGATTTGAAATAAACTTTTAAGCTCCATAAATCTCAGAAACATTTTATATTATGAAGGACCAGATTCTCCATTCCTCCCGTTTGTTCTTTGCCAGGGAACTCAACGTTTTGCCTGCAAGGATCCTGAGAGAAAAGGGGATTTTATGGGGAAAGGAATCAGTCCTGGGACTCCCAAGTCCTAAGAATCCAGATTCTGAGATGAATTTAGTTCTTCTGGAGGGGAGTTGGAGGAAACATTTTCCCAAAAGAAGGAGAAGAAAATCCATATCCACGGATATGACGTGTCAGAGGATCTGAGTGGCTTTTCTTCCTTGGAAAAGATTTCAGGATTATTTAGGAAGGATGAATGGAGGGACAGTATATTAAACCGAAGAATAAATTTATAATTTATAGAATAACTTGGAATGTTAATAGAAATCCTGAGGACTTCAGGGATCCTATTTCCTCCACTATAGGATTACAGCCTTTTCACCATCACAGTCAGGAAATCTCTCTCCCCCCCAAACTATCCCAAAAGGAGACCTTCTGTTTCTTCTACTCCTCTTTTACTACATCCATAGAAAAACTTTTTTCTAGTCTTTGCGGGAGATTTGGGTTCCTGTGAGTTACGCAAAGGCGGCTTAGAGAGATCCTGAATTCCGGATCCTGTTTCAAGAGCTTTGGGGGTCCAGAGGTGGCCTGGGTCCTTTCCAGGGATGGGGGGGCTGGAGGGGTCAAACTCCCCCCTGGCCCAGCACCAGCCTCAGCAGCCCAGAGCCAGGTGCCCCCCAGCATCTGCCCCACAGTTGTGTATCTGACACAGCCACTCACACACAGTCAGCCCCAGATCCAGGCAGCCTCTGTGGGGCCTCCCTCCCTCACCTGACCCAGGCAGAACCTCTGGGCCCCTTTCATGCTTCCCCCCCCCAAATATTGTGCTCTTCTCCAAGTTCCCTCTGCCATCCCCAGCTACACACACACACAAATACACACACACAGAGCAGCCCTTCCTTCTCCAGCCCCCAAGAGCTGCAGAGGCGCTTGGGCTTCGCTTCCCCAGCCTGAAGCTTTGGGCTCCTCCGAAGCGGAACTGAGGAACCGGCCAGGATCCAGCAGGCAACAAGCCTCCATTCTCCCTCAGGGACTCCCCTCCTCCTCCTCCTCCGCCCCATGGCTGAGTCTGCAGGTGGGGCAGCCCCTTGGTCCTCTGCCCCATTGGAGGCGGCTGAAGGGGCCCTTCCCCACCACCTCATTATAGCTCTCTGGTCCTTTTCTCCTTCAGTTAAAGCCCATTGAAGGAAGGAGTCCCTGACTTATGACGGCTCATTTAGTGACCTTTCGAAGTTACAATGGCAGTGAGAAAAGTGACTTTTTCCCTAAATATTTTTAAAATATTTTTTATTTTTGAAGATACACTATCTCCTTGTAGAGCCTCCACAGCTTCTGCCGGCCACAGCCTCCCTAGTTCTCTCCTGGGTCCTCTCTGATGAACCTTAAAGGCTTCTCTGCTGACCGGAGCCTCCCAGAGAGAGGATCGGAGGGGCCAGGAGGGGCAGCCTTCAAGGCTCCCTGGGGGTTGGAGAAGGCCCCGTCCAGGGTCTCCCCTCCCCTGGTGGCAAAGGCCCCGTATGGGGGGAAAGGAGGGGGGGCTGCTTCCAAGGCGGCCTCTGGTCTGCTGGGTTTCCCAGGAGCCTCTTTCCTCTTCCACCAGGCCCAGAACCTGCCTCCCAGGTGAGGCCAGGGGAGTCCAAGCCCCCCATGACTCTTGGGGGGAGCTTCCTCCGGGCCTCGGCTAATTCACAGAAACTTCCATCTCTTTCCTCTGGTTGGTTGGGAGGCTCCGAATATTCCCCCATCCCTCTTTCCCCCCTTTTCTCCCCTTTTATCTCAACCCAAATGCATTGAAGGAGGTTTTCCTCTTTCTTCTGTTGAGTTCAGTTGGTTATTTCTTATACAGTATATAGAGGCTCAGTCGGAGGGCTGTCTAGGGGCATCTAGAGGTGATGGGGAGAAGGGAGGGGTCTTCCACTCAGGGTTGCCCCATTGAACTCCCCTCCTTTTTCCCACCGAGCAGGTCTTCCCCTCCGTGGCAATGTCTTCTGCACCAGGAACGGCTTCAGATGGATTCCTTGGAGGTCATCTAGTCCAACCTCCTGCTCAGGCCTACACCATTTATACCATCGAGCAGGAGACTCTATACCATTGGAATCTGAGCCCCAAAGAGGGAGGGAGCCATTGGGTGCCAAAATGGGGCAGGACCCTCCAGTTGTGGAGGAGGGAAATGGCTGAAATGGCTGGATGAATGTAGGGGAGTCTCGGGTGCCCCCCAATGGCTCCCCAGAAATGCTCAGGGAGGACGGTGCCTTCTGCCATTCTGCTCCTCCAAAGTGGGCTTGAGGGGAAGCAGAGCAAGGGGGCCTCTGAGCAGAAAGGGGGGTCCTGCCCCTTCGCCTCCCTGGATCTGCCCACCCTCCTCCTGAACCAGTTCTGGCTTCGGACCAAAAGTAGCCTGGATGGTGGATCCAGAGGCAGCGGAGGGAGGAGCCTCCTGCGGGGGCAGCAAAAAGGAAGAGGAGGAAGAGGAAGGAAGGAAGGAAGGATTCCAGGGTTTTCTTACATCTGAAGTTTATTCTTTTATACCAAAGCGAAGGGAAGGGAAGTGAGTGGGAGGGAGAATAATGTAGATGAAGCTGCTGTGGGTTCAAAGCCAGGAGAGTTGAGGGGTCTGAAGTGACAGGTCCACCTAGCATCCCTGGGGACAGTCTAGATGGTCTCCACCCCTCCCTCAGAAGAAAGAGAGGCCCTGAAAGGAAGCTGGTGTGTATATGTGTGTCTCAGCAGGAGAAGGTCCAGGCTGCCATTCTCCTCCTCCCCCCAAACTGCCACCTTCAGCCTCCGTTTCTCACAGGTTGCAAACAGGACAAAGAGTCTTCAGCTGTTAAATAAAAAATATGCTTTTGCATCAGAGAGCAGGATTAATTCATGAGTGCTGTAGAAAAAGAGATGGGGAAGAAAATCAGAATATAAAGAGACTTTTACTGTAAATAACATATTCTTCTTCCCTTTCATCCCCCACCCCCAAGGCAGACCCACACTGCAGGGGGGTGGTTGACAGGCAGGGACACATAGAGGGAGAATCCACCCATTTCAGGGAGGAAAAGGCTGGGATGCTTCATAGGAAGAAAGAAGACGGGGCTACGATGGGGGTGGCAGCAAAGGAGGTAGAGAACGAGCGAACGCAATGACAGAAGAATACCTGAGATGCTAAGTTCATTATCAGCAATTTAGCTGGGCAGATCTCCTGCCATTTGCTGAAGTGGCCTACAATACCGCAGTGCATAGTAGCATGGGGTGAAATGTAAAATTTGTTACTACCGGTTCTGTGGGCATGGCTTGGTGGTGGTGGGGGTTAATGTGACTGGGTGGGCGTGGCCTAACAGAATGGGTGGGTTGCTTACAAAATGCATGGGGGAATTTAAACCCGGGGTGCTCCCTCCCCAAGGGAGGAATGGCCCCCTCCTTCCCTTCCCTTTTGCAATTTCCCAAAACTTGGAAAAATTCTGGGCAAGATTTTAGCGTTTCTGTGTACTTTTGTTTTTGATTGCAATACATTTTCAGATCTCTGTAAGGAAACGTTGCTCAAAATCCAAAAAAACTGCTCTTATCCACAACCAGGAGATTTTGTTCAGGCAAGGTTTTTTTTTAAAAAAGGAACAATTAAGGAATTTTTAAAAGCCACCTATAACTCTTAGGAGGGGTTGAGATGAGGGGGAAGAGGAGAAACTCACCTGCAGGAGGTTGGATGGGAGTTGCTGGAAGGAGAAAAAGACCCAATCAGGACCCTTCGTGGGCTGGAGGACTCAACGGGACCCCTCCCCATTGATAGCCCATAATAGGTTGCAGGATCTTCATTTATAGCCCCTCAAACAAGAGAAGCTTGATGAGAGGCCTCCCCTAGAGGGTCCCCTCCCCACAACCTCTCCTCCAGCCCCCCAGACTCACCTTTCTTGCTCTTCAGGTAGGAGAAGAGCCCCACAGCCAGGAAGGCCACTCCTATCACGGCCCCCATGATCCCCGTCCAGAGTTTGCTCCTGGCAGAGCTGGAGGAATGGGGTTCTGGGGAAGGAGAAGGAGCCTCACCTGAGCAGGAGGATCAGGCCCACCTTCCCCCAGGAGGGTCCATTCCAGCTCTCCCCATGGGGTGGGTCTCTCCCCCTTCTCAGGGCAGGATGGGGTCCACAGACCAGGAGGGGAGGGAGGGGAGGGAGGGGCTTACCCCACTGGACGGTGATGGGGGCCTCCAGGCTGGCATGCCCCACCTTGCAAGTGTAGACATCCCCCCGTTGGGGCTGGGTCTCCAGCATCACCTGGAGCTGGTAGGTCCAGTCTCCGTTCTGGAGCTCCTCCCCAAAGGCCACGCCCTCCTCCTCCAGCCGCCCGTTCTTCAGCCACTGGACCTCGATCTCCACGGGGTAAAAGCCGGTCGCGGTGCAGAGGAGGATGGTGTTGGGGGAAGAGGGCTCCATCTTGGTGGGGGAGATTGAGACGGTGGGCTTGGCTGGAGGGAAGGAGGGGAAGGAGGCACATGAGAGACACAACAGGAAAGAAACGATGCAGAAGACGGGAAGGAAAGACGCAGCACGAGTCGGATGATTCTTGGTATCTCGTTGAAAATGAAACCAGATTTTTAATTAGGTGCAATACCACAACATTTGTTTGTTTGTTGTTTGCTTAGTAAATTTAGTTATTTATTAAATTTATTTGTCAAAGTTGCCACAACTAACCCAAAGTCTCACAGACACTCTCCTAGCCGTGACTGCCACCTGCTCTCCGGGAGTCCAGGAGAATCTCCAGAATTGCCAACTGGGTCTCTGGGACAATGCAGCTCCACCCAGAAGGAAGTTGGTTAAAGTCCCCCATCTTGGGGCTCCCAACACCCAAAGCCCTTTGGCCTTTCCAGGGTTCAGCCGAAGCCCCTAATCCCCCACTCAGCCCCTCCCCCCACAGCCTCCAGGACCCTCGAGGGGGCAGCCTCAGCATCTCCTGGGTCCCCAGAGGTGGAGATGAAACCTTATCACATCAGCAGACGGAGGAGACCTCCAGCCCTGGTGACGGATGGCCTCACCCAGCGGCTTCATGCGGAGGTTATAGAGGAGAGGAGAGAGGACGGAGCCAAATGTCTCTGGGCAGCCCTGAAGGTGATCAAGCAAGCTTGCCAAGAGAAAAAAAGAAAGAGAAAGAGAAAGAGGAGAGAGGAGAGGAGAGGAGAGGAGAGGAGAGGAGAGGAGAGGAGAGGAGAGAAGAGAAGAGAAGAGAAGAGGAGAGGAGAGGAGAGGAGAGGAGAGGTGAGGAGAGGAGAGGAGAGGAGAGGAGAGGAGAGGAGAGGAGAGGAAATCTTTGTCCCAATTTTCTTCGGTGTTTCAATCACTTTTCAAAAAGTTTTATTTGGAGAGAGAAAATTTCTCCTTCCACTTTTTCTTTTCTCCCTTTAGGATCCACAAGATACACAAAAAAATTAGCAGAAGATTTCAGGGCGAAAAGTGCAAAGTGTGATGTGGCTTCAAAACCCCCCAATTTTAGGCAGCCTCAATAGAAAGAGGCATTTTGAAGGAAAGGCCAAAGGAGCCAATGGGGGGGGGGCAGCCCTTTGCTCCCCATAACTGCCAGAATCCCCTGAAGGAAAAGTTTCTCCCCCACTGAAGATGACAGACCCTGAATCCCCCCTTCAGAGCAGGAAGGGCAGAAGAGTTCTGGGGGATCTCATGATCTCTCTCAAGGATCCTTCCTGGGGGGGATTCAGAGGGAGACCCACCCCAGACCAGGCTCTGCCTGCACCCAGCCGGCCTCCTTCCCAGCCGCAGGGACCGGCCATTCCTGGGGAAGGAGGTGGGGAGGGGTCCCTCTGACTCCCAGAGGGAAGCTTCTGCCCTGGATGAGGGGGGCAGGGAGTGGGGAAGGGATCCAGAGGGGATCTGGGATCTTGATCTCCTCCTTCAGCAAATGCTCCAACTGGCACAACTCTTGGATGGATTAATGGGGGGGGTTCAGTCTGGATGAGACCCCCAAGAGAGTTGACAAGAGATCCATTCCAGCCCAGAGTCCTTTGCTAACCATTTTTTTTATTTCTGTTGAGGGATTTTCTTATTAACAGTAAATTCTATAATGCTTAAGAAGAACCCATTTTTAAATGATTATTTGTAATTCCAACCTGGGATCTGGTCAGGTTTCCACGCAGACAAATAGCAGCATTTCAGGTGTGAGTTGTTTTTATTTTCCAGGAAAATCCCATTTGCCTCTTGGGACATTAAAGGCCTTTGTGGAATTGCTAAAAGAAGGCAGAGGCTTTACAAACTGAAAATGGCCTTTTTTAAAAAAACAGGAAATGCAAATTTGGATGAGAAAAAGACTTTTAGCAAGAAAATGGAAGGATCAGATTTTAAAGCTGCAATTTGATATTTTTAGATTTTTATTTTTATAGCCCATCCCAAACCTCCTTATTTACAAGACTGCAGTGTGAAGATTTTGGGGTTCCAATTTGGCCAGATGGGAGTTGCTGGAGATTTTAATTGAATTGGAAAAAGGTATTTTTTTTCCTTTTAAATACCTACCAAGGGACACAACTTTCTCCCTCGGCCCATCCAGGAATCCAATTTAATAGACAAATAGAGACCTCTTGATTTAAAACAGCAGGAGGACAAAGTACATTTTATCTGCCCCACATCATGTCATTCAAGATTTCTTTTTGATATCAAGCTTGATGAAGGGGTGGGTTCTAAATTTTTTTACTACCGGTTCTGTGAGCGTGGCTTATTTTGTGGGTGTGGCTTGGAGGTCATGTGACTAGGTGGGCGTGGCTAGCTGGTCAGAGTCATTTCTGGAAGGTCCTCGCACTTACGACCTGACTCATTTGTTTGCTTTTAACACTGATCAGCTGTAGGGCGGCCCTTTGAAGCCCCGCGGCAAGAGTTTAAACAGTTTTTTTCCCTCTAGTCATCAGCTGGGACTCAGGAGGCAGCAATAGATTAGGGGTGGGACCAAATAAAAGGTAAGAATAACGTGGGGGGGAGGGCGAGGGGGGGAAGAACCGGTTCGGTGACGTCATATCGTGACCGCTACCGGCTCGGCCGAACAGGACTGAACTGGGAGGAACCCACCACTGGCTTGATGCCTAATGTAGTAAAATAGGACACAGATATAAATCAGTTTCTTGTAAAAATCAAATCCAGAAAGCACCCACAGGCAGACTGATTCAGCAGGATTCATTAAGTTCTTTATATACATATATATAATTTTGGGGAGGGAAGGTTGGGAGCCTCTCTTGGTGGCCGGAGAAAAGCTTTGGCCTCTCGGGGGAAGGAGACGCCCGGATCTCTCCGGAGAGAAAAGTCAGCTCGGAAGTCAAAGAAAAAGGAAGAGAAAATCCCCCCAAAATGACTCAAGAAACATCCTGTGATTTCAAGTCTCCTAAACTGGAGCCTGACCAACAATTGGCATTTATTTTATTTTATTTTATTTTATTTTATTTTATTTTATTTTATTTTATTTTATTATTTTATTTTATTTTATTTTATTTTATTTTATTTTATTATTTTATTTTTTATTTTATTTTATTATTTTATTTTATTTTATTATTTTATTTTATTTATTTTATTTTATTTTATTATTTATTATTTTATTTTAATTTATTATTAATTAATTAATTAGTTAGTTAGTTAGTTTGATTTATATGCCGCCCTTCTCTGGAGACTCAGGGCGGTTTACAATGCATTAAGCAATAGCCTTCATACTTTTGTATATACCTGCTTAGTTGGGCTTTCGGTCCCCCCCCAAGCGGTGTTCTTTTTTATACAAAGTCAATTTATTGCCCCCACAATCCGGGTCCTCATTTTACCTACCTCGAAAGGATGGAAGGCTGAGTCAAATACACGGGATTTAATAAATATTCCTGGTCTTTTAATAAAGAACAGGAACCCCTGGAGAATTATTGGCCTCTTGTCTGAAGTATTTTCATGGAAGTAAAAATAATACTTTTGATGAAGAAGAAATTATATGAATCACAATGAAATTCAGGATCACCATTTTGGATTTATAACAAAAATGCATTTTATTTATGTGGATGAAGCTTCTGAGCAGCTAAAGCAACAAACCATCCAGAGATTTTGGTCCTGTCCCTGAACCAGAGGAAGGAAGGAAGGAAGGAGGGGAGGGAGGAAAAGAGGAGGGGAGGATGGGCTTTGGAGTCTTTGGGCAGCTGATGAAGCTCCTTTCCCTGAAGGGAAAATCCCCCCAGAGACCCCCAGAAGGAGGGAGGAGGGAGGGAGGCCCTGAGAGGCCCACAAAAGAGACACACTCACAACACCAACACAATTGGCACTTGGGGCACTTTCGGAGGTTATCAAAAATCACTAGAGAAATGACTCAAGTGGTGAAATTTCTATGTGAAATATTATTGGAATGAGAATTATTTCAAGTACTGTGCCAGATGACAAGAATGTTGTGCTCTTTGTAGGGGAAAAATACACTTTAAATTTCATCCAGAAACAAATTAAACAGGTGAATATTATTATCTCCATAAAAATATCCTCTTTGGTAGTAAAAACATTTCCAAATGCATCTTATGTGGCAGCTGAAAATCCTCCCAGGTTTGCAGGGAAGAATTTAGAAGTGAAAGTGAGTTTTGCCTCCAGACTGAATATGTGGAGAGCAAAATCTCTGCAGGTTCCCCTAAAATATTGAATAATTTCCAGAAGGAGCAAATGCTCCAAGAGGCTTTTCTCTCTTAGGATCTGGAGTTTTCCTCTTATGGAAAAAAGATCTTATTGGATTCTATGGTGAGACGTTATTTTTGGAGAATCTCTGGAGTTAAACTTAACCAGTTCTTAAGTGATGATGCTTTCAAGACTTCTCTGATTTGAATATAGGAATATAATTTCCCTGGAAAGGCCGAATGGCAACAAGGGCAGCTAAAATCATTGATTGGCCTCTGAAACCCCATCAGTGGATAGAAATAGAGAAGATTTTTATTAGACAAAGAAATAAAATGAGAAAAAGAAATGTAGGCAACATTGAAGGAAGCTGGAAGGGAGAAGGAAAGAATCGGAGGCTTCAGGGCTGAATGGAGGCCCAATTTCTTTCTTATGACCCCAAATTCAGTTTTAAGGCTTGTGGGTGTTTTTGGATTCTCCCCCCCAAATCAGGAGCCTCCCCAGGAAGGAAGACGGAAGCGATCAGGGTTCCTCTTATTGGGGGTTTTACATCTCAGTTTAAGCATTGAACCGTGATTACAAATTCTAGGCTGCTTCCGTTACTCATTTCTTTCTTCATTGGATTGAAAAGCTGCTGGGCTGGAAATGACTCTGAATGAAGAAAGACCAAAAAAAGAAGGAAATAAAAAAGGAAGAAAAAGAAGCAGAAGATCCATATTAAGGGGACAAGCAGGATTGAGCAGGAGAGAGAGAGAGAGGGACCCCCCCCCAAAAAACATATCTGGATGGATTTTCTTGTGGGGGGGGGGAATGGATCCAAGGGATCCCAGACAGGAGGAGAGTTTGGAGCCTGGGAAGAAGATTTTGTCCATCTGAGAGTGCAGAATAAATAAATAAATAAGGAGTAAAAGCTGCATCCGGGAGGATCGAAAGGAATGAAAGGAAAGGGGGGTCCTGGCCTCCCCCTCCCAGGGAAGAGCCCCCCCTCCCTCCCTCCCCCCAGGCTCACCTCTCCGGCCAACCACCCGCTCCTCCCTCTTGGCTGCCTCGAAGTTCAACAAGTGGTAGTTGCGGCGGCAGACGGAATCCACTCCGGCCTTCAGGTACTGCAGGTACTGCTCGTCTCTGTTCCACATGTCCACATCGGGCTTCCCCAGCGGAGTGACGGCCACGAACTTCCCGAGGTCGCTGTCGAAGTAGTCGGTCTCCTGCCGGTCGTAGAAGCTCCTGAACAGGAGCCGCACCCGCTGCGTCCCGTTGAGGAAGCGGCACTCGTACTTCTCCTGGTGCAGGAAATGGGCTGCGAGGGGGAGGAGGAGGAAGGCTGTCAGGAGGGACTCCAGGGCCCATCACTCACAGCCGTTGGTAGAGGAGGGGGCGGGGTGGGGGACCTTCCGAGAGAGACTGGAGGAAGATGCCCCCTGGAGGAGGGAAAGGGAACTCTCTCAGTCCCAGAGAGGAAGGGAGGCTTCCTGGGGGGGGGGGTCTGGAGGGGGGGAAGAAAGAGGGGGGAAGGACCTCCTCCAGCCTCCCAGGGTGGAAAAAAGCAGGCAGAAGCTCAACTGGTCTCTGCAGGGAATGTTGGATCTAAAGGGGCAGGAATTGGGGGAGGGGTGAGGGCTGGAGGGAAATTGACGTCCATACCCCCCACTCTCTCTTCCTTTCGGAGGGGATCTGGGGAGGGGCCCAACGAGGACATCTAGACTGACTCTCTCGGGGTCTCCCAACCATTCGAACCCCCACTTTCCCTGGGTCCCCCCAGCTTCTCTTCTTCCCCCGAATCTTCAGCCCAACGCCCTCCCTTTGGAGGATTCTCGGGGATCAACCTTGTTTCCTCTCCCCCTCCCCCAAAAGACCCCCTGCAGTCCCCAGGGTCACGTCAAAGGGAGGGTCTCCAGCCCCCTTCACAAAAGGGAGCCAGTCTCCGAGGAGCAACTCAGACCCCCAACATCCTCCTCCCTCCCTTCCCCCTCCCCTCCAGGGGGATTATGGGGCTGGGGGGTTCTTGGTCTCCTCCCCAAATTCAGGGTCTCCCCCAGAAGGGCCCGAAGCCCCCCTCTTGCCTGACCTCCAAAGCCCCAAATCTGAGATTGAGAAGAAAAAGTGAAGTTTCTGAAGAAGCCCAAAGACTTTTGCTCAAATGCCTCTTTTCCCTTCTGGGGATTCAGGGCTGAAAATGCCTCAGTTTCCCTCTTTCGCTTTTCCTCCCTTCCTCTTTCCCTGCAGCCCCCTCCCACCCAGGCACAGGAAAGGCCGCGACCCCCACCTGGCTACATGGGGGGAGGGTTAGGATTAGGGTCCCTCTCCGTCCTCCTGGGGGGGGAATGTGGGGAGGAAGGGGGAGGAGACCACGCAGAGATGGAGGCTGGTGGAGGCTCTGGGGACCCATCGGCTTTCTTCCCCCTTCCCAGCCCCCTCCTCCCCCGCCCAGCCCCCTCCTTACCGGGGGTCTCCTCCCCCCCTTCGCTCCCGGGGATCCGGGCCAGCGCCCCCAGCAGCAGCATCAGGGGGAGCCCAGCCAAAGCCATGGAGGCTCCCCACAAGCGCCCCAAAGGGGGGAGAAAGACGCTCCCAGCCCCAGAGGAGGAATCGGAGGGTCTGGAGGGGGGGAGGAGGTTTCCTCGGACTTCGGAAGAGGGAGAGTCCAGAAAGAGCAGGAGGACCAATGGGAATCCTCCCTTCTGCAGCGTCATCGGTCTCCGGGCAGAGCCTCCCTTGACTTCGCCCGATGCAGGAGAGAGTTCTGCGCAGAGAGAGAAGCGGAGAAAGTGGGGGAGGGGGATCCCTTCAGTCTTGGGGGGCTGCAATCTGGGGGGTCTTTCATGCCAGCTCCGGAGGAGAATCTCCTCTTCCTTTTGCCCCCCCAGCCCCCCCCCCCGATTCTCCTCCACTCTCCCTTTCTCTGGGCACCTGGACTGGAGGGGTGGACTAGATGCTCTTTGAGTTCTCCCAGTGCCCAGAAGGAGCCTAAGCTGAATCAGCCGAGAGTCCACAAGGGAAAAAGTGGATCCAGAGCTCCAGGGGTCCTTCGGGGCTCAGAAGGGGAGGAGGGACCCCCAGCAGCTGCCCTGGATGACAAGGGGGGAGGGGCAGCCCCACAGCCAGCCAGGACTTGGGGGTCACACGCTCCCCCCAATCCGAAGGGAAGCCAGGAAAACCCTCAGCTGACAGTCCCGCAAGAAGAGGCGGAGGGGATCTGCAGGGATCCCTCCTAATCCAGCCGGATCCTCCCCCTTTACGAGGGAATCTCCGTAGGGATCTCTTGGCTTTACAAGAGAAAAGGGCGTTTCCCTTCCTTGAAACACGCGTCTCCCTTGCTCAGAACGTCTGGACGGACCGGATCCTTCAGGTTTCCCGCCCCTGAACCCCGATTGTGCAGGAATCTCCCTCTTCCTCTCTGTGGGTCGGGATCCCCCTTTTCCTTGCAAAGCAGCCCCGGATGAAGATCCTGGAATGAAGTTTGGCTGTTTCTCCTCCGCTTCCCGCTCCTTTCCTCGGAGAACGTCCACATCTTCTCCCATAATGCACCACAATCTCTACTTTCAGCAGAGAAATATATACAGTGACATTGTGGAAGAAATTTTGCCATCTGATTGTGCAGATCCTGATGAGATTTGCCTATTTTGGCTGTGGGACAGGAAGGCCCCTAAAACAAAAGGCTCCGTTTTATGATGTTCCATGAAGATTATAAGGGCATCAAATGGAAAATAAAAGTAATAAGGAAATGGGGAAGGGAAAGGAAGGCGAAGGAGAAGTGGGGGATAAAGGGCAAAAGGAAAAAAGAGAGGAAAAAAACTTCTTCCCAGCACAATAAAATAGAAAGTGAAATTGTACCCTCGGTTTTTATTTCTTTTCTAAGTAAATATTAACCATTTCTATAACAACAACTTAACTTAATCAGTAAATCCCAAAACTCCAGATTTCATTCTTTTCCTGCCTCAAGCACAAAGTCCAGAAGTGGCTTCCAGGTAGAAAAACTGCTGGAAATCTCTTCTTTCCTCTGCTCAAAAAGTTTATTTTGCCATCTCTGCCACATTTTTCATTCCATCACTTTGTCCATCCTGGGGATGGAGGTTTCTTTCCATTTTTGCATATAAGGAATTCTTGCTGCAGTCAGCAGGTGCAGTAATAAAGTCATAAATTTATATTTCAAGTTCCTTGTCCAGGAATCCCGAAAGGAAAACTTCTGGTTTTCAACAGACTCAGAGAGATAAATCACATTTACACCCCATTCGAAAAAGACAATAATAAAGCTCTGAAGGGAAGAAAAAGACCCGCCTCCCCTCCAAGAGGCAACAGATATGCAGGATCCATAAATCTCACAAACATTTTATATTATGAATGAGCCGGATTCTCCATTCTGGCCGTTTGTTCTTTTTTTCTAGTCTTTGGGAGAGATTTGGGTTCCTGTGAGTTACGCAAAGGCGGCTTAGAGAGATCCTGAATTCCGGATCCTGTTTCAAGAGCTTTGGGGGTCCAGAGGTGGCCTGGGTCCTTTCCAGGGATGGGGGGACTGGAGGGGTCAAACTCCCCCCTGGCCCAGCACCAGCCTCAGCAGCCCAGAGCCAGGTCCCCCCCAGCATCTGCCCCACAGTTGTGTATCTGGACACAGCCACTCGCACACAGTCAGCCCCAGATCCAGGCAGCCTCTGTGGGGCCTCCATCCCTCACCTGACCCAGGCAGAACCTCTGGGCCCCTTTCATGCTTCCAACCCCCCAAATATTGTGCTCTTCCCCGAGTTCCCTCTGACATCCCCACCTACATACACACACACACACACACACACACACACACACCGAGCAGCCCTTCCTTCTCCAGCCCCCAAGAGCCGCAGAGGCGCTTGGGCTTCGCTTCCCCAGCCTGAAGCTTTGGGCTCCTCCGAAGCGGAACTGAGGACCTGGCCAGGATCCAGCAGGCAACAAGCCTCCATTCTCCCTCAGGGCAGCTCAGGGACTCCCCTCCTCCTCCTCCTCCGCCCCATGGCTGAGTCTGCAGGTGGGGCAGCCACAAGGTCCTCTGCCCCATTGGAGGAGGCTGAAGGGGCCCTTCCTGACCCCCGAGGAGACCCTGGAGAGCCCAGGGAAGAAACCGATGGAGGGCTGGAGAAATGTCACTCAAAGGACCCACATTCTCCCCCTTGGGACCCTTTGTGGGGAGACCCTCCCTGCTCTCTGGGGAGGCTCTGACGGAGGAAGGACGGGAGGGAAGAGAGGAAAAGGGGGACCAGCATGGAGGGGGAGGGGCTCAGTGGCAGATCCAGAGGGATCCTGAGCTTCTCTTTTGGGGTTGTGGCTACTCCTGCCAACTTAGCCTCCTCTGCAAATCTGACGAGTTCCCCCTTTCCCCACTTGGGACTCCAGGACTCTGACTTTGTGGCTTCTCTCCTTGAGATTTATATGGATTTTGATATTGTTTCCCAGGATGATTTGATTGCTTCTTGTGCCGTATGACTGTCACTGGGTGTTGTGCCCTCTGATTCTGGATGAATGTATCTTGCCTTTTAGAACAGAACAGAACAGAACAGAACAGAACAGAACAGAACAGAACAGAACAGAATTCTTTATTGGCCAAGTGTGATTGGGGACACAAGGATTTTGTCTCTGGTGCATACGCTCTCAGTGTACATAAAAGAAAAGATACATTCGCCAAGAATCATAAACTACAACACTTGAGGATAGTCACAGGGAACAAATAAGCAATCAGGAAACAATATCAATATAAATCCTAAGGATACAAGCAAGAAGGTTACAGTCATACAGTCATAAGTGGGAGGAGATGGGTGGTGGGAACGATGAGAAGATGAATAGTAGTGCAGACTTAGTGAATAGTTTGACAGTGTTGAGGGAATCATTTGTTTGGCAGAGTGATGGCGTTGGGGAAAAAACTGTCCTTGTGTCTAGTTGTTCTGGTGTGCAGTGCTCTATAGCGTCGTTTTGAGGGTAGGAGTTGAAACAGTTTGTGTCCAGGATGTGAGGGACATGCAAATATTTTCCCAGCCCTCTTTTTGACTCGTGCAGGATACAGGTCCTCCATGGGAGGCAGGTTGGTAGCCATTGTTGGTGGAATTGGCATCGCTTGGCTCGGCCCCTGGGATCTCTTGCTGCCTCTGGGTGGCCTCTGGCTGCCAGGGTGTAGCTGGATGGAAACCCCCTTCGATGTTCTCCATCGGCGATTCAGGCTGGGGCTGAAGTTCTCCTCCGTTGGAGGCCTCTGGTCACAACAGGGGAGCTTCTCTCACAGGTTATTTTGGAGGGCATCTCGCCTTTTCAGCAGCTCCTGGAGTGGATTTCTGCTACCATTCCCTCTGCTACCATTCTGTGGAAATTGGGATCGTAGAAACACCCAGGAGCATAGAAGAGTCCAAAGGCAGATGCAAGAATAAATGTGATAAATGTATTTATTCATATAACAAAACATATTAACTATATACAAAGGCTGTCTTAATATCCATTAGGATAGGGGGCACACAGCGTGTGTGTCTACCCTTATCAAAGATCATGTCTCCTGGAGAACAAACGTAAAAGAGAGCATGGTGGAAAGGTTAGAGAGGGTTTTATACTCAGGGTAAGCCCCTCCTCTCCACATAGGGGTGGGGGCACTTTCTGCCTCCACTAGTGTCTGTATGATACATGTGCTTGCAAATACTTGACACTAACCTTTTCCCCTCTCTCTGGACAAGAGGAATTGGGTTCCCACGAGGTCTCCCAAAGGGCAGGAACTGAGAAAGGGGGGAGGGGGAGAGATCCAGGGAGAGGAATGGGAAGTGAATCTTTTGAGGGAGGCGAGTTCGAGGAGGGCCTGGAGCTTCTCCCTCCTTGTCTTGGAGGAGTTTCAGCCTCTACAGCAGCCCAGAGGCTTCCTGGTGGTCTCCCATCCTCAGGCTCACCAGGCCCATCTCTCTCAGCTGGGTGAGGGCATCGGAGGCTGGGCAGCTGCCAACTGTTGAGGGCTGAGGATCAAATGCCAGCTAATGGTTGGAGATGCCAGATCAGAGCCCCCCCCCTCTCCCACCTGCAGCAGGCAGACATCCCACAGGGCGCCTATCCTGAGGCGGCCTGGATCCTCTCCTGGGATGGGGGGAGGGGCAGCACCAGCCTCAGCCGGCCAGAACTGGGTCCCCTCCTGCAGCTGAAGGAGGCGGCAGAGTCCGAACCTGCCCCACAATTGTGTGTTTGGACACAGCCAGTCTCACAAAATTGGCCCCAGATCCAGAGAGACTCTGGTGGGATCCCATCACTCTCCTGATCAAAGCAGAACTTTCCCCTCCCCCACAAGACTTTGATTCTCTCTCGAGTTCTTCCTGATACCCCCCACCCCTCACACACACACACACACACACACACACACACACACACACACACACACACAGAGCAGCCCTTCCTTCTCCAGCCCCCAAGAGCTGCAGAGGCGCTTGGGCTTCGCTTCCCCAGCCTGAAGCTTTGGGCTCCTCCGAAGCGGAACTGAGGAACCGGCCAGGATCCAGCAGGCAACAAGCCTCCATTCTCCCTCAGGGACTCCCCTCCTCCTCCTCCTCCGCCCCATGGCTGAGTCTGCAGGTGGGGCAGCCACAAGGTCCTCTGCCCCATTGGAGGCGGCTGAAGGGGCCCCTCCCCACCACCTCAGTATAGCTCTCTGGTCCTTTTCTCCCTCAGTTGAAGCCCATTGAAGAAAGGAGTCCCTGACTTATAACGGTTCATTTAGTGACCGTTTGAAGTTACAATGGCTCTTCGCCCAATATTCCTTCTTTTTTAAATATTTTTTAATACTTTCATGTAAATACCTGTTTTGATTTTTGTTGTATGTGACACAGAGTCACTTGTTGTGAGATGGGTGGCTACATAAATTTGATAGATAGATAGATAGATAGATAGATAGATAGATAGATAGATAGATAGATAGATAGATAGACAGACAGACAGACAGACAGACAGACAGACAGACAGACATATAGTGTAGATGGATGAATGGATAGATAACTCCAACCCTTATATTTTGAATATAAGCAGAGACAGTAGAAGCTTATTCGTTCCCATCAGTGTCTTGTCCATTCGTTGCAGCCTCTTTAAATACCTTCCAATTTCTGCCCTTGAAGGAATCTCCCCGTAGAGCCTCCATGGCTTCTGCTGGCCACAGTCTCCCTAGTTCTCTCCTGGGTCCTCCCTGATGAACCTTAAAGGCTTCCATGCTGACCGGAGCCTCCCAGAGAGAGGATCGGAGGGGCCAGGAGGAGGAGGGGGAGGGGTTGGAGGAGGCCCCGTCCAGGGTCTCCCCTCCCCTGGTGGCAAAGGCCCCGTATGGGGGGAAAGGAGGGGGGGCTGCTTCCAAGGCGGCCTCTGGTCTGCTGGGTTTCCCAGGAGCCTCTTTCCTCTTCCACCAGGCCCAGAACCTGCCTCCCAGGTGAGGCCAGGGGAGTCCAAGCCCCCCATGACTCTTGGGGGGAGCTTCCTCCGGGCCTCGGCTAAGTAACAGAAACTTCCATCTCTTTCCTCTGGTTGGTTGGGAGGCTCCGAATATTCCCCCATCCCTCTTTTCCCCCTTTTATATCAACCCCAAATGCATGGAAGGAGGTTTTTCTTTCTTCTGTTGCGTTTCTAGATCAGTTTGTTTATTTTTTATATACATAGTGCAACTCCACCTCCTCTTTTATTAGGTCTGTTTCTTTGGAGCACTTTAAATGTGAAGATATTAAATGTTGATAGCTGGAAGAGGAAAATGCACATTGGTCCAGAACACACCGTTGTGGCTGAGTGCGTGCAGGCTCCTGTATGAGGTGATCTGCGCTCTGATTGGTTGCTGTGGGTGGAAAGGGGGAGTTTCCCCTTTTCCCGCCTTTTTCTTCCATGGGCTCAGAATGCTGTTTGAGATTTACCTCACAATCTCCCGGCATTCCCGACTATCTTGTCTGCTGTGCATGTAGATGTGAAATACATTTATTTACGTAAAACTACAAGTTTGTGTCCGTGTCTCCCACTTCCTTTGGACAGCTGCTGCCTGATTCCTCCGCATTAAACCTCTTTAGTTGCACCTTCCAATTTTGGGTTTCATCCCATGAAGTTTTGGTGATTGCAACAATGTCACACCTGCCTTTGGGCTCCACCTTCACCCCATTTATTCCTCGTACTTTGAGCATCCGTGCAGAGGCATCTGAGTCCCTCTTTGACTTACCCCATATTTGCTTTCTACATCTCCTGCTCTGTCTCCGAGTTTCCCTTCTTTCTCTCCATATTTGGTTGATTCCCCTGAGATTTGAGCTTGGAATTTGCTTCTAAAACTTTGTCTCCCTCTCACTTCAGTCTCACTTTCAAGCCCTTCGGATGAGGCGAGCCGGTTGGTGTCCAAAGCCGACCTTCTGGGTTCTTGTGAGGGGCAGCTCATCCCCTGCCAGAAGCCCCCCGTGTGGGTGTTGTGGACCATGGTCCAAGAATCCCAATATCCCTCCAGAGAACCATCCCCTAAGCCAGAGTTGACTTCCAAGGTGCTGCCTTCCCTCCTTGGATGGTTCCCTTTATTGGGAGAGTGGAAGAGAAATCCCCCTGTGCCCCCAACTCTTTGGCTCCCTTGCCCACCTGCTCCGAGTCTCTTGGCATCGTTTCCAGGGACTTTTTCATTCCTCCCAGCATGAAAGAGGAAAAAGGGACAATATTCTGTGGACTTCATCATTTCTGTAAGCCCCTCAGTCACGTCTTTGATAGCTGCTCCTGGGAAACAACCAACCCCCTTAGTTTGATTGTCCGTCTTAGAAACGGCTGTTTCAGTTCCCCTAAACAATGAATCAACACAAGACTTTCTTTTTTTCTTAAGGAGGTCCGGTCTAATTTTTGCCCTCTGCCATTGGTACATTTGGTGTTGTCCCTTCTCCAGGTTCTTGCACACTGTCTTGCAAGGGGAGGCATTGCTCAAAGGAGCCCAAATCTTCTCAGGCAATTTCAGACAATTCCTACAATCACACTCCGACCTATTTTTCCCCTGGTGGCCCCAAGACCCCAGATGAGGAAGGGGAGGGGGAAACTCTGCCTCGGTGATTGAGGCCACTGGAGAACTGCAGAGTCAGTCTGGATGACCTCTGGAGAGGGCGAGGCTCAGTTGGAGGGCTGTCTAGGGGCATCTAGAGGTGATGGGGAGAAGGGAGGGGTCTTCCACTTAGGGCTGCCCCATTGAACTCCCCCCCTCTTTTCCCACAGAGCAGGTCTTCCCCTCCGTGGCAATGTCTTCTGCACCAGGAATGGCTTCAGATGGATTCCTTGGAGGTCATCTAGTCCAACCTCCTGCTCAAGCCTACACCATTTATACCATCGAGCAGGAGACTCTATACCATTGGAATCTGAGCCCCAAAGAGGGAGGGAGCCATTGGGTGCCAAAATGGGGCAGGACCCTCCAGTTGTGGAGGAGAGAAATGGCTGAAATGGCTGGGTGAATGTAGAGGAGTCTCGGGTGCCCCCCAATGGCTCCCCACAAATGCTCAGGGAGGACCGTGCCTGCTGCCATTCTGCTCCTCCAAAGGGGGCTTGAGGGGAAGCAGAGCAAGGGGGCCTCTGAGCAGAAAGGGGGGTCCTGCCCCTTCGCCTCCCTGGATCTGCCCACCCTCCTCCTGAACCAGTTCTGGCTTCGGACCCAAAGTAGCCAGGATGGTGGATCCAGAGGCAGCGGAGGGAGGAGCCTCCTGTGGGGGCAGCAAAAAGGAAGAGGAGGAAGAGGAAGGAAGGATTCCAGGGTTTTCTTACATCTGAAGTTTATTCTTTTATAGCAAAGCGAAGGGAAGGGAAGTGAGTGGGAGGAAGAATAATGTAGATGAAGCTGCTGAGGGTTCAAAGCCAGGAGAGTTGAGGGGTCTGGAGTGACAGGTCAGCCCAGTATTCCTGGGGACAGTCTAGATCAGCGGTTCTCAACCTGGGGGTCGCGACCCCTTTGGGGGTCGAACGGCCATTTCACAGGGGTCGCCAAAGCCCTCTCTTGCCCCCCCCATGCCTTCCCTCACCCTCACCCTCTGCCTCTGTTGGATCGCCGGTCGCTTACCCCGCCCACTCCCAATCTATTGCTGCCTCCGGAGTCCCAGCTGATGGCTAGAGGGAAACAAACCAGTGGTGGGATTCTGCCGGTTCTAGGCGGTTCAACCGAACCGTTTGTTAAATTGCTGGCTCGCCCCGCCCCTTGCCAATAAATAGTGGGGGTGGGGCGGGGCGAGGGGCAGGCGAGCCAGTAATTTAACAAACGGTTCGGTGTTTTTTTTGCAATTTATTGGCCTCGCAGCACACCGAACTGTTTGTTAAATTGCTGGCTCATCTGCCCCTCGCCTTGCCCCGCCTCCCACCCACTCGGCGTCAGCCTACCCTAGCCCAGGGCTGGGCAATTGTGGCTTTTTTACAACCTGTGGACTTCAACTCCCGCCTAGCCCATTCTGGGGAACTCTGGAGAATTCTGGGAGTTGAAGTCCACAAGTCTTAAAGCTGCCAAGGTGGGAGACATCTGCTGTTACACTGTAGAATCCTTTCAAGCATGAAGATGGCCAAGTATCCTCCTTGAGAGACAACAGTTGAACATCAGGAGGGCTGTTAGAGGGCAGGGCTACATTTGGAAATTTTTACATTTTTGCAGGTGGTGCAATACGATCTGGTGTCTACAATGGAGAGCAAAATCCGGCTTCTTTTCTCCGCTGTAAGTTCGGCATCAGGATTCCACCTTGGTGTATTTGCAGCACAAGGCAGCCTTCCTCTCCTGCCTCTTGGGACTCGGAGCGGTAAACAGCGTTCGGTTTGGGGATCAGCCGGATTTTGCTCTCCATTGCTCTCTCAGCCCCCTGCAAGCTCTCGTCTCTCGAGGAGCGCTCCCTGAAGTGGTGCGGGAAATTTTGGTTGGGCTTCTCAAGAGATGAAAGCTTGCAGGGGGCCAAGAGAGCAATGGAGAGCAAAATCCAGCTGCTCCCCGAACCAGACGCTGTTTACCGTTCCAAATCGGCAGGAAACAAGGGCTGCCTTGCGCCGCAAATATACCAAGGCGGAATCCTGATCCTGCACTTACAGCAGAGAGAAGAAGCTGGATTTTGCTCTCCATTGCAGACACCAGATCGGCCCCCTGCAAGAGAATGAGAGAGAAAGTGGGGGAGAGAGAGGGAAAGAGAAAGGGGGGGAAGAGAGAAAGAGAATGAGAGAAAGAGGGGGAGAGAGAAAGAGAGAGAAAGAGTGGGGGAAAGAGAGAAGGGGAGAGAAAGAATGAGAGAGTGGGGGAGAGAGAGAAGCGGGAGAGAGAGAGTGGAGGAGAGAGAGAAGGGAGAGAAAGAATGAGAGAGTAGGGGAGAGAGAGAAGGGGGAGAGAGAGAAAGAGAGAGAGAGAGTGGGGGAGAGAGAGAGAAAGAGGGGGAGAGAAAGAGAGAAAGAGAGAATGAGAGAGGGGGGAGAGAGAGAGAAAGGGGGGGAGAGTGCCTGAAGGACGCTATCCCGTCACTGGGAGTCCAGGTGCTTCAGCAAGTAGCGCACTGGATTCATATTAGTGGTCTACAAAATTTAAAATTATGAACTTGGTGGTCCCTGAGGTCCAAAAGGTTGGGGACCCCTGCTCTGGAGGATTTAAGTAGCTTAACTGTGCTTGCTTGCCAATACCAGAATTACAGAGTTGGAAGGGACCTTTGGAGGTCTTCTAGTCCAGGGATCTCCAACGTTGGCAACTTTCTCTGCCTGGGCCTGATACTTCCTGAGAGGCAGGGGGTCTCTCTGAATGGGACCCCCTCCCCAAAAGGCTGGCCCCAAAGCCCTAGCTCAGAGGTCTTCAAACTTGGCAGCTTTAAGACTTGTGGACTTCAACTCCCAGAATTCTCTAGCCAGCATAGTAGAAAGCTCTGTGGTGTAAACAGTCTATCTCAAAAGACCAGGGTTTTTCTGGTGGGTTAGTAATTAGAAATAAAATGTTCTCTTTTTAAAAAATGACTTGCAGCTGTTGATTCCACTCTAACAAATTAGTTCCATCTAGTTTCAGTTTAGGAAAGTCAATGGGTAAAGTTCCAGTATTGCGTGGTGTATTACTTACTGGCAGGCGCTGTCCATGGTTAAGTATGTGAGGAAACTCACAATATGGTATTGGAATGCTGTTTGGTAGTCTGTATTGACTTGCTTCTATGTTTCTCTCTTCTTTTATAGGTGGTCGGTTCTGCGCATGCTCAGCTCTCATTTTCGCTCTGCAGTCATCTGGGAAGGATCTCTCCGCAGGAGCTCCCAGTTGAGGGCCCAATCCGCCTGGGTAGAGTCTCGGTTCCGGCTTAGGGCTCCTTGGGAGAGCGGAGAGGTTCTGGGTTGTCGCGTGGGTCGCCTGAATGTCCCTCTGGATCGTCGCGTGGCCTGTGAAGCCTGCAGCCACAGGAGAAACAGCCGGGAAGTCTGGTCTTGCGTTCCGTCCGTCGAGCGGGAGTGGGTTGAAGATGTCGTCTGCTGCCGGATCGAGGTGTCCCTTCGGTGTCTGCTGGACCGGTAAGTATTTTGATTGTCCTCTGGGGATCGGTGTGGTCACCGCTTGCGATCCGTGGGTGTCCCAGGGAAGTAGCGCTGATATCGGGAGTTTGGTGTTGTTGTAGGGCCCCCCTGTGTAAACTTCGGTTGTGTCTGCTTGGATTTGGCTAGTTTTTGGGGTGTTTGGAGGTGTTTTTGGGAAACTTTAGATTTTTGCTGAAGGCTGCGGTTAAAGTTTGCATGGCCTTCTCGATGTCGTCTTTGCTGGGTACTTCTTTGGGGGGGTCATAGTCATCTTCCTCGCATTGTTCATCGCTGTCATATATGTTTTCTTGCGAGTAGCCCTTATTTCCCGCCTCATTATTTGAATTTGGGGGCCCCTTTGGTGATTGGTCGGCCATTTCTGGTGTGATTACTGTCCAAGATGGCTGCCGTGAAAAAGGCGAAAAGTTGTTTCGGCCTTTTCTGTGGGTGATAGACAAATGGGTGAGTCTCTTACCGGGTTGAAGTCTTCTTGTTCTGGTTCTGGATCAGATTCGTTAGCCTTAGTTGCTGCTCCACAGTCTTTGATTAGGTCTTGGAGTTTCACGATTAGGTCTTGTTCGCCCGGAGTGTTTTTGATCATTTCTAGTAGGTTATTTCTGAAGTTATCTCCTTTGTTTGGACAGACTTTAACGAGGATTTCTTTTTCTTCTCCTTTTGTCGGAGTTTCCTTCTGGGTGTTGCTTTCAGGTGATAGTTGGGCTGCCATCTTTTGTGCAAAGGCCCGACTAATGGTTCTTTTTCTTCTAGGTTTTTTAGCTTCGTTGTTTTCAGACATATCTGGATGTAGTTGGGCTGTTAACCATCCTCTGCTACCATATTTGTCAGAATTCGAGGATCTAGCCCAATGATTACTCAGAGTCTTTAATAGTATTTTAATGAACTTTTATTTATGTCTGTTCTCTTGCAGGAGAAACAGAGAAGAACCAAGAACCAGGGAAGATATATACTAAGGAGGAGTGGTCAGAGGTAAGTGGGAGTGGTGATAGTGATGACAACAACTAACTGGGAGTTGACTATAGATATATACATTAACAAATATTAGGCATTTACATATATGACAGAAAGGAAGCTGGGGGGGGTCTCAGCAGGAGAAAATCCAGGCTGCCATTCTCCTCCTCCCCCAAACCTGCCACCTTCAGCCTCCATTTCTCAGAGTTTGCAAACAGGACAAAGAGTCATCAGCGACCAAAGAAAAAATAGTCCTTTTGCATCAGAGAGCAGGATTAATTCATGAGTGCTATAGAAAAAGAAATGGGGAAGAAAATTAGAACATAAAGAGAATCTTTTATTGTAAATAACATACTTTTCTTCCTTTTCAGTTCCCACCCACAAGGCAGGCCCACACTGCAGGGGGGTGGTTGACAGGCAGGGACGGATAAGAGGGAGAATCTGCCCATTTCAGGGAGGAAAAGGCTGGGAAGGACCAGGGATTCCTCCCCATTTCATCTCCAGGGGATTCTGGAAGTCTCCCTAATTGTCTTAATTAGAGGGTTAATCAAGAGGGGAGGGGCCCCCTCCCCCACTCCCTCCATGCAGATATGAACAGAGAAGACGGGGCTACGATGGGGGTGGCAGCAAAGGGGGGAGCCTGGGCTCAATTGGCCAGAAATTGTGGGAATTCTCACAAGGAGAAGGGGGGTCAGGAAGAAGAGCCTGTCCAGGTTCCAACTAATGAACCCAAAGGAGTCTGTATGGGGTGCCAAGAAGGATCCTCTCGGACCGGAGGGTGGGGTGCAGTTCAGGGAGAAGTTTTGGAGGGAGTTCATTAAGTTGATAGGTTCATCTCAAGGACTCAGCTCCACCTCCCACCCGAGGACGAACGGAGGTATAGAACGAGCGAACGCAATGATAGAACATTGCGTTTAGCATTGAGATGCTAAAAGAGCCTTGGTAGTACAGGAGTTTAAGGCACCCTGTTATTAAGCTTATTAAGACCAGTTGCCTGCAATTACTGCAGGGTTCGAATCTCGCCAAGGCTCAAGGTTGACTCAGCCTTCCATCCTTTCTAAGGTAGGTGAAATGAGGACCCAGTTGTGGGGGCAATAAGCTGACTTTGTATAAATATACAAAAGGATGAAGGCTATTGCTGAGCACATTGTAAGCCGCCCTGAGTCTTCGGAGAAGGGCGGCATATAAATCAAATTAAAAAATAAAATAAAATAAAAATAATTATCAGCAGTTTAGCTGGGCAGATCTCCTGCCATTTGCTGAAGTGGCCTACAATACGACAGTGCATAGTACCATGGGACTCACCCCTTTTAAAATAGCCATAGGGGTGGAATTTGTCCCCTGAATACCCTCGGGAACCCCCCTCCACAGTGAGCCTAACAGAATGGGTGGGTTGCTTACAAAATCCATGGGGGAATTTAAACCTGGGCTGCTCCCTCCCCAAGGGAGGAATGGGAAGGAATGGCCCCCACCCTCCCTTCCCTTTGGCAATTTCCCAAAACATGGAAAAATTCTGGGGAAGATTTTAGCATTTGTGTGTGCTTTCGTTTTTGATTGCAGTACTTTTTCAGATCTCTGTAAGGAAAAGCTGCCAAAAATTCAAAAAACTGCTCTATCCACAGCAAGAAGATATTGTCCAGGCTTGTTTTTTTAAAAAAAGAAACAATTAAGGAATTTTTAAAGGCCACCTATAACTCTTAGGAGAGGTTGAGATGAGGGGGAAGAGGAGAAACTCACCTGCAGGAGGTTGGATGGGAATTGCTGGAAGGAGAAAAAGACTCAATCAGAACCCTTCATGGGCTGGAGGACTCAGCGGGACCCCTCCCCATTGATAGCCCATAATAGGTTGTGTGATCTTCACTTATAGCCCCTCCAAGAACAGACGTTCCCATAAACATTCCTCAAGGGGCCCCTCTTGGCCACCTGCTAAGCTTGAGGAGAGGCCTCCCCTAGAGGGTCCCCTCCCCACAACCTCTCCTCCAGCCCCCCAGACTCACCTTTCTTGCTCTTCAGGTAGGAGAAGAGCCCCACAGCCAGGAAGGCCACTCCTATCACGGCCCCCATGATCCCCGTCCAGAGTTTGCTCCTGGCAGAACTGGAGGAACGGGGCTCTGGGGAAGGAGAAGGAGCCTCACCTGAGCAGGAGGATCAGGCCCACCTTCCCCCAGGAGGCTCCATTGCAGCTCTCCCCCCACAGGGAGGGTTTCTCCCCCTTCTCAGGGCAGGATGGGGTCCACAGACCAGGAGGGGAGGGAGGGGAGGGGCTTACCCCACTGGACGGTGATGGGGGCCTCCAGGCTGGCGTGCCCCACCTTGCAAGTATAGACATCCCCCCGTTGGGGCTGGGTCTCCAGCATCACCTGGAGCTGGTAGGTCCAGTCTCCGTTCTGGAGCTCCTCCCCGAAGGCCACGCCCTCCTCCTCCACCCGCCCGTTCTTCAGCCACTGGACCTTGATCTCCACGGGGTAAAAGCCGGTCGCGGTGCAAAGGAGGATGGTGTTGGGGGAAAAGGGCTCCATCTTGGTGGGGGAGATGGAGACGGTGGGCTTGGCTGGAGGGAAGGAGGAGAAGGAGCCACATGAGAGACACAACAGGAAAGAAACGACGCAGAAGACGGGAAGGACAGACGCAGCACGAGTCGGATGATTCTTGGGATCTCATTGAAAATGAAACCAGATTTTTAATTAGATCTAATACCACAACATTTGTTTGTTTAATAAACTTAGTTATTTATTAAATTTATTTGCCAAAGTGGCCACAACTAACCCAAAGTCTTACAGACACTCTCCTAGCCGTGACTGCCACCTGCTCTCCGGGAGTCCAGGAGAATCTCCAGAATTGCCAACTGGGTCTCTGGGACAATGCAGCTCCACCCAGAAGGAAGTTGAATAAAGTCCCCCATCTTGGGGCTCCCAACACCCAAAGCCCTTTGGCCTTTCCAGGGTTCAGCTGAAGCCCCTAATCCCCCATTCAGCCCCTCCCCCCACAGCCTCCGGGACCCTCGAGGGGGCAGCCTCAGCATCTCCTGGGTCCCCAGAGGTGGAGATGAAACCTTATCACATCAGCAGACGGAGGAGACCTCCAGCCCTGGTGACGGATGGCCTCACCCAGCGGCTTCATGCGGAGGTCATAGAGGAGAGGAGAGAGGACGGAGCCAAATGCCTCTGAGCAGCCCTGAAGGTGTTCAAGCAAGCTTGCCAAGAGCAAGAGAGAAAGAGAAAGAGAAAGAGAAAGAGAAAGAGAAAGAGAAAGAGAAAGAGAAAGAGAAAGAGAGAGACAGAGAGAGAGAGAGAGAGAGAGAGGAGAGGAGAGGAGAGGAGAGGAGAGGAGAGAAGAGAAGAGAAGAGAAGAGAAGAGAAGAGAAGAGAAGAGAAGAGAAGAGAAGAGAAGAGAAGAGAAGAGAAGAAGAGAAGAGAAGAGAAGAGAAGAGAAGAGAAGATCTTTGTCCCAATTTTCTTTGGTGTTTCAATCACTTTTCAAAACGTTTTATTTGGAGAGAGAAAACTTCTCCTTCCACTTTCCCTTTTCTCCCTTTAGGATCCACAAGATGCAGAAATAAACAAAAAAATCAGCAGAAGATTTCAGGGGGAAAAAGTGCAAAATGTGATGTGGCTGCAAAACCCCCCAATTTTAGGCAGCCTCAACAGAAAGAGGCATTTTGAAGGAAAGGGCAAAGGAGCCCAATGGGGGGGGGCAGCCCTTTGCTCCCCATAACTGTCAGAATCCCCTGAAGGAAAAGTTTCTCCTCCCATTGAAGATGAGAGACGCTGGATCCCCCCTTCAGAGCAGGAAGGGCAGAAGAGGTTTTGGGGGATCTCTTGATCTCTCGCAAGGATCCTTCCTGGGGGGGCTTTGGGGGGATTCAAGGGGAGACCCGCCCCTCAGACCAGGCTCTGCCTGCACCCAGCCGGCCTCCTTCCCAGCCGCAGGAACCGGCCATTCCTGGGGAAGGAGGTGGGGAGGGGTCCCTCTGACTCCCTCAGGGAAGCTTCTGCCCTGGATGAGGGGGGCAGGGAGTGGGGAAGGGATCCAGAGGGGATCTTGGATCTGGATCTCCTCCTTCAGCAAATGCTCCAACTGGCACAACTCTTGGATGGATTAATGGGGGGGGTTAGTCTGGATGAGCCCCCCAAGAGAGTTGACAATAGATCCATTCCAGCCCAGAGTCCTTTGCTAACCATTTTGTTTTCTGTTGAGGGATTTTCTTATTAACAGTAAATTCTATGATGCTTAAGAAGAACCCATTTTTAAATGGTTATTTGTAATTCCAACCTGGGATCTGGTCAGGTTTCCATGCAGACAAATAGCAACATTTCAGGTGTGAGTTGTTTTTATTTTCCAGGAAAATCCCATTTGCCTCTTGGGACATTAAAGGCCTTTGTGGAATTGCTAAAAAAAGGCAGAGGCTTTACAAACTGAGAATGGCCTTTTTAAAAAACAAAACAGGAAATGCAAATTTTGGATGAGAAAAAGACTTTTAGCAAGAAAATGGAAGGATCAGATTTTAAAGCTGCAATTTGGTATTTTTACATTTTTATTTTTATAGCCCATCCCAAACCTCCTTATTTACAATACTGCAAAAGTGAAGATTTTGGGGTTCCAATTTGGCCAGATGGGAGTTGCTGGAGATTTTAATTGGATCCGAAAAAGGTATTTTTTTTCCCTTTTAAATTCCTACCAAGGGACACAACTTTCTCCCTCGGCCCATCCAGGAATCCAGTTTAATAGACAAATCGAGACCTCTTGATTTAAAACAGCAGGAGGACAAAGTACATTTTAGCTGCCCCACATCATGTCATTCAAGATTTCTTTTTGATATCAAGCTTGATGCCTAATGTAGTAAAATAGGACACAGATATAAATCAGAGTTTCTTGTAAAAATCAAATCCAGAAAGCACCCACAGGCAGACTGATTCAGCCGGATTCATTAAGTTCTTTATATATACATATATATATAATTCTGGGGAGAGTTGAGGGAAGGTTGGGAGCCTCTCTTGGTGGCCAGAGAAAAGCTTTGGCCTCTCGGGGGAAGGAGACGCCCGGATCTCTCCGGAGAGAAAAGTCAGCTCAGAAGTCAAAGAAAAAGGAAGAGAAAATTCCCCCAAAGAGACTCAAGAAACATCCGGTGATTTCAGGCCTCCTAAACTGGAGCCAGACCAACAATTGGCTTTAAATACACGGAATTTAATAAATATTTCTGTTCTTTCAATAAATGGAGAATTATTGGCCTCTTGTCTGAAGTATTTTCATGGAAGTAAAAATAAGACTTTTGATGAAGAAGAAATTATATGAATCACAATAAAATTCAGGATCACCATTTTGGATTTATAATAAAAAGGCATTCTATTTATGTGGATGAAGCTTCTGAGCAGCTAAAGCAACAAACCATCCAGAGATTTTGGTCCTGTCCCTGAACCAGAGGAAGGAAGGAAGGAAGGAGGGAAGGGAGGAAAAGAGGAGGGGAGGATGGGCTTTGGAGTCTTTGGGCAGCTGATGAAGCTCCTTTCCCTGAAGGGAAAATCCCCCCAGAGACCCCCAAAAGGAGGGAGGAGGGAGGGAGGCCCTGAGAGTCCCACAAAAGAGACACACTCACAACACCAACACAATTGGCACTTGGGGCACTTTCGGAGGTTATGAAAAAATCACTAGATAAATGAATAAAAGTGGTGAAATATCTATGTTAAATATTATTGGAATGAGAATTATTTCAAATATTATACCAGATGACAAGAATGTTGTGCTGTTTGTAGAGGAAAAAAACTTTAAATATTGTCCAGAAACAAATTATATAGTTGAATATTATTATCTCCATGAAAATATCGTCTTTGGTAGTCAAAACATTTCCAAATGCATCTTATATGGCAGCTGAAAATCCTCCCAGGTTTGCAGGGAAGAATTTAGGAGTGAAAATGAGTTTTGCCTCCAGACTGAATCTGTGAAGAGCAAAATCTCTGCAGGTTCCCCTAAAACCTTCAATAATTTCCAGAAGGAGCAAATGCTCCAAGAGGCTTTTCTCCAAGAGAAATATATAGGTAGATACAGGGAGTCCTCGACTTAGGACCACAATTGAGCCCAAGATTTCTGTTGCTAAGTGAGACGTTTGTTCAATGAATTTTGCCCCATGTTACCACATTTTTTGCCACAGTCATTAAGTGAATCACTGCAGTTGTTAAATGAGTAACAGGGCTGTTAAGCTTCACCAGGGACTTTGCATATCGGAAGGTCGCAAAAGGGGATCACGTGACCCTGGGACGCTGTGACCGTCACAAGTACGAATCCATTGCCAAGCATCTGGATTTGGATCACGTGACCCTGGGGAGGCTGCAACGGTCGTAAGTGTGAAAAACAGTCATAAGTCATTTTTTTTCCACTTCTGTTGTAACTTTCAACAATCACTAAACGAACTGTTGTTAAGTGGAGGATTGCCTGCATTGAGCAGGAGAGAGAGAGAGAGAGACCTGGCTGGATTCCCCTCCCCCCCAAAAAAACATATTTGGATGGATTTTCTTGGGGGGGGTGGGGAATGGATCGAAGGGATCCCAGATTCCAGGGAGGAAGGAGAGTTTGGGAAGAAAATTTTGTTAATCTGAGAGGGTAGAATAAATAAATGAGGAGTAAAACCTCCATCAGGGAGGATCGAAAGGAGTGAAATGAAAGGGAAGAGCCCCCGTCCCTCCCCCCCAGACTCACCTCTCCGGCCAATCGCGCGCTCCTCCCTCTTGGGCGCCTGGTAGCTGTTCACCCCGTAGTTGTGTCGGCAGAAGCGATCCACTCCGGACTTCTCGAACTGCAGGAGCTGCTCATCTCTGTTGAAATCGTCCGCATCCCCCTGCCCCAACTCCGTGACGGCCTCGAACTCCCCGCGGTCGCTGTCAAAACGGAGAAACTCCTGACGGTCGTAGAACTCCCTGTACAGGAACCGCACCCGCTGCGTCCCGTTGAGAAAACGGCACTCGAACTTCCACTGGGCCAGGAAATGGGCTGGGAGGAGGAGAGGAAGGCCGTCAGGAGGGACTCCAGGGCCCATCGTTCCCAGCTGCTAGTAGGGGAAAGGGGGTCTACGCGGGAAGGGGGAGTTGCGGGAGTCCTTCCAAGAGAGACTGGCGGAAGACGCCCCCTGGAGGAGGGAACGGGAACTCTCTCAGTCCCAGAGAGGAAGGGAGGCTTCCTGGGGGGTCTGGAGGGGGGAGGGGAGGAAAGAGGGGGAGAGGTGGGAAAAGGCAGGCAGAAGCTCAACCGGTCCAGCGATCCCATTCAGTCTCTGCAGGGAAGGTTGGATCTCAAGGGGCAGGAAGGACGGGGCGGCCGGCTGGAGGGAAAGTAGCTTCCATCCCCCCCACTCTCTCTTCCTTTGGGAGGGAATATGTGGAGAGGCCACAATGAGAACATCTAGACCGACTCTCCTGGGGTCTCCCCCCCTTTCTTCTTCCCCCGAATCATAACCGTAGCTCCCTCCCTTTGGGTGACTGTCGAGGATCACCCCTCTTTCCTCTCCCCCTCCCCAAAAAGACCCCCAAGAGCCTCTCAAAGGGATGGTCTCCCGCCCCCTCCTTCTCCCTCCCTTCTCCCTCCCTTCCCCCTCCCCTCCAGGGGGATTATGGGGGTTCTTGGTCTTCTCCCCAAATTCAGGGGCTCCCCAGAAGGGCCCGAAGCCCCCCTCTTGCCTGTCCTTCAAAGCCTGCAATCTGAGATTGAGAAGAAAAAGTGAAGTTTCTGAAGAAGGAAAAAGACTTTTGCTCAAATGCCTCTTTTCCCTTCTGGGGATTCAGGGCTGAAAATGCCTCAGTTTCCCTCTTTCGCTTTTCCTCCCCTTCCTCTTTCCCTGCAGCCCCCTCCCACCCAGGCACAGGAGAGGCTGCCACCCCCACCTGGGCTACATGGGGGAAGGGTTAGGATTAGGGTCCCTCTCTGTCCTCCTGGGGGGGGGCTGTGGGGAGGAAGGGGGAGGCGACCACGCAGAGATCGAGGCTGCTGGAGGCTTCCTTCCCCCTTCCCAGCCCCCTCCTCCCCCGCCCAGCCCCCTCCTTACCGGGGGTCTCCTCCCCCCCTTCGCTCCCGGGGATCCGGGCCAGCGCCCCCAGCAGCAGCATCAGGGGGAGCCCAGCCAAAGCCATGGAGGCTCCCCACAAGCGCCCCAAAGGGGGGAGAAAGACGCTCCCAGCCCCAGAGGAGGAATCGGAGGGTCTGGAGGGGGGGAGGAGGGACTTCGGAAGAGGGAGAGTCCAGAAAGAGCAGGAGGACCAATGGGAATCCTCCCCTCTGCAGCGTCATCGGTCTCCGGGCAGAGCCTCCCTTGACTTCGCCCGATGCAGGAGAGAGTTCCGAGCAGAGAAGAAGCCCAAGTCTTCAATTCAGGCCCCTTTTCACTCCTCTCTAATATTCTGCGTTTTAAGTTCTGTTTTCAAGCCAATTGCAGCAAGAAATGAAAAGGGATCCTGAAAGATGGAGAAAAGATTCCTACTTGGGATAATCAGTTGCCGTTTCCTGTCCTGCCCCAAAACCTCCCCAGAGCCCCCCTAAGACCCCCTCAAATGGAGGGTCTCCCGCCCCCTTCACTAAAGGGAGAGTTTGGGGGAGTTAATTTCCGAGGAGCAACTCAGACCCCCAAATACCCTTCTCTCAAAGCCCCCCCTCCCCCCGCCCTCCAGGTCCTGCTTGAGGAATCGGGGATTATGGGGTGGGGGGTTCTTGGTCCCCTCCCCAAATTCAGGGGCTCCCCAAGAAGGGATCCAAGCTCCACTCTTGCTTGACCTTCAAAGCCTTTGAGATTCAGAAGAAAAAGTGAAACTTCTTTTTCTTATGCCTTTGGTGGCATTTGTGGATTCAGGTCTGAAAGTGCCTCAGTTTCCCTCTTTCGCTTTCCCTCCCCTTCCTCTTTTAGCGGAAGAAACTTTGGGGGCTCCAAATTGATTCGGGCTTTGAAACTCCGCCTCTCTTGTCCCCGACCCCTTTCCCAAAGTCTCCCCTGGGGGTCTCAGTCCCCCCTTTCCTCTCTCCAACCCCCCAGCATCCGTGGGTCCCTCCCAGCCCCCTCCTTACCTGGCGTCTCCTTCCCCCCTTCAGTCCCAGGGATCCCCGACAGCGCTGCCCCCATCAACAGCTGGAGGAGCCCAGCAGAGCCCATGGATGCTGCCCCACAACGCCCCTCCCCCCAAGAATGGGGAGACCTAGACGTTTCCAGCCCCAGAAGCGGAACTGGTGGGTCTGGACTGGGTGGGAGATAAAAGAGTTTGGGGGGAGAAGATTCGTTCTCCCGACTTGTGGGTCGCTTTCCGAAGGTTTCCTTCCCAGGCTGGGTCCCATCATCCTCAGCGGAGTGGAGGGAAAGGGTTAAAAAGGAGCTTCCTTCTCTCAGAGTCAGCCTGGAGAGTAGCCGGAAGAAGCAGAACCAATCAGAATTCCCCCTTATGCAGCGTCATCGGTCTCCGGGCAGGGTCGTCTTCTAGCCCAACCCTCTGCTCGGGCAGGAGGTCCCATGCGCCATTCTCCCCACAATGGTGGTCCTGTGTCCTTTTGGAGGCCTCCAGTGATGGAGCTCCCACAGCTCCTGAAGGCCACTTCTGTTCCTCTGGTTGGTCGCTCTCCAGAAATTCCTCCTTGGTTCCAGGTTGCTTCTCTCCTCGGTCCGCTCCCCTCCATCGTCTCTGGTCCTGCCTTCCGGTGCTTTGGAGAAGAGGGGGACCCCTCCTTCTTCCTGGCAGCCCCTCAAATGTTATAAGGCTGCTGTCCTCCCTGAGGGGCAAATGACATAGTTACTTTGTCTTCTAATCTGATGGAGATGCTCCCTTTGAAAGTGATCTTCTTGTTTATGAGCTTTTAACATTTTTCATTCTTTCTGCTCTTCCTGCCAGGCAGCATCTCCGCCTCGGCCTCTGGCAGTTGTTGCTCCTTGGGGGGGGGGTCTTCTCCAGCTCCAGTAACCTCCCCACGCCCAGCGACCATCGGGCTCTCTCCGGCTTCTCCTCCGGCTGTGAATCAGCCATCCGTCCCGAAGCCTCCCAGCCACGGGGAAGTCGCGGAAGCAGCAGCTCCCATCTGCTCCTGGTCTTTGCTCAGCCCCCACGGGAGTTTTTCCGGGATGGCTGTTAATTGCAGACCTCGCTTAATGCCAGGCGTGCCTCCTCTCAGCACTCACGAAAGAAACACCCCGACTCCCGTTTCATAGAGAAAGGGACTTTTCCTGAGCATGAACTGAAGGCAACCAGAGAAAAGCAAACTCTGAGGCAAAAGGCGCGAAAATCACATATAGAAAGCAATCCTTAACCCCCCCCCAATCGTCCGGTCAGGATTATCCAATCCACATCCCCCCCAGGGGTCATGTGGGGTGCAGCTTCCAAGAGCCTCGGTGGAGCAGCGGACTAAGTGCTGTTAAGTGCTAGCACTTAGCTGCCAGCTGCCTGCAATTAGTGCGAGTTCAAATCTCACCAGGCTCAAGGTTGACTCAGCCTTCCATCCTTTCTAAGGTAAGTGAAATGAGGACCCAGATTGTGGGGGCAATAAGCCAACTTTGTATAAAAGAACATCGCTTAGGGGGGCCCTAATAAGCAGATATATACAAAAAAAAAAAAAGTATGCAGGCTATTGCTATAATGCATTGTAAGCCGCCCTGAGTCTACGGAGAAGGGCAGCATAGAAATTGGACTAATAAATAAAGAAAGAAAGAAAGAAATGGCTCCATCCTCCTGGAATGCCACACCACTTGACCTTGAGTGGTTCTCAGTGCTCTTCCCAGCTGCGGAGAGACGCTGAGGAGAAACTTTCTCCATTTACTCCACCAGCTCACTTCCCCCCCATCGGACATCCAGACAGCTCCCCCCTCCCTCCCTCCCTCCGTTACAATGGCAGCCGAGCAAGCCAGCAAAAAGAGGCGGAGGCTACACTTGACCCGAAGTTGTGTCAAATGTCACAAGGAGAGGGCTGGTCAGGAAGTGCAGCCCATGAACCTGGGGTGCTCCCTCCCCTTCCCCCAGTGAGAAGAAGCCCCCCTCCTTCCCTTCCCTTACCTTCTCTCCCCTTCAGCAATTTCCCAAAAGGTGGAAACGATCCAAGTGAGATTTCGCTGCGTTTTATAGCACGGAATTTTGGGGTCCCTTCAGGAAAAGCTGCCCAAAATTTCAGCAACTTGTCTCATCCACAGCAAGGGGGCTTTGCGGGGTCATTTCAAAGGTGCTTCGTTTACCTCAGAGAAAGAGAAACAGAAGAAGATTGAAGGAATTTGAAACCCCTGGGGTTCAGGTGAGGGAGGAAGAGGAGAAACTCACCTGCAGGAGGTTGGAACCGATCCCAAAACATCTGGAGCAGCCCTTGTGACACCACGGGCATTGACCAAATCCCCCTCAGTCAATTGCGGAAGGCAGCTCTGCTTGCAACTGCTGAAATCCCGCAAGGAGACTTTTAATACCATCATCCGCCTTTCCCGGTTCCTCAGAAGGGCTCGATGGGCGGACACAAAGGCCAAATCCAGGCTGAACAGCTGAACATCCCCCGGCCCCTCCGAGAACCATCTCCTCCAAAGGACCCCTCGGAGGCTCCTCTGCCTGGAGACGGATGACGCTCCCAAAGCTCCATTTTTCATTGGGTGGGACGGACGTTCGACTTTCTGGAAGTCAGAAATAGGATTCTGCAAGACTGCCACTCCCTCCTCTTGCTTTCCCCTCCCCCAGCTCCCCCTCACTCCCCCCTCAATTTTCCCCTTCCCTCCCCCTCGCTCTCTTCGCTCCCCCTCCCTCTCCTCCCTCCCTCTCCTTTGCCCCTCCCACTTCCTCCCTTCCCCCTCCCTTTCCCCTCTCCCTAATTCCCCCCTTGCTCTTCCTTCCTACCCCTTACTTTCCCCTCCCCTCCCCCTTACTCTTCCCCCTCGCTTTCCCCTTCCCTCCCCCTCCCTCTCCTCCCTCCCTCCTCCTTCGCCACTCCCACTTCCTCCTCCCCCTCCCTTTTCCCTCTCCCTAATTCCCCCCTTGCTCTTCCTTCCTACCCCTTACTTTCCCCTCCCCTCCCCCTCACTCTTCCCCCTCGCACCCTCCCCACTCCCTCCCACCCCCCGTTTTCCATCCTGCTCTCCGTGGGCAGCTTTTCCTCTCTCCTGATGCTGCCTCCTGCATCTGACTTGAGACTGGCAGGAAAGGGGGGAGGAGGGTAAAGAGGGACTTGGAGACCCCCAATTTCCTCCCTTGGGCCCTGAGCCTCGGGAAGGTGGGAAAGGCTAACAGGCTACTGTATTTAGAGGTGGGGGCAAGAACCAAGGAAGGTGAGACCACCCCCCCCATTGTCCCTCTTTAGGGTTTCCCCTCCACTCTCACCTTGTCCCCTCTCTCTGGACAAGGGGAATTGGGTTCCCACGAGGTCTTCCAAAGGGCAGGAACTGAGAAAGGGGGGAGGGGGAGAGATCCAGGGAGAGGAATGGGAAGTGAATCTTTTGAGGGAGGGGAGTTCGAGGAGGGCCTGAAGCTTCTCCCTCCTTGTCTTGGGGGAGTTTCAGCCTCTACAGCAGCCCAGAGGCTTCCTGGTGGTCTCCCATCCTCAGGCTCACCAGGCCCATCTCTCTCAGCTGGGTGAGGGCATCGGAGGCTGGGCAGCTGCCAGCTGTTGAGGGCTGAGGATCAAATACCAGCTAATGGTTGGTGAGGCCAGATCAGAGCCCCAACCCTCTCCCAGCTGCAGCAGGCAGACATCCCACAGGGCGCCTATCCTGAGGCGGCCTGGATCCTCTCCTGGGATGGGGGGAGGGGCAGCACCAGCCTCAGCAGGCCAGAACTGGGTCCCCTCCTGCAGCTGAAGGAGGCGGCAGAGTCCGAACCTGCCCCACAATTGTGTGTTTGGACACAGCCAGTCACACAAAATTGGCCCCAGATCCAGAGAGACTCTGGTGGGATCCCATCGCTCTCCTGATCAAAGCAGGTTTCCCCTCCCCCACAAGACTTTGATTCTCTCTGAGTTCTTCCTGACATCACATAAACACACACACACACACACACACACACACACACACACACAAACACACAGAGCAGCCCTTCCTTCTCCAGCCCCCAAGAGCTGCAGAGGAATTTGGGCTTCGCTTCCCCAGCCTGAAGCTCTGGGCTCCTCCGAAGCGGAACTGAGGAACCGGCCAGGATCCAGCAGGCAACAAGCCTCCATTCTCCCTCAGGGACTCCCCTCCTCCTCCTCCTCCTCCCCATGGCTGAGTCTGCAGGTGGGGCAGCCACAAGGTCCTCTGCCCCATTGGAGGCGGCTGAAGGGGCCCTTCCCCACCACCTCATGATAGCTCTCTCGTCCTTTTCTCCCTCAGTTAAAGCCCATTGAAGAAAGGAGTCCTTGACTTATGACGGTTCATTTAGTGACCATTTGAAGTTACAATGGCTCTTCGCCCAATATTCCTTCTTTTTAAAATATTTTTAATACTTTCTTGTAAATACCTGTTTTGATTTTTGTTGTATGTGACCCAGAGTCACTTGTTGTGAGATGGGTGGCTACATAAATTTGATAGATAGATATAGATAGATAGATAGATAGATAGATAGATAGATAGATAGAGATAGATAGAGATAGATAGGTAGACAGACAGACAGACAGATATAAATAGGTGATAGATACTGCAGATACATAGGTGATATAGATACTGTAACTAGGTAGACAGACAGACATATATAGACTGTAGATGGATGAATGGATAGATAACTCCAACCATTATATTTTGAATATAAGCAGAGACAGTAGAAGCTTATTCGTTCCCATCAGTGTCTTGTCCATTCGTTGCAGCCTCTTTAAATACGTTTCAATTTCTGCCCTTGAAGGAATCTCCTCGTAGAGCCTCCAAGGCTTCTGCCGGCCACAGTCTCCCTAGTTCTCTCCTGGGTCCTCTCAGATGAACCTTAAAGGCTTCTCTGCTGACCGGAGCCTCCCAGAGAGAGGATCGGAGGGGCCAGGAGGAGGGGGAGGGGGAGGGGTTGGAGAAGGCCCCGTCCAGGGTCTCCCCTCCCCTGGTGGCAAAGGCCCCGTATGGGGGGAAAGGAGGGGGGGCTGCTTTCGAGGCGGCCTCTGGTCTGCTGGGTTTCCCAGGAGCCTCTTTCCTCTTCCACCAGGCGCAGAACCTGCCTCCCAGGTGAGGCCAGGGGAGTCCAAGCCCCCCATGACTCTTGGGGGGAGCTTCCTCCGGGCCTCAGCTAAGTAACAGAAACTTCCATCTCTTTCCTCTGGTTGGTTGGGAGGCTCCGAATATTCCCCCATCCCTCTTTTCCCCCCTTTTATCTCAACCCCAAATGCATTGAAGGAGGTTTTCGTCTTTCTTCTGTTGCGTTCTGTTGCTTATTTCTTATACATTATTCTTCCTGTGGTGGCCCCAAGACCCCAGATGAGGAAGGGGAGGGGGAAATCCTGCCTCGGTGATGGAGGCCACTGGAGTCCTGCAGAGTCAGTCTGGATGACCTCTGGAGGGGGCGAGGCTCAGTTGGAGGGCTGTCTAGGGGCATCTAGAGGTGATGGGGAGAAGGGAGGGGTCTTCCACTTAGGGCTGCCCCATTGAACTCCCCCCCTTTTTCCCACAGAGCAGGTCTTCCCCTCCGTGGCAATGTCTTCTACACCAGGAACGGCTTCAGATGGATTCCTTGGAGGTCATCTAGTCCAACCTCCTGCTCAAACTTACACCATTTATACCATTGAGCAGGAGACTCTATACCATTTGAATCTGAGCCCCAAAGAGGGAGGGAGCCGTTGGGTGCCAAAATGGGGCAGGACCCTCCAGTTGTGAAGGAGAGAAATAGCTGAAATGGCTGGGTGAATGGAGGGGAGTCTCGGATGCCCCCCAATGGCTCCCCACAAACGCTCAGGGAGGACCGTGCCTGCTGCCATTCTGCTCCTCCAAAGGGGGCTTGAGGGGAAGCAGAGCAAGGGGGCCTCTGAGCAGAAAGGGGGGTCCTGCCCCTTCGCCTCCCTGGATCTGCCCACCCTCCTCCCGAACCAGTTCTGGCTTCAGACCAAAAGCAGCCTGGATGGTGGATCCAGAGGCAGTGGAGGGAGGAGCCTCCTGCGGGGGCAGCAAAAAGGAAGAGGAGGAAGAGGAAGAGGAAGGGAGGATTCCAGGGTTTTCTTACATCTGAAGTTTATTCTTTGATAGCAAAGCGAAGGGAAGGGAAGTGAGTGGGAGGAAGAATAATGTAGATGAAGCTGCTGTGGGTTCAAAGCCAGGAGAGTTGAGGGGTCTGGAGTGACAGGTCCACCTAGCATCCCTGGGGACAGTCTAGATGGTCTCCACCCCTCCCTCACAAGAAAGGGAGGCCCTGAAAGGAAGTGGGGGTGGGGCAGTCTCAGCAGGAGAAGGTCTAGGCTGCCATTCTCCTCCTCCCCCCAAACTGCCACCTTCAGCCTCCATTTCTCACAGGTTGCAAACAGGACAAAGAGTCTTCAGCTGTTAAATAAAAAATATGCTTTTGCATCGGAGAGCAGGATTAATTCATGAGTGCTGTAGAAAAAGAGATGGGGAAGAAAATCAGAATATAAAGAGACACTTTTACCGTAAATAATAAATTCTTCTTCCCTTTGATCCCCACCCCCAAGGCAGACCCACACTGCAGGGGGGTGGTTGACAGGCAGGGACACATAGAGAGAGAATCCGCCCATTTCAGGGAGGAAAAGGCTGGGATGCTTCATATGAAGAAAGAAGACGGGGCTACGATGGGGGTGGCAGCAAAGGGGGAAGCCTGGGCTCACTTGGCCAGAAATTGTGTGAATTCTCACAAGGAGAAGGGGGGTCAGGAAGAAGAGCCTGTCCAGGTTCCAACTAATGAACCCAAAGGAGTCTGCATGGGGAGCCAAGAAGGATCCTCTCGGACCGGAGGGTGGGGTGCAGTTCAGGGAGAAGTTTTGGAGGGAGTTCATTAAGTTGATAGGTTCATCTCAAGGACTCACCTCCACCTCCCACCCGAGGACGAACGGAGGTAGAGAATGAGCGAATGCAATGACAGAAGAATACCTGAGATGCTATGTTCATTATCAGCAATTTAGCTGGGCAGATCTCCTGCCATTTGCTGAAGTGGCCTACAATACCGCAGTGCATAGTAGCATGGGTGTCACCCAGGGGTGAAATGTAAAATTTGTTACTACTGGTTCTGTGGGCATGGCTTGGTGGGGCGGTAATGTGACTGGGTGGGCGTGGGGGATGTAAACCCAGGGTGCTCCCTCCCCAAGGGAGGAATGGGAAGGAATGGCCCCCTCCTTCCCTTCCCTTCCCTTCCCTTCCCTTTTGCAATTTCCCAAAACATGGAAAAATTCTGGGCAAGATTTTAGCATTTGTGTGCGCTTTTGTTTTTGATTGCAATACATTTTCAGATCTCTGTAAGGAAACGTTGCTCAAAATCCAGAAAACTGCTCTTATCCACAACCAGGAGATATTGTTCAGGCAAGGTTTTTTTTAAAAAAGGAACAATTTAAGAATTTTAAAAGCCACCTATAACTCTTAGGAGAGGTTGAGATGAGGGGGAAGAGGAGAAACTCACCTGCAGGAGGTTGGATGGGAATTGCTGGAAGGAGAAAAAGACTCAATCAGGACCCTTCATGGGCTAGAGGACTCAGCAGGACCCCTCCCCATCGATAGCCCATCATAGGTTGTGTGATCTTCACTTATAAACCCCTCAAAAAAGAGAAGCTGCCAAAAATATTCCTCAAGGGGCCCCTCTTGGCCACCTGCTAAGCTTGAGGAGAGGCCTCCCCTAGAGGGTCCCCTCCCCACCACCTCTCCTCCAGCCCCCCAGACTCACCTTTCTTGCTCTTCAGGTAGGAGAAGAGCCCCACAGCCAGGAAGGCCACTCCTATCACGGCCCCCATGATTCCCGTCCAGAGTTTGCTCCTGGCAGAGCTGGAGGAACGGGGCTCTGGGGAAGGAGAAGGAGCCTCACCTGAGCAGGAGGATCAGGCCCACCTTCCCCCAGGAGGGTCCATTATGGTTCCCCCCATGGGGTGGGTTTCTCCCCCTTCTCAGGGCAGGATGGGGTCCACAGACCAGGAGGGGAGGGAGGGAGGGGAGGGGCTTACCCCACTGGACAGTGATGGGGGCCTCCAGGCTGGCATGCCCCACCTTGCAAGTGTAGACATCCCCCCGTTGGGGCTGGGTCTCCAACATCACCTGGAGCTGGTAGGTCCAGTCTCCGTTCTGGAGCTCCTCCCCAAAGGCCACGCCCTCCTCCTCCGGCCGCCCGTTCTTCAGCCACTGGACCTCGATCTCCACGGGGTAAAAGCCGGTCGCGGTGCAGAGGAGGATGGTGTTGGGGGAAGAGGGGTCCATCTTGGTGGGGGAGATGGAGACGGAGGGCTTGGCTGGAGGGAAGGAGGAGAAGGAGGCACATGAGAGACACAACAGGAAAGAAACGATGCAGAAGATGGGAAGGACAGAGGCGGATGATTCTTGGGATCTCGTTGAAAATGAAACCAGATTTTTAATTACGTGTAATACCATAACATTTGTTTGTTTGTTGTTTGCTTAGTAAATTTAGTTATTTATTAAATTTATTTGCCAAAGTGGCCACAACTAACCCAAAGTCTTACAGACACTCTCCTAGCCGTGACTGCCCCCTGCTCTCCGGGAGTCCAGGAGAATCTCCAGAATTGCCAACTGGGTCTCTGGGACAATGCAGCTCCACCCAGAAGGAAGTTGGTTAAAGTCCCCCATCTTGGGGCTCCCAACACCCAAAGCCCTTTGGCCTTTCCAGGGTTCAGCCGAAGCCCCTAATCCCCCATTCAGCCCCTCCCCCCACAGCCTCCAGGACCCTCGAGGGGGCAGCCTCAGCATCTCCTGGGTCCCCAGAGGTGGAGATGAAACCTTATCACATCAGCAGACGGAGGAGACCTCCAGCCTCCCTCAAATTTAGGCAGCCTCAACAGAAAGAGGCATTTTGAAGGACAGGGCAAAGGAGCCCAATGGGGGGGGGGCAGCCCTTTGCTCCCCATAACTGCCAGAATCCCCTGAAGGAAAAGTTTCTCCCCCATTGAAGATGAGAGACCCTGAATCCCCCCTTCAGAGCAGGAAGGGCAGAAGAGGTTTTGGGGGATGTCATGATCTCTCTCAAGGATCCTTCCTGGGGGGGCTTTGGGGGGATTCAAAGGGAGACCCCCCACTCAGACCAGGCTCTGCCTGCACCCAGCCGGCCTCCTTCCCAGCCGCAGGAACCGGCCATTCCTGGGGAAGGAGGTGGGGAGGGGTCCCTCTGACTCCCAGAGGGAAGCTTCTGCCCTGGATGAGGGGGGCAGGGAGTGAGGAAGGGATCCAGAGGGGATCTGGGATCTGGATCTCCTCCTTCAGCAAATGCTCCAACTGGCACAACTCTTGGATGGATTAATGGGGGGGGGGGTTAGTCTGGATGAGCCCCCCAAGAGAGTTGACAATAGATCCACTCCAGCTCAGAGTCCTTTGCTAAGCATTTTTTTTTCTCTTGAGGGATTTTCTTATTAACAGTAAATTCTATAATTTAATTTAATTCTATAATATAAAAGATTTTAATTGGATCGGAAAAAGGTTTTTTTTTCCTTTTAAATACCTACCCAGGGACACAACTTTCTCCCTCGGCCCTTCCAGGAACTCAATTTAATAGACAAATAGAGCCCTCTTGATTTAAAACAGCAGGAGGACAAAGTACATTTTAGCTGCTCCACATCATGAAAATTCCCCCAAAAGGACTCAAGAAACATCCTGTGATTTCAGGCCTCCTAAAGTGAAGCCTGACCAACAATTGGCTTTAAATACATGGATTTTAATAAATATTCCTGTTCTTTCAATAAATGGAGAATTATTGGCCTCTTGTCTGAATTATTTTCATGGAAGTAAAAATAATACTTTTGATGAAGACGAAATTATATGAATCACAATGAAATTCAGGATCACCATTTTGGATTTATAATGAAAATGCATTCTGTTTATGTGGATAAAGCTTGTGAGGAGCTAAAGGTTTTTCACAAACTATCCAGACAGAGATTTTTGTCCTGTCCCTGAACCAGGAAGGGAGGGAGGAAGGAGGGGAGGGAGGAAAAGAGGAGGGGAGGATGGGCTTTGGAGTCTTTGGGCAGCTGATGAAGCTCCTTTCCCTGAAGGGAAAATCCCCCCAGAGACCCCCAAAAGGAGGGAGGAGGGAGGGAGGCCCTGAGAGGCCCACAAAAGAGACACACTCACAACACCAACACAATTGGCACTTGGGGCACTTTCGGAGGTTATGAAAAATCACTAGAGAAATGAATAAAAGTGGTGAAATCTCTATGTGAAATATTATTGGAATGAGAATTATTTCAAATATTATACCAGATGACGAGAACGTTGTGCTGTTTGTAGGGGAAAAAAACTTTAAACATTGTCCAGAAACAAATTATATAGTTGAATATTATTATCTCCATGAAAATATCCTCTTTGGTAGGAAAAACATTTCCAAATGCATCTTATGTGGCAGCTGAAAATCCTCCCAGGTTTGCAGGAAAGAATTTAGGAGTGAAAATGAGTTTTGCCTCCAGACTGAATATGTGGAGAGCAAAATCTCTGTTGGTTCCTCTAAAATATTCAATTATTTACCAAAGGAGTAAATGCTCCAAGAGGCTTTTCTCTCTTAGGATCTGGAGGTTTTCCTCTTATGAAGGAAAGATGTTAATGGATTCTATGGTGAGACGTTATTTTTGGAGAATCTCTGGAGTTAAACTTAACCAGTTCTTAAGTAATGATGATCTCTGATTAGAATAAAGGAATATAATTTTTCTGTAAAGGCCGAATGGCAACAAGGGCAGCTAAAATCCTTGATTTGTGCAATGCTTTTGGCCTCTGAAACCCCATCAGTCCATAGAAATATAGAAGATTTTTATTAGACAAAGAAATAAAAGGAGAAAAAGAAATGTAGGCAACATTGAAGGAATCTGGAAGGGAGAAGGAAAGAATCTGAATCTTCAGGGCTGAATGGAGGCCCAATTTGTTCCTTATGACCCCAAATTCAGTTTTAAGGCTTGTGGGTGTTTTTGGACTCTCCCCCCAAATCAGGAGCCTCCCCAGGAAGGAAGAACGGAAGAGATCAGGATTCCTGTTATTGGGGTTTTTACATCTCGGTTTAAGCATTGAATCATGATTACAAATTCTAAGCTGCTTCCGTTACTCATCTGTTTCTTTATTGGATTTAAAAGCTGCAGGACTGGAAATGACTCTGAATGAAGAAAGATGGAAAAAAAGCAGGAGATCCATAGAAAGGGATCGACAGGTGAAAAAGTGTCCACTAATTCTTTTTTTTTATTTTGGGTAAAAAATAAGGTTTTATCCCAAAGTGCCAAAAGCAGCATTTCTGGAGCAGAGGAAGAGAGGGAGGGGCTTCTGGGTGGGAAGAGGGAGGGAGACAGGAGGTTCCTGAATAGGATAGAAATGAATCAGGGATAGAGAGAAATATATATGTAGATACAGGGAGGCCTCGACTTAGGACCACAATTGAGCCCAAGATTTCTGTTGTTAAGTGAGACGTTTGTTCAATGAATTTTGCCCCATATTACGACCTTTCTTGCCAAAGTCATTAAGTGAATCACTGCAATTGTTAAATGAGTAACAGGTTTGTTAAGTGAATCCGGCTTCCTCATGGACTTTGCTTATGGGAAGGTCGCTAAAGGGGATCACGTGACTCTGGAATGCTGTGACCGTCACAAGTACGAGTCCCTTGCCAAGCATCTGGATTCTGATCACGTGACCGTGGGGAGGCTGCAACGGTCGTAAGTATGAAAAACAGTCATAAGTCATTTGTTTTCACTGCTGTTGTAACTTTGAACTAAAATAAATGAACTAAACGAACTCTTGTTAAGTGGAGGACTGCCAGTATTGAGCAGGAGAGAGAGAGAGAGACCTGACTGGATTCCCCCCCACCCCCCCAAAACCCATATTTGGATGGATTTTCTTGGGGGGGGGGGAAATGGTTCGAAGGGATCCCAGATTCTAGGCAAGAGGAGAGTTTGGAGCCTGGGAAGAAGATTTTGTCCATCTGAGAGTGCAGAATAAATAAATAAATGAGGAGTAAAAGCTCCATCCGGGAGGATCCCAAGGAATGAAAGGAAAGGAAAGGGGGGTCCTGGCCTCCCCCTCCCTCCCTCCCCCCCAGACTCACCTCTCCGGCCAACCACCCGCTCCTCCCTCTTGGGCGCCTCGAAGCTCAACGCCTCGTAGTTGTGCCGGCAGAAGCGATCCACTCCGGCCTTCCTGTCCTGCAGGATGAACTTATTTCTGTTCCAGGCATCCGCATCCACCTTCCCAAACTCCGTGACGGCCACGTGCTTCCCGAGGTCGCTGTCGAAGCGCACGAACTCCTGCCGGTCGTAGAACTCCCTGAACAGGTATCTCACCCGCTGCGTCCCGTTGAGGAAGCGGCACTCGGACTTCCTCTGGACAAGGAAATGGGCTGGGAAGGGGAGGGAAGGCCGTCAAGAGGGACTCCAGGGCCCATCGCTCCCAACCGCTGGGAGAGGAGGGGGGACCCACGTGGGAAGGGGGAGTTGCGGGGGACTTTCCTTGGAGGGACTGGCGGAAGACGCCCCCTGGAGGAGGGAAGGGGAACTCTGTCAGTCCCAGAGAGGAAGGGAGGCTTCCTGGGGGGTCTGGAGGGGGGAGGGGAGGAAAGAGGGGGAGGGGTGGGAAAAGGCAGGCAGAAGCTCAACCGGTCCAGTGATCCCATTCAGTCTCTGCAGGGAAGGATGGATCTCAAGGGGCAGGAAGGATGGGGCGGGGGGGGTGGGGCTGGAGGGAAAGTAGCTTCCATCCCCCCCACTCTCTCTTCCTTTGGGAGGGGATCTGGGGAGGGGCCACAATGAGACTCAGGGACTCTCCTGGGGTCTCCCCCCTTTCTTCTTTCCCCGAATCTTCAGCCCAACTCCCTCTCTTTGAAGGATTCTCTGGGATCGCACCTGTTTCCTCTCCCCCTCCCCCAAAAGACCCCCTGCAGTCCCCAGGGTCACGTCAAAGGGAGGGTCTCCTGCCCCCTTCACAAAAGGGAGCCAGTCTCCGAGGAGCAACTCAGACCCCCAACATCCTCCTCCCTCCCTTCCCCCTACCCTCCGGGGGGATTATGGGGCTGGGGAGTTCTTGGTCTCCTCCCCAAATTCAGGGGCTCCCCAGAAGGGCCCGAAGCCCCCCTCTTGCCTGACCTCCAAAGCCTCCAATCTGAGATTGAGGAGAAAAAGTGAAGTTTCTGAAGAAGGAAAAAGACTTTTGCTCAAATGCCTCTTTTCCCTTCTGGGGATTCAGGGCTGAAAATGCCTCAGTTTCCCTCTTTCGCTTTTCCTCCCCTCCCTCTTTCCCTGCAGCCCCCTCCCACCCAGGCACAGGAGAGGCTGCGACCCCCACCTGGGCTACATGGGGGAAGGGTTAGGATTAGGGTCCCTCTCCGTCCTCCTGGGGGGGGGGGGCTGTGGGGAGGAAGGGGGAGGAGACCACGCAGAGATCGAGGCTGCTGGAGGCTCTGGGGACCCATCGGCTTCCTTCCCCCTTCCCAGCCCCCTCCTCCCCCGCCCAGCCCCCTCCTTACCGGGGGTCTCCTCCCCCCCTTCGCTCCCGGGGATCCGGGCCAGCGCCCCCAGCAGCAGCATCAGGGGGAGCCCAGCCAAAGCCATGGAGGCTCCCCACAAGCGCCCCAAAGGGGGGAGAAAGACGCTCCCAGCCCCAGAGGAGGAATCGGAGGGTCTGGAGGGGGGGAGGAGGTTTCCTCGGACTTCGGAAGAGGGAGTGTCCTCAAAGAGCAGGAGGACCAATGGGAATCCTCCCTTCTGCAGCGTCATCGGTCTCCGGGCAGAGCCTCCCTTGACTTCGCCCGATGCAGGAGAGAGTTCTGCGCAGAGAGAGAAGCGGAGAAAGTGGGGGAGGAGGAATCCCTTCAGTCTTGGGGGGCTGCAATCTGGGGGGTCTTTCATGCCAGCTCCGTCTTCCTTTTGCCCCCCCCCATGATTCTCCTCCAATCTCCAATTTAGTCTCTGTTTTTATTTCTTCTGTAAGTAAATATTAACCATTTCTATACCAACAACTTCACTTAATCAGTAAATCCCATAAGTCCAGATTTCATTTTTTTTCTGCCCAAAGTCCAGAAGGGGCTTCCAGGTAGAAAAACAGCTGGAAATCTCTTCTTTCAAAAAGTTTATTTCGCATCTCTGCCCACTTTTTCATTCCATCCCTTCCTCCATCCTGGAGGTTTCTTTCCATGGAAGGAATTCTTGCTGCAGTCAGCATGTCCAGTAATAGAGACTCTGGACTCTGCAGGGGGCGGGGATGAGCTGGTGACTATGGACACAAACACACAAACACACACACACGCACACACACACACACACTGACCCCTCCCCACATTTCCTGGCCCCCAGGTGAAACCCCCAGGGAAGCCTCTGACCTTTGACCCCCTTCCTTCCTGGCACAGGGGCTGCCGGAGGGGAGGTCTGACCCCCAGCGCTGTGGGGTTTAGGCCGGTTTGGGTTCCAGAATGGCTGCTGTGGAGCTCAATGGGGGGGGTGAATCAGAAGGGGGGGAAGAATCTCCCCCTGAAGGACTGCTGGAGCGGAGCCTGTCGGGGGTTCAGCCCAGAGTCTGGAGGGTCTCCGGCTGCTTCCTCTTTTATGGACAGTCCCAGCCTTTCCTCCCCCTCCCCCCACAAGCAGGAGGGGATGGGTGGGTGGAAGGCTGGGGGGGGAGGGCCGATGGGGAGACTCAAAGGCTGGAAGGGACCTTAGAGATCTTCTAGTCCAACCCCGTGGCCTCCAGGGATGCAGCCCCCCCTCCTCCCCGCACAATTCCAGGTGGGGGGCTGCTCCATTGATTCATTGGTTCTCAGGGTCAGGAAATCCCTCCTGATCCCTTCCAGGTCGGATCTCCCTTGGAGGCTTTGGAGGATCCCATTTTCCCTTCCAGGCAGATCGACCTTCTCAGGGCTTCGGCTTCTGTCAGTTGAGGGGTGATTCCTGGAGACGCTGCCCCACTCCGGGATCTGCTTGTGAGATCCCAAGTGAGGGAGGGAGATCCCAAGGGCAGGAGTGGGACTCCAATCGGTCTTCCCCTCCAGGAAGGGTCCCAAGTGGACTTTCCCCCCACCCAGAGCCCAGCCAAGACCCCACATCCCCCCTTCTCTTCCGGCCCAAGCCCAGAATTCAGGGAGGTCCCCCCCCCCGTCTGAGCAGCGGCTCTTCCTCCGTTCCCCCCCCCCAATTCTCAGCCAAAGACCCTCAAGGCAGTTTTTCCTCCCTGGAAATTTTGAGGGTGTTTTTGTCCACAACTCCCTCCAACTTTTGTTCATACAAAATGTCTTTTGAAGAGAAATATCGTTTCCAAATAAATGCAACTTTTCCCACCTTTCCAAATCTCTGCCTTGATTTGAAATAAACCTTTAAGCTCCATAAATCTCAGAAACATTTTCTATTATGAAGGACCAGATTCTCCATTCCTCCCTTTTGTTCTTTGCCAGGGAACTCAACGTTTTGCCTGCAAAGGATCCTGAGAGAAAAGGGGATTTTAGGGGGAGAGGAATCAGTCCTGGGACTCCCAAGTCCTAAGAATCAGCCTCTGAGATGAATTTGGTTCTTCTGGAGGGGAGTTGGAGGAAACATTTTCCCAAAAGAAGGAGAAGAAAATCCATATCCAATGAGCAGATTTTCTTCCTTGTAAAAGATTTCAGGATAATTTAGGAAGGATGGATGGAGGGACAGTATATTAAACCGAAGAATAAATTTATAATTTATAGAACAACCTGGAATTTTAATACAAATCCTGGGGACTTCAGGGATCCTATTTCCTCCACTATAGGATTACAGCCTTTTCACCATCACAGTCTGGAAATCTCTCTCCCCCCAAAAAAACTATCCCAAAAGGAGACCTTCTGTTTCTTCTTCTCCTCTTTCACTACATCCATAGAAAACATTTTTTTCTAGTCTTTGCGGGAGATTCGGGTTCTGCTCAGTTACGCAAAGGCGGCTTAGAGAGATCCTGAATTCCGGATCCTGTTTCAAGAGCTTTGGGGGTCCAGAGGTGGCCTGGGTCCTTTCCAGGGATGGGGGGGCTGGAGGGGTCAAACTCCCCCCTGGCCCAGCACCAGCCTCAGCAGCCCAGAGCCAGGTCCCCCCCAGCATCTGCCCCACAGTTGTGTATCTGACACAGCCACTCACACACAGTCAGCCCCAGATCCAGGCAGCCTCTGTGGGGCCTCCATCCCTCACCTGACCCAGGCAGAACCTCTGGGCCCCTTTCATGCTTCCAACCCCCCAAATATTGTGCTCTTCTCTTGAGTTCCCTCTGTCCCCCCCCCCAGTTTCTTTCTCCAGCCCTCAACAGCTGCAGAGGCGCTTGGGCTTCGCTTCCCCAGCCTGAAGCTTTGGGCTCCTCCGAAGCGGAACTGAGGACCTGGCCAGGATCCAGCAGGCAACAAGCCTCCATTCTCCCTCAGGGACTCCCCTCCTCCTCCTCCTCCTCCGCCCCATGGCTGAGTCTGCAGGTGGGGCAGCCACAAGGTCCTCTGCCCCATTGGAGGCGACTGAAGGGGCCCCTCCCCACCACCTCATTACAGCTCTCTGGTCCATTTCTCCCTCAGTTAAAGCCCATTGAAGAAAGGAGTCCCTGACTTATGATGCTTCATTTAGTGACCGTTTGAAGTTACAATGGCTCTTCGCCCAATATTCCTTCTTTTTAAAAAAATTTTTAATGCTTTCATGTAAATACCTGTTTTGATTTTTGTGGTATGTGACACAGAGTCACTTGTTGTGAGATGGGTGGCTACACAAATTTGATAGATAGATAGACAGACAGATAGATGGATAGATAGATAGATAGATAGATAGATAGATAGATAGATAGATACATAGATAGATAGACAGACAGACAGACAGACAGACAGATATATACTGTAGATGGATGGATGGATAGATAACTCCAACCCTTATATTTTGAATATAAGCAGAGACAGTAGAAGCTTATTCGTTCCCATCAGTGTGTTGTCCATTCGCTGAAGCCTCTTTAAATACCTTCCAATTTCTGCCCTTGAAGGAATCTCCTCAGAGCCTCCAAGGCTTCTGCCGGCCACAGTCTCCCTAGTTCTCTCCTGGGTCCTCCCTGATGAACCTCAAAGGCTTCTCTGCTGACCGGAGCCTCCCAGAGAGAGGATCGGAGGGGCCAGGAGGAGGAGGGGGAGGGGCGGCCTCAAAGGCTCCCTGGGGGTTGGAGAAGGCCCCGTACAGGGTCTCCCCTCCCCTGGTGGCAAAGGCCCCGTATGGGGGGAAAGGAGGGGGGGCTGCTTCCAAGGCGGCCTCTGGTCTGCTGGGTTTCCCAGGAGCCTCTTTCCTCTTCCACCAGGCCCAGAACCTGCCTCCCAGGTGAGGCCAGGGGAGTCCAAGCCCCCCATGACTCTTGGGGGGAGCTTCCTCCGGGCCTCGGCTAAGTAACGGAAACTTCCATCTCTTTCCTCTGGTTGGTTGGGAGGCTCCGAATATTCCCCCATCCCTCTTTTCTCCCCTTTTATCTCAACCCAAATGCATTGAAGGAGGTTTTTCTTTCTTCTGTTGGTTTTCTAGATCACTTAGTTTATTTTTTATATACATAGTGCAACTCCACCTCCTCTTTTATTAGGTCTGTTTCTTTGGAGCACTTTAAATGTTAAGGTATTAAATGTTGAGAGCTGGAAGAGGAAAATGCACAATGGTCCAGAACACACGTTGTGGCTGAGTGCGTGCAGGCTCCTGTATGAGGTGATCTGCGCTCTGATTGGTTGCTTTGGGTGGAAAGGGGGAGTTTCCCTTTTTCCCGCCTTTTTCTTCCATGGGCTCAGAATGTTGTTTGAGATTTACCTCACAATCTCCCGGCATTCCCGACTCTCTTGTCTGCTGTGAATGTAGATGTGAAATACATTTATTTACATAAAACTACAAGTTTGTGTCCGTGTCTCCCACTTCCTTTGGACAGCTGCTGCCTGATTCCTCCGCATTAAATCTCTTTCGTTGCACCTCCCAATTTTGGGTTTCATCCCATGAAGTTTTGGTGATTGCAACAATGTCACACCTGCCTTTGGGCTCCACCTTCACCCCGTTTATTCCTCGTACTTTGAGCATCTGTGCAGAGGCATCTGAGTCCCTCTTTGACTGACCCCATATTTGCTTTCTACATCTCCTGCTCTGTCTCCGAGTTTCCCTTCTTTCTTTCCATTCGGTTGATTCCCCTGAGATTTGAGCTTGGAATTTGCTTCTAAAACTTTGTCTCCCTCTCACTTCGGTCTCACTTTCAAGCCCTTCGGATGAGGCGAGCCGGTTGGTGTCCAAAGCCGACCTTCTGGGTTCTTGTGAGGGGCAGCTCATCCCCTGCCAGAAGCCCCCCATGTGGCTGTTGTGGACCATGGTCCAAGAATCCCAATTCCTCTCGAGTGAACCATCCCCTAAGCCTGACTTCCAAGGTGCTGCCTTCCCTCCTTGGATGGTTCCCTTTATTGGGAGAGTGGAAGAGAAATCCCCCTGTGCCCCCAACTCTTTGGCTCCCTTGCCCACCTGCTCCAAGTCTCTTGGCATCGTTTCCAGGGACTTTTTCATTCCTCCCAGCATGAAAGAGGAAAAAGGGATCATACTCGGTGGGCTTCATTATTTCTGTAAGCCCCTCAGTCACGTCTTTGATAGCTGCTCCTGGGAAACAACCAACCACCTTAGTTTGATTGTCTGTCTTAGAAACGGCTGTTTCAGTTCCCCTAAACAATGAATCAACACAAGACTTTCTTTTTTTCATAAGGAAGAGGAAGGAAGGATTCCAGGGTTTTCTTACATCTGAAGTTTATTCTTTTATAGCAAAGCGAAGGGAAGGGAAGTGAATGAGAGGAAGACTAATGTAGATGAAGCTGCTGTGGGTTCAAAGCCAGGAGAGTTGAGGGATCTAGAGTGACAGGTCCACCTAGCATCCGTGGGGACAGTCTAGATGGTCTCCACCCCTCCCTCAGAAGAAAGAGAGGCCCTGAAAGGAAGCTGGGGTGTATATATGTGTCTCAGCAGGAGAAGGTCCAGGCTGCCATTATCCTCCTCCCCCCAAACTGCCTCCTTCAGCCTCCATTTCTCACAGGTTGCAAACAGGACAAAGAGTCATCAGTTGTTAAAGAAAAAATATGCTTTTGCATCGGAGAGCAGGATTAATTCATGAGTGCTGTAGAAAAAGAGATGGGGAAGAAAATCAGAATATAAAGAGACACTTTTACTGTAAATAATATATTCTTCTTCCCTTTCATCCCCCACCCCCAAGGCAGACCCACACTGCAGGGGGTGTTCTGTCCCCAACCCCACATACACACACCAACAGACGTTCAGGAGTTAAAGACCAAACCAGCCGGCAAAATCCTTTTCCTTATGATAACGGAACTTGGCAACAACCTAGTGGCTGCCTGCCAAGAGTTTATTATTTACAAAGAGGAGAGATAACTTCTCCCCAATTCTGATACATCAAAGGAAAGCAGCTCAATAATTACGGAACTAATCAAGTCCAGAGATACTCCAGCAAAGTCTTAAAGCTAGCAATGCAGAATGGCGTGGAAGCTTTCAGCTTTGTTCGTCACAAGGTTTGACTGGGCCCTATCTCTTGCCCTTCGGCAGACACCGAAGGCATTGCCAGAGAAGAGGGTCCTGGAGAGGGAGGCCTTGCCAACTCCTCCCCTTCACTCTCGGAGTCCTCTCCTGACGATGACACAGGCTCCGGTAACGGAGCCACAACAGGGGGGTGGTTGATAGGCAGGGACACATAGAGAGAGAATCCGCCATTTCAGGGAGGAAAAGGCTGGGATGCTTCATATGAAGAAAGACGACGGGGCTACGATGGGAGTGGCAGCAAAGGGGGGAGCCTGGGCTCACTTGGCCAGAAATTGTGGTCAAGGTTCCAACTAATGAACCCAAAGGAGTCTGCATGGGGTGCCAAGAAGGATCATCTCGGACCGGAGGGGGGAGGGAGTGCAGTTCAGGGCGAAGTTTTGGAGGGAGTTCATTAAGTTGATAGTGTCATCTCAAGGACTTAGCTCCCCCTTTCATCCAAGTACGAACGGAGGTAGAGAACGAGCGAACGCAATGACAGAACAATACCTGAGATCCTATCTTCATTATCAGCAATTTAGCTGGGCAGATCTCCTGCCATTTGCTGAAGTGACCTACAATACCGCAGTGCATAGTAGGGGTGAAATGCAAAATTTGTTACTACCGGTTCTGTGGGCGTGGCTTGGGGGGGTAATGTGACTGGGTGGGCGTGGCCAACTTTTTTTTTTTACTTTTAAAAGCATTTTTTTGGCGGAAGAGGTTGTAGAAAAAATGCTTTGAAAAGTAAAAAAAAAAAGCCTCTGATGATCATGTGGCTCAGCTGGGCATGGTGGGGGAGGGGGGCGCAGGGCTTTTTGCTACCAGTTCTCCGAACCACCTGCTCCCATTGCTACCGGATTGGGCTATCCAGTCTGAACTGGGAGCATTTCACCCGTGCTGTCACCCCTTTTGAAACAGCCACAGAGTGGAATTTGTCCCCGTGCCTGAATACCCTCAGGAACCCCCCTGCACAGTGAGCCTAACAGAATGGGTGGGTTGCTTACAAAATGCGTGGGGGAATGTAAACATGGGGTGCTCCCTCCACAAGGGAGGAATGGGAAGGAGTGGCCCCCTCTTTCCCTTCCCTTCCCTTCCCTTCCCTTCCCTTTTACAATTTCCCAAAACGTGGAAAAATTCTGAGCAAGATTTTAGCATTTCTGTGTGCTTTTGTTTTTGATTGAAATACTTTTTCAGACCTCTGTAAAGAAACATTGCCCAAAATCCAAAAAACTGCTCTATCCACAACAAGGAGATATTGTTCAGGCAAGTTTTTTTTTTTTTTTTAAAGGAACAATTAAGGAATTTTAAAAGCCACCTATAACTCTTAGGAGAGGTTGAGATGAGGGGGAAGAGGAGAAACTCACCTGCAGGAGGTTGGATGGGAATTGCTGGAAGGAGAAAAAGACCCAATCAGAAACCTTCATGGGCTGGAGGACTCAGTGGGACCCCCTCCCCATTGATAGCCCATAATAGGTTGTGTGATCTTCACTTATAGCCCCTCAAACAAGAGAAGTTCCCATAAATATTCCTCAAGGGGCCCCTCTTGGCCACCTGCTAAGCTTGAGGAGAGGCCTCCCCTAGAGGGTCCCCTCCCCACAACCTCCCCTCCAGCCCCCCAGACTCACCTTTCTTGCTCTTCAGGTAGGAGAAGAGCCCCACAGCCAGGAAGGCCACTCCTATCACGGCCCCCATGATCCCCGTCCAGAGTTTGCTCCTGGCAGAGCTGGAGGAACGGGGCTCTGGGGAAGGAGAAGGAGCCTCACCTGAGCAGGAGGATCAGGCCCACCTTCCCCCAGGAGGCTCCATTATGGTTCCCCCCACAAGGAGGGTCTCTCCCCCTTCTCAGGGCAGGGTGGGGTCCCCAGAACAGGAGGGGAGGGAGGGGAGGGAGGAGCTTACCCCACTGGATGGTGATGGGGGCCTCAAGGCTGGCATGCCCCACCTTGCAAGTATAGACGTCCCCCCATTGGGGCTGGGTCTCCAGCATCACCTGGAGCTGGTAGGTCCAGTCTCCGTTCTGGAGCTCCTCCCCAAAGGCCACGCCCTCCTCCTCCGGCTGCCCATTCTTCAGCCACTGGACCTCGATCTCCACGGGGTAAAAGCCAGTCGCGGTGCAGAGGAGGATGGTGTTGGGGGAAGAGGGCTCCATCTTGGTGGGGGAGATGGAGACGGTGGGCTTGGCTGGAGGGAAGGAGGGGAAGGAGCCACATGAGAGATACAACAGGGAAGAAACGACGCAGAAGACGGGAAGGACAGACGCAGCACGAGTCGGATGATTCTTGGGATCTCGTTGAAAATGAAACCAGAGTTTTAATTAGGTCTAATACCACAACATTTGTTTGTTTGTTTAGTAAACTTAGTTATTTATTAAATTCATTTGCCAAAGTGGTCACAACTAACCCAAAGTCTTACAGACGCTCTCCTAGCCGTGACTGCCACCTGCTCTCCGGGAGTCCAGGAGAATCTCCAGAATTGCCAACTGGGTCTCTGGGACAATGCAGCTCCACCCAGAAGGAAGTTGGTTAAAGTCCCCCATCTTGGGGCTCCCAACACCCAAAGCCCTTTGGCCTTTCCAGGGTTCAGCCGAAGCCCCTAACCCCCATTTCAGCCCCTCCCCCCACAGCCTCCAGGACCCTCGAGGGGGCAGCCTCAGCATCTCCTGGGTCCCCAGAGGTGGAGGTGAAACCTTATAACATCAGCAGACGGAGGAGACCTCCAGCCCTGGTGACGGATGGCCTCACCCAGCGGCTTCATGCGGAGGTTATAGAGGAGAGGAGAGAGGACGGAGCCAAATGCCTCTGGGCAGCCCTGAAGGTGATCAACCAAGCTTGACAAGAGAAAGAAAGAAAGAGAAAGAAAGAAAAAGAAAGAAAGAGAGAGAAAAGCGGAGAGGAGAGGAGAGGAGAGGAGAGGAGAGGAGAGGAGAGGAGAGGAGAGGAGAGGAGAAGAGAAGAGAAGAGAAGAGAAGAGAAGAGAAGAGAAGAGAAGAGAAGAGAAAAGAAGAGAAGAGAAGAGAAGAGAAGAGAAGATCTTTGTCCCAATTTTCTTTGGTGTTTCAATCACTTTTCAAAAAGTTTTATTTGGAGAGAGAAAATTTCTCCTTCCACTTTCCCTTTTCTCCCTTTAGGATCCACAAGATGCAGAAATAAACAAAAAAATCAGCAGAAGATTTCAGGGGGAAAAGTGCAAAATGTGATGTGGCTGCAAAACCCCCCAATTTTAGGCAGCCTCAACAGAAAGAGGCATTTTGAAGGAAAGGGCAAAGGAGCCCAATGGGGGGGGCAGCCCTTTGCTCCCCATAACTGCCAGAATCCCCTGAAGGAAAAGTTTCTCCCCCATTGAAGATGAGAGACCCTGGATCCCCCCTTCAGAGCAGGAAGGACAGAAGAGGTTTTGGGGGATCTCATGATCTCTCTCGAGGATCCTTCCTGGGGGGGCTTTGGGGGGATTCAGAGGGAGACCCCCCCCAGACCAGGCTCTGCCTGCACCCAGCCGTCCTCCTTCCCAGCCGCAGGAACCGGCCATTCCTGGGGAAGGAGGTGGGGAGGGGTCCCTCTGACTCCCAGAGGGAAGCTTCTGCCCTGGATGAGGGGGGCAGGGAGTGGGGAAGGGATCCAGAAGGGATCTGGGATCTTGATCTCCTCCTTCAGCAAATGCTCCAACTGGCACAACTCTTGGATGGATTAATGGGGGGGGGTTTAGTCTGGATGAGCCCCCCAAGAGAGTTGACCATAGATCCATTCCAGCCCAGAGTCCTTTGCTAACCCTTTTTTTTTCTGTTGAGGGATTTTCTTATTAACAGTAAATTCTATGATGCTTAAGAAGAACCCATTTTTAAATGGTTCTTTGTAATTCCAACCTGGGATCTGGTCAGGTTTCCACGCAGACAAATAGCAACATTTCAGGTGTGAGTTGTTTTCTTTTTTCAGGAAAATCCCATTTGCCTCTTGGGACATTAAAGGCCTTTGTGGAATTGCTAAAAGAAGGCAGAGGCTTTACAAACTGAAAATGGCTTTTTTTTTTTCAACAGGAGATGCAAATTTTGGATGAGAAAAAGACTTTTAGCAAGAAAATGGAAGGCTCAGATTTTAAAGCTGCAATTTGGTATTTTTCCATGTTTATTTTTATAGCCCATCCCAAACCTCCTTATTTACAAGACTGCAGTGTGAAGATTTTGGGGTTCCAAGTTGGCCAGATGGGAGTTGCTGGAGATTTTAATTGGATATTTTTTTTTCTTTTTAAATACCTACCAAGAGACACAACTTTCTCCCTCGGCCCTTCCAGGAACTCAATTTAATAGACAAATAGAGACCTCTTGATTTAAAACAGCAGGAGGACAAAGCACATTTTAGCTGCCCCACATCATGTCATTCAAGATTTCTTTTTGATATCAAGCTCGATGCCTAATGTAGTAAAATAGGAGACAGATATAAATCAGAGTTTCTTGTAAAAACCAAATCCAGAAAGCACCCACAGGCAGACTGATTCAGCTGGATTCATTAACTTCTTTATATACATATATATAATTCTGGGGAGAGTTGAGGGAAGGTTGAGAGCCTCTCTTGGTGGCCGGAGAAAAGCTTTGGTCTCTCGGGGGAAGGAGACGCCCGGATCTCTCCGGAGAGAAAAGTCGGCTCAGAAGTCAAAGAAAAAGGAAGAGAAAATTCCCCCCAAAGAGACTCAAGAAACATCCGGTGATTTCATCCTGTGTCTCCTAAACTGGATCCGGACCAACAATTGTCATTAAATACACAGAATATAATAAATATTCCTGTTCTGTTAATAAAGATCAGGAACCCCTGGAGAATTATTGGCCTCTTGTCTGAAGTATTTTCATGGAAGTAAAAATAATACTTTTAATGAAGAAGAAATTATATGAATCACAATGAAATTCAGAATCACTATTTTGGATTTATAATAAAAATGCATTCGATTTATGTGGATGAAGCTTGTGAGGAGCTAAAGCAACAAACCATCCAGAGATTTTGGTCCTGTCCCTGAACCAGGTAGGGAGGAAGGAAGGAAGGAGGGGAGGGAGGAAAAGAAGAGGGGAGGATGGGCTTTGGAGTCTTTGGGCAGCTGATGAGGCTCCTTTCCCTGAAGGGAAAATCCCCCCAGAGACCCCCAAAAGGAGGGAGGAGGGAGGGAGGCCCTGAGAGGCCCACAAAAGAGACACACTCACAACACCAACACAATTGGCACTTGGGGCACTTTCGGAGGTTATGAAAAATCACTAGATAAATGAATAAAAGTGATGAAATCTCTATGTTAAATATTATTGGAATGAGAATTATTTCAAATATTATACCAGATGTTAATAATGTTGTGCTGTTTGTAGGGGAAAAGTGAACTTTAAATATTGTCCAGAAACAAATTAAATAGCTGAATATTATTATCTCCATGAAAATATCCTAGTAAAAACATTGCCAAATGCATCTTATGTGGCAGCTGAAAATCCTCCCAGGTTGGCAGGGAAGAATTTAGGAGTGAAAGTGAGTTTTGCCTCCAGACTGAATCTGTGGAGAGCAAAATCTCTGCAGGTTCCCAGAAAATATTGAATAATTTCCAGAAGGAGCAAATGATCCAAGAGGCTTTTCTCTCTTAGGATCTGGAGGTTTTCCTCTTATGGAAGAAAGATCTAATTGGATTCTATGGTGAGACGTTATTTTTGGAGAATCTCTGGAGTTAAACTTAATCAGTTCTTAAGTAATGATGCTCTCTGATTCTAACAAATAAATATAATTTCCCTGGAAAGGCTGAATGGCAACAAGGGCAGCTAAAATCCTTGATTGGCCTCTGAAACCCCATCAGTCGATAGAAATATAGAAGATTTTTATTAGACAAAGAAATAAAACGAGAAAAAGAAATGTAGGCAACATTGAAGGAATCTGGAAGAGAGAATGAAAGAATCTGAGGCTTCAGGGCTGAATGGAGGCCCAGTTTGTTCCTTATGACCCCAAATTCAGTTTTAAGGTCTGTGGGTGTTTTGCCTGCATTGAGCAGGAGAGAGAGAGAGAGAGAGACCTGGCTGGGTTCCCCTCCCCCCCCAAAAAAAACATCTGGGTGGATTTTCTGGGGGGGAAATGGATCAAAGGAGGAGAGATTTTGGGAATCTGAGAGTGCAGAATAAATAAATAAATAAATAAATAAATAAATAAATAAATAAATAAGGAGCAAAACCTCCATCTGGGAGGATCCCAAGGAATGAAAGGAAAGGAAAGGAAAGGGGGGTCCTGGCCTCCCCCTCCCAGGGAAGAGCCCCCCCCTCCCTCCCTCCCCCCCACACTCACCTCTCCGGCCAATCATTCGCTCCTCCCTCTTGGCCGCCTCGTAGCTGCACACCTTGTAGGCTTGTGGGCAGAAATAATCCACAGCCGCCTTCTTGTCCTGCAGGTAGAACTTGTTTCTGTTCCAGGCGTCTGCATCCCCCTTCCCAAACTCCGTGAGGGCCACGAACTTCCCGAGGTCGCTGTCGAAGGGCACGAACTCCTGCCGGTCGTAGATGTATCTTTGCAGGTATCTCACCCGCTGCGTCCCGTTGAGGAAGCGGCACTCGTTCTTTCCCTGGACAAGGAAATGGGCTGCGCGGGGGAGGAAGAGGGGAGGGAAGGCCGTCAGGAGGGACTCCAGGGCCCATCGTTCCCAGCCGCTAGCAGAGGAGGGGGGATCCAAGCGGGAGGGGGGAGTTGCGGGAGTCCTTCTGAGAGAGACTGGGGGAAGACGCCCCCTGGAGGAGGGAACGGGAACTCTCAGTCCCAGAGAGGAAGGGAGGCTTCCTGGGGGGTCTGGAGGGGGGAGGGGAGGAAAGAGGGGGAGGGGTGGGAAAAGGCAGGCAGAAGCTCAACCGGTCCAGCGATCCCATTCAGTCTCTGCAGGGAAGGCTGGATCTCAAGGGGCAGGAAGGATGGGGGGGGCTGGAGGGAAAGTAGCTTCCATCCCCCCCACTCTCTCTTCCTTTGGGAGGGGATCTGGGGAGGGGCCACAATGAGGACATCTAGACCGACTCTCCTGGGGTCTCCCAGCCCTTCAGTCCTCATCTTCCTTCCGTCTCTCCCCCCTTTTCTTCTTCCCCCCAATCTTCAGCCCAGCTCCCTCCCTTTGGGGGATTATCTCAGATCACCCCTGTTTCCTCTCCCCCTCCCCAAAAAGACCCCCAAGAGCCTCTCAAAGGGAGGGTCTCCTGCCCCGTTCACAAAAGAGCCCCAACATCCTCCTCCCTCCCTTCCCCCTCCCCTCCAGGGGGATTATGGGGCTGGGGGTGTTCTTGGTCTCCTTCCCCAATTCAGAGGCTCCCCATGAAGGGCCGTAAACCCCCCTCTTGCCTGACCTTCACAGCCTCAAATCTGAGATTCAGGAGAAAAAGTGAAGTTTCTGAAGAAGCCCAAAAACTTTTGCTCAAATGCCTCTTTTCCCTTCTGGGGATTCAGGGCTGAAAATGCCTCAGTTTCCCTCTTTCGCTTTCGCTTTTCCCCCCTTCCTCTTTCCATGCAGCCCCCTCCCACCCAGGCACAGGAGAGGCCGCGACCCCCACCTGGCTACATGGGGGAAGGGTTAGGATTAGGGTCCCTCTCCGTCCTCCTGGGGGGGCTGTGGGGAGGAAGGGGGAGGAGACCACGCAGAGATGGAGGCTGCTGGAGGCTTCCTTCCCCCTTCCCAGCCCCCTCCTCCCCCGCCCAGCCCCCTCCTTACCGGGGGTCTCCTCCCCCCCTTCGCTCCCGGGGATCCGGGCCAGCGCCCCCAGCAGCAGCATCAGGGGGAGCCCAGCCAAAGCCATGGAGGCTCCCCACAAGCGCCCCAAAGGGGGGAGAAAGACGCTCCCAGCCCCAGAGGAGGAATCGGAGGGTCTGGAGGGGGGGAGGAGGTTTCCTCGGACTTCGGAAGAGGGAGAGTCCAGAAAGAGCAGGAGGACCAATGGGAATCCTCCCTTCTGCAGCGTCATCGGTCTCCGGGCAGAGCCTCCCTTGACTTCGCCCGATGCAGGAGAGAGTTCTGCGCAGAGAGAGAAGCGGAGAAAGTGGGGGAGGGGAATCCCTTCAGTCTTGGGGGGCTGCAATCTGGGGGGTCTTTCATGCCAGCTCCGGCTTCCTTTTGCCCCCCCCTCCCCCCCCCGATTCTCCTCCACTCTCCCATCTAGTCTCTGTTTTTATTTCTTCTGTAAGTAAATATTAATCATTTCTATACCAACCACTTAACTTAATCAGTAAATCCCAGAAGTCCAGACTTAATTTTTTTCTGCCCAAAGTCCAGAAGGGGCTTCCAGGTAGAAAAACAGCTGGAAATCTCTTCTTTCAAAAAGTTTATTTCTCCATCTCTGCCCACTTTTTCATTCCATCCCTTCCTCCATCCTGGAGGTTTCTTTCCATGGAAGGAATTCTTGCTGCAGTCAGCATGTCCAGTAACAGAGACTCTGGACTCTGCAGGGGGCGGGGATGAGTTGGTGACTATGGACACACACACACACACACGCACGCACACACACACACACACACACACTGACCCCTCCCCACATTTCCTGGCCCCCAGGTGAAACCCCCAGGGAAGCCTCTGACCTTTGACCCCCTTCCTTCCTGGCACAGGGGCTGCCGGAGGGGAGGTCTGACCCCCAGCGCTGTGGGGTTTAGGCCGGTTTGGGTTCCAGAATGGCTGCTGTTGAGCTCAATGGGGGCGGGGTGTTGAATCAGAAGGGGGGGGAAGAATCTCCCCCTGAAGGACTGCTGGAGCGGAGCCTGTCGGGGGTTCAGCCCAGAGTCTGGAGGGTCTCCGGCTGCTTCCTCTTTTATGGACAGTCCCAGCCTTTCCTCCCCCTCCCCCCACAAGCAGGAGGGGGTGGGGGGGAAGGCTGGGGGGGAGGGCCGATGGGGAGACTCAAAGTCTGGAGGGGACCTTAGAGATCTTCTAGTCCAACCCCGTGGCCTCCAGGGATGCAGCCCCCCCTCCTCCCCACACAATTCCTGGTCGGGGGCTGCCCCATTGATTCATTGGTTCTCAGGGTCAGGAAATCCCTCCTGATCCCTTCCAGGCTGCTCAACTTTCTCTGGGCTTCGGCTTCTGTCAGTTGAGGGGTGATCCCTGGAGACGCTGCCCCACTCCACGATCTGCTTGTGAGATCCCAAGTGAGCGAGGGAGATCCCAAGGGCAGGAGTGGGACTCCAGTCGGTCTTCCCCTCCAGGAAGGGTCCCAAGTGGAGTTTCCCCCCACCCAGAGCCCAGCCAAGACCCCGCATCCCCCCTTCTCTTCCGGCCCAAGCCCAGAATTCAGGGAGGTCCCCCCTCCCGTCTGAGCAGCGGCTCTTCCTCCGTCCCCCCCCCAATTCTCAGCCAAAGACCCTCAAGGCAGTTTTTCCTCCCTGGAAATTTTGAGGGCGTTTTTGTCCTTAAGTCCCTCCAACTTTTGTACGTGTGTTCATACAAAACGTCTTTTGAAGAGAAATATCGTTTCCAAATAAATGCAGCTTTTCCCTCCTTTCCAAATCTCTGCCGTGATTTGAAATAAACCTTTAAGCTCAATAAATCTCAGAAACATTTTATATTATGAATGAGCAGATTCTCCTTTCCTCCCTTTTGTTCTTTGCCAGGGAACTCAACATTTTGCCTGCAAGGATCGTGAGAGAAAAGGGGATTTTATGGGGAAAGGAATCAGTCCTGGGACTCCCAAGTCCTAAGAATCAGCCTCTGAGATGAATTTAGTTCTTCTGGAGGGAAGTTGGAGGAAACATTTTCCCAAAAGAAGGAGAAGAAAATCCATATCCACGGATATAATGTGTCAGAGGATCTGAGCGGATTTTCTTCCTTGGAAAAGGTTTCAGGATTATTTAGGAAGGATGGATGGAGGGACAGTATATTAAACCGAAGAATAAATTTATAATTTATAGAATAACCTGGAATTTTAATAGAAATCCTGGGGACTTCAGGGATCCTATTTCCTCCACTATAGGATTACAGCCTTTTAACCATCACAGTCTGGAAATCTCCCCCCCCCCAAACTATTCCAAAAGGAGACCTTCTGTTTCTTCTTCTCCTCTTTCACTTCATCCATAGAAAACTTTTTTTCTAGTCATTGCGGGAGATTCGGGTTCTGCTCAGTTACGCAAAGGCGACTTAGAGAGATCCTGAATTCCGGATCCTGTTTCAAGAGCTTTGGGGGTCCAGAGGTGGCCGGGGTCCTTTCCAGGGATGGGGGGGGCTGGAGGGGTCAAACTCCCCCCTGGCCCAGCACCAGCCTCAGCAGCCCAGAGCCAGGTCCCCCCCAGCAGCTGAAGTCCGCATCTGCCCCACAGTTGTGTATCTGACACAGCCACTCACACACAGTCAGCCCCAGATCCAGGCAGCCTCTGTGGGGCCTCCCTCCCTCACCTGACCCAGGCAGAACCTCTGGGCCCCTCTCATGCTTCCCCCCACCCAAATATTGTGCTCTTCTCCGAGTTCCCTCTGCCACACACACACACACACACACACAAATACACACACACAGAGCAGCCCTTCCTTCTCCAGCCCCCGAGAGCTGCAGAGGCGCTTGGGCTTCGCTTCCCCAGCCTGAAGCTTTGGGCTCCTCCGAAGCGGAACTGAGGAACCGGCCAGGATCCAGCAGGCAACAAGCCTCCATTCTCCCTCAGGGCAGCTCAGGGACTCCCCTCCTCCTCCTCCTCCTCCGCCCCATGGCTGAGTCTGCAGGTGGGGCAGCCACAAGGTCCTCTGCCCCATTGGAGGTGGCTGAAGGGGCCCCTCCCCACAACCTCATTATAGGACTCTGGTCCTTTTCTCCCTCAGTTAAAGCACATTGAAGAAAGGAGTCCTTGACTTATAATGGTTCATTTAGTGACCGTTTGACTTTGGGGTTGGGTGGCTTCCAATGCACCCCCAAGGCTCTGTCCTTCTTTCCCCCCTTTATATCAACCCAAATGCATGGAAGGAGGTTTTTGTCTTTCTTCTGTTGAGTTTCTAGAGTGGTTCGGTTATTTCTTACCTATCCTGCAATTTCACCTCCTCTTTTTTTAGGTCTGTTTGTTATTTATTTATTTATTTCATAAAACACAAAGAAAAACAGAAATAGGAAATTAGGGGAAGGAGAAAAAGAGGGGAAAAGAAAGTCTGAGTTTCAGGGGAAAAAAGGCTTTGACTTCCGGCTCTTTTTAGCACAGTAGAAGATTAAAAAACAAACATTCCAGCCTCAACTTTTTGCTTTTACACATGAATATGTCACCAGCTATTTCTAGAAGGACAAATTTATCCAATGGACAAAAGCAAAGTCATTTTAAGTCTGTTTCCTTTGAACACTTTAAATGTGAAGATATTCAATTTAAGAGCTGGAGAAGGAAAGTCTAGAATGGTCCAGAACACCCTCTTGTGGCTGAGGGGGGGGGCTCCCGCATGAGGGGATCTGCGCTCTGATTGGTTGCTGTGGATGAAAAGGGGGCGGGTCCCTTTTTCCCGCCTTTTTCTTCTAGGCGCCGTTTGAGATTTACCTCAGGATGTCCCTGAATGTCTTCTGTGCTGTGAATATCTTTAGGGTCGCTGAAAGTAGAGGCGCCTGTAAATTAACGTGCGTTCATGTCGGAAGGCTACTCAGGAGAGATCGGGACCGGGGTGCTTATTTGCCGAATCGATTTTTCGGAAGGAAAAGAGCGAGGGGGGGTGGAGGGAGGGAGAGAGAGATATTCAGATTCTACAGGTATCAGTTTTAGTTTAGCCTGAAAAGATTTCAGGATTTCATGCCTCCGTCTGCCCGTCTCTCGGCGAGGAAGCTTCCTGGCCGCTCGCTTCGAAGTAGCTGAGCCGTTTCCTTGGAAGGGAAACAGGCGCCCCCGGGGCTCGTGATTGGCGGCCTCCGCATGGACCTTTCGGCTGTCTTTCCTCAGAGCCCCGAGGCATAGCAGCCTCCCGCACCTCCTTCTCTGCCTCCCAGTTGCCTGCCCTAACCCTAACCCACACCGAAGTTTGGGAAGCAGTTTGGGGAAAATTTGGGGCAGGAAAGCAAGCCACCGCTGTAGCTGTACACCCGGTAGTTGTGCCCTCAGAAATAATCCACAGCCGCCTTCATGATCTGCAGGTGCTGCTCATCCCTGTTCCAGGTGTCCACATCGGGTTGAGCCAACGGAGAGATACGACCTTCCCGAGGTCGCTGTCGAAGTAATAGATCTCCTACCGGTCGTAGAAGCGCCTGTCCAGGAACCTCACCCGCTGCGTCCCGTTGAGGAAGTGGCACTCGGCCTTCATCTGGGCCAGGAAATGGGCTGCGAGGGGGAGGAGGAGGAAGGCCGTCAGGAGGGACTCCAGGGCCCATCGTTCCCAGCCCCTGGGAGAGGAGGGGGGACCCACGTGGGAAGGGGGAGTTGCGGGAGTCCTTCCAAGATAGACTGGCGGAAGACGCCCCCTGGAGGAGGGAGGGGGAACTCTCAGTCCCAGAGAGGAAGGCAGAGGGGGAGGGGGGAACCTCCTCCATCCTCCCAGGGTGGGAAAAGGCAGGCAGAAGCTCAACCGGTCCAGCAATCCCATTCAGTCTCTGCAGGGAAGGTTGGATCTCAAGGGGCAGGAATGATTGGGGGGGGGCTGGAGAGAAAGTAGCTTCCATCCCCCCCACTCTCTCTTCCTTTGGGAGGGGATCTGGGGAGGGGCCACAATGAGGACATCTAGACTGACTCTCCTGCAAAAAGACCCTGCAGTGCAGCCCCCCAGAAGAGCCTCTCGAAGGGAGTGTCTCCCGCCCCCTCCTTCTCCCTCACTTCCCCCTCCCCTCCAGGGGGATTGGCTGGGGGTGTTCTGCGTCTCCTCCCCCAATTCAGAGGCTCCCCCAGAAGGGCCCGAAGCCCCCCTCTTGTCTGACCTTCAGAGCCCCAAATCTGAGATTCAGGAGAAAAACGGAAGTTTCTGAAGAAGCCAAAAAACTTTCGCTCAAATGCCTCTTTTCCCTTCTGGGGATTCAGGGCTCAAAATGCCTCAGTTTCCCTCTTTCGCTTTTCCTCCCCTTCCTCTTTCCATGCAGCCCCTTCCCACCCAGACACTGGGGGAGGGGTGAGAGAGGTGCGACCCCCCACCTCGGACTTCGGAATTGGGAGTGTCCAGAAAGAGCAGGAGAACCAATGGGAATTCTCCCTTCTGCATCATCATCGGTCTCTGGGCAGTCTCTGTTATTCAGGCCCCTTGGTCCTCTGCCCCATTGGAAGCGGCTGAAGGGGCCCTTCCCCAAAACCTCATTATAGTTCTCTAGTCCTTTCTCCCTCAGTTAAAGCCCATTGAAGAAAGGAGTCCTTGACTTATAACGGTTCATTTAGTGACCATTTGAAGTTACAATGGTGCTGAAAAAAGTGACTCTCCACCTAATATTCCTTCTTTTTTAAATATTTTTTAATACTTTCATGTAAATACCTGTTTTTATTTTTGTTGTATGTGACACAGAGTCACTTGTTGTGAGATGAGGGGCTACATAAATGTGAGAGAGAAGATGAGAGAGAGAGATTTGATGGATGGATAACCTTATTATTTTGAATATAAGCAGAGACAGTAGAAGCTTATTCGTTCCCATCAGTGTCTTCTCCATTCGTTGCAGCCTCTTTAAATACGTTCCAATTTCTGCCCTTGAAGGAATCTCCTCGTAGAGCCTCCACAGCTTCTGCCGGCCACAGTCTCCCTAGTTCTCTCCTGGGTCCTCTCTGATGAACCTTAAAGGCTTCTCTGCTGACCGGAGCATCCTAGAGAGAGGATCGGAGGGGCCAGGAGGAGAGGGAGGGGGAGGGGCGGCCTCAAAGGCTCCCTGGGGGTTGGAGGAGGCCCCGTCCAGGGTCTCCCCTCCCCTGGTGGCAAAGGCCCCGTATGGGGGGAAAGGAGGGGGGGGCTGCTTTCAAGGCGGCCTCTGGTCTGCTGGGTTTCCCAGGAGCCTCTTTCCTCTTCCACCAGGCCCAGAACCTGCCTCCCAGGTGAGGCCAGGGGAGTCCAAGCCCCCCATGACTCTTGGGGGGAGCTTCCTCCGGGCCTCGGCTAAGTAACAGAAACTTCCATCTCTTTCCTCTGGTTGGTTGGGAGGCTCCGAATATTCCCCCATCCCTCTTTCCCCCCTTTTATGTCAACCCAAATGCATTGAAGGAGGTTTTTCTTTCTTCTGTTGCGTTTCTAGATCAGTTTGTTTATTTTTTATATACATAGTGCAACTCCACCTCCTCTTTTATTGGGTCTGTTTCTTTGGAGCACTTTAAATGTGAAGATATTAAATGGAAAAGCTGGAAGAGGAAAATGCACAATGGTCCAGAACACACCATTGTAGTCAAGTGAGGGCGGGGCTCCTGTATGAGGTGATCTGCGCTCTGATTGGTTGCTCTGGGTGGAAAGGGGGAGTTTCCCTTTTTCCCGCCTTTTTCTTCCATGGGGTCAGAATGCTGTTTGAGATTTACCTCACAATCTCCCGGCATTCCCGACTATCTTGTCTCCTGTGACTGTAGATGTGAAATACATTTATTTACATAAAACTACAAGTTTGTGTCCGTGTCTCCCACTTCCTTTGGACAGCTGCTGCCTGATTCCTCCGCATTAAATCTCTTTAGTTGCACCTTCCAATTTTGGGTTTCATCCCATGAAGTTTTGGTGATTGCAACAATGTCACACCTGCCTTTGGGTTCCACCTTCACCCCATTTATTCCTCGTACTATGAACATCCGTGCAGAGGCATCTGAGTCCCTTTCTGACTGACCCCATATTTGCTTTCTACATCTCCTGCTCTGTCTCCGACTTTCCCTTCTTTCTTTCCATTTGGTTGATTCCTCTGAGATTTGAGCTTGGAATTTGCTTCTAAAACTTTGTCTCCCTCTCACTTCGGTCTCACTTTCAAGCCCTTCGGATGAGGCGAGCCGGTTGGTGTCCAAAGCCGACCTTCTGGGTTCTTCTGAGGGGCAGCTCATCCCCTGCCAGAAGCCCCCCATGTGGGTGTTGTGGACCATGGTCCCAATTTCCCTCGAGAGAACCATCCCCTAAGCCAGGCTTGACTTCCCTCCTTGGATGGTTCCCTTTATTGGGAGAGTGGAAGAGAAATCCCCCTGTGCCCCCAACTCTTGGGCTCCCTTGCCCACCTGCTCCGAGTCTCTTGGCATCGTTTCCAGGGACTTTTTCATTCCTCCCAGCATGAAAGAGGAAAAAGGGACAATACTCTGTGGACTTCATTATTTCTGTAAGCCCGTCAGTCACGTCTTTGATAGTTGCTCCTGGGAAACAACCAACCCCCTTAGTTTGATTGTCCGTCTTAGAAACGGCTGTTTCAGTTCCCCTAAACAATGAATCAACACAAGACTTTCTTTTTTTCTTAAGGAGGTCCGGTCTAATTTTTCCCCCCTGCCATTGGTACATTTGGTGTTGTCCCTTCTCCAGGTTCTTCCACACTGTCTTGCAAGGGGAGGCATTGCTCAAAGGAGCCCAAATCTTCTCAGACAATTTCAGACAATTCCTACAATCACACTCCGACCTATTTTTCCTCTAGTGGCCCCAAGACCCCAGATGAGGAAGGGGAGGGGGAAATTTTGCCTCGGGGATTGAGCCACTGGAGTCCTGCAGAGTCAGTCTGGATGACCTCTGGAGAGGGCGAGGCTCAGTTGGAGGGCTGTCTAGGGGCATCTAGAGGTGATGGGGAGAAGGGAGGGGTCTTCCACTTAGGGTTGCCCCATTGAACTCCCCCCCTTTTTCCCCCAGAGCAGGTCTTCCCCTCCATGGCAATGTCTTCTGCACCAGGAACGGCTTCAGATGGATTCCTTGGAGGTCATCTAGTCCAACCTCCTGCTCAAACTTACACCATTTATACCATATAGCAGGAGACTCTCTACCATTTGAATCTGAGCCCCAAAGAGGGAGGGAGCCATTGGGTGCCCAAATGGGGCAGGACCCTCCAGTTGTGAAGGAGAGAAATGGATGAAATGGCTCCATGAATGTAGGGGAGTCTCGGGTGCCCCCCAATGGCTCCCCACAAATGCTCAGGGAGGTCCATGCCTGCTGCCATTCTGCTCCTCAAAAGGGGGCTTGAGGGGAAGCAGAGCAAGGGGGCCTCTGAGCAGAAAGGGGGGTCCTGCCCCTTCGCCTCCCTGGAGCTGCCCACCCTCCTCCTGAACCAGTTCTGGCTTCGGACCCAAAGTAGCCTGGATGGTGGATCCAGAGGCAGCGGAGGGAGGAGCCTCCTGCGGGGGCAGCAAAAAGGAAGAGGAGGAAGAGGAAGGGAGGATTCCAGGGTTTTCTTACATCTGAAGTTTATTCTTTTATAGCAAAGCGAAGGGAAGGGAAGTGAGTGGGAGGAAGAATAATGTGGATGAAGCTGCTGTGGGTTCAAAGCCTGGAGAGTTGAGGGGTCTGGAGTGACAGGTCCACCTAGCATCCCTGGGGACAGTCTAGATGGTCTCCACCCCTCCCTCACAAGAAAGAGAGGCCCTGAAAGGAAGCTGGGGTGTATGTGTGTCTCAGCAGGAAAAGGTCCAGGCTGCCATTCTCCTCCTCCCCCCAAACTGCCACCTTCAGCCTCCATTTCTCACAGGTTGCAAACAGGACAAAGAGTCCTCAGCTGTTAAATAAAAAATATGCTTTTGCATCGGAGAGCAGGATTAATTCATGAGTGCTGTAGAAAAAGAGATGGGGAAGAAAATCAGAATATAAAGAGACACTTTTACTGTAAATAATATATTCTTCTTCCCTTTCATCCCCCACCCCCAAGGCAGACCCACACTGCAGGGGGGTGATTGACAGGCAGGGACACATAGGAGAGAATCCGCCCATTTCAGGGAGGAAAAGGCTGGGATGCTTCATATGAAGAAAGAAGACGGGGCTACGATGGGGGGAGCCTGGGCTCACTTGGCCAGAAATTGTGGGAATTCTCACAGGGAGAAGGGGGGGTCAGGAAGAAGAGCCTGTCCAGGTTCCAACTAATGAACCCAAATGAGTCTGTATGGGGTGCCAAGAAGGATCCTCTCGGACCGGAGGGTGGGGTGCAGTTCAGGGCAAAGTTTTGGAGGGAGTTCATTAAGTTGATAGGTTCATCTCAAGGACTCAGCTCCACCTCCCACCCGAGGACGAACGGAGGTATAGAACGAGCGAATGCAATGATAGAACAATACCTGAGATGCTAAGTTCATTATCAGCAATTTAGCTGGGCAGATCTCCTGCCATTTGCTGAAGTGGCCTACAATACTGCAGTGCATAGTAGGGGTGAAATGTAAAATTTGTTATTTCTGGTTCTGTGGGCGTGGCTTGGTGGTGGTGGGGTTAATGTGACTGGGTGGGCGTGGCCTAACAGAATGGGTGGGTTGCTTACAAAATGCGTGGGGGAATTTAAACCTGGGGTGCTCCCTCCCACAAGGGAGGAATGGGAAGGAATGGCCCCCTCCTTCCCTTCCCTTCCCTTCCCTTTTGAAAATTCCCAAAATGTGGAAAAATTCTGGGCAAGATTTTAGCATTTGTGTGTGCTTTTGTTTTTGATTGCAATACTTTTTCAGATCTCTGTAAAGAAACGTTGCCCAAAATCCAAAAAACTGCTCTATCCACAACAAGGAGATATTGTTCAGGCAAGTTATTTTTTTAAAAAAGGAACAATTAAGGAATTTTAAAAGCCACCTATAACTCTTAGGAGAGGTTGAGATGAGGGGGAAGAGGAGAAACTCACCTGCAGGAGGTTGGATGGGAGTTGCTGGAAGGAGAAAAAAACCCAATCAGGACCCTTCATGGGCTGGAGGACTCAGCGGGACCCCCTCCCCATTGATAGCCCATAATAGGTTGTATGATCTTCACTTATAGCCCCTCAAAGAACAGATGTTCCCATAAATATTCCCCAAGGGGCCCCTCTTGGCCACCTGCTAAGCTTGATGAGAGGCCTCCCCTAGAGGGTCCCCTCCCCACCACCTGTCCTCCGGCCCCCCAGACTCACCTTTCTTGCTCTTCAGGTAGGAGAAGAGCCCCACAGCCAGGAAGGCCACTCCTATCACGGCCCCCATGATCCCCGTCCAGAGTTTGCTCGTGGCAGAGCTGGAGGAACGGGGCTCTGGGGAAGGAGAAGGAGCCTCACCTGAGCAGGAGGATCAGGCCCACCTTCCCCCAGGAGGGTCCATTCCGTCTCCCCCCACAGGGAGGGTCTTTCCCTCTTCTCAGGGCAGGATGGGGTCCACAGACCAGGAGGGGAGGGAGGGGAGGGAGGGGCTTACCCCACTGGACGGTGATGGGGGCCTCCAGGCTGGCATGCCCCACCTTGCAAGTGTAGACGTCCCCCCGTTGGGGCTGGGTCTCCAACATCACCTGGAGCTGGTAGGTCCAGTCTCCGTTCTGGAGCTCCTCCCCAAAGGCCACGCCCTCCTCCTCCAGCCGCCCGTTCTTCAGCCACTGGACCTCGATCTCCACGGGGTAAAAGCCGGTCGCGGTGCAGAGGAGGATGGTGTTGGGGGAAGAGGGCTCCATCTTGGTGGGGGAGATGGTGACGGTGGGCTTGGCTGGAGGGAAGGAGGAGAAGGAGGCACATGAGAGACACAACAGGAAAGAAACGACGCAGAAGACGGGAAGGACAGACGCAGCACGAGTCGGATGGTTCTTGGGATCTCCTTGAAAATGAAACCAGATTTTTAATTAGATCTAATACCACAACATTTGTTTGTTTGTTTGTTTAGTAAACTTAGTTATTTATTAAATTTATTTGCCAAAGTGGCCACAACTAACCCAAAGTCTTACAGACACTCTCCTAGCCGTGACTGCCACCTGCTCTCCGGGAGTCCAGGAGAATCTCCAGAATTGCCAACTGGGTCTCTGGGACAATGCAGCTCCACCCAGAAGGAAGTTGGTTAAACTCTCCCATCTTGGGGCTCCCAACACCCAAAGCCCTTTGGCCTTTCCAGGGTTCAGCCGAAGCCCCTAATCCCCCATTCAGCCCCTCCCCCCACAGCCTCCGGGACCCTCGAGGGGGCAGCCTCAGCATCTCCTGGGTCCCCAGAGGTGGAGATGAAACCTTATAACATCAGCAGACGGAGGAGACCTCCAGCCCTGGTGACGGATGGCCTCACCCAGTGGCTTCATGCGGAGGTTATAGAGGAGAGGAGAGAGGACGGAGCCAAACGCCTCTGAGCAGCCCTGAAGGTGAACCAAGTTTGCCAAAGAAAGAAAGAAAAAGAAAGAGAGAGAGAAAGAGAAAGAGAAAGAGAAAGAGAAAGAGAAAGAGAAAGAGGAGAGGAGAGGAGAGGAGAGAAGAGAAGAGAAGAGAAGAGAAGAGAAGAGAAGAGAAGAGAAGAGAAGAGAAGAGAAGAGAAGAGAAGAGAAGAGAAAAGAAGAGAAGAGAAGAGAAGAGAAGAGAAGAGAAGATCTTTGTCGTAATTTTCTTCGGTGTTTCAATCACTTTTCAAAAAGTTTTATTTGGAGAGAGAAAATTTCTCTTTCCACTTTCCCTTTTCTCCCTTTAGGATCCACAAGATGCAGAAATAAACAAAAAAATCAGCAGAAGATTTCAGGGGGAAAAGTGCAAAATGTGATGTGGCTGCAAAACCCCCCAATTTTGGGCATCATCAACAGAAAGAGGCATTTTGAAGGAAAGGGCAAAGGAGCCCAATGGGGGGGGCAGCCCTTTGCTCCCCATAACTGCCAGAATCCCCTGAAGGAAAAGTTTCTCCCCCACTGAAGATGAGAGACCCTGGATCCCCCCTTCAGAGCAGGAAGGGCAGAAGAGGTTTTGGGGGATCTCATGATCTCTCTCGAGGATCCTTCCTGGGGGGGCTTTGGGGGGATTCAGAGGGAGACCCACCCCAGACCAGCCTCCTTCCCAGCCGCAGGAACCGGCCATTCCTGGGGAAGGAGGTGGGGAGGGGTCCCTCTGACTCCCAGAGGGGATCTTGGATCTGGATCTCCTCCTTCAGCAAATGCTCCAACTGGCACAACTCTTGGATGGATTAATGGGGGGGGGGGTTAGTCTGGATGAGTCCCCCAAGAGAGTTGACAATAGATCCATTCCAGCCCAGAGTCCTTGGCTAACCATTTTGTTTTTCTCTTGAGGGATTTTCTTATTAACAGTAAATTCTATAATGCTTAAGAAGAACCCATTTTTAAATATTTATTTGTAATTCCAACCTGGGATCTGGTCAGGTTTCCATGCAGACAAATAGCAACATTTCAGGTGTGAGTTGTTTTTATTTTCCAGGAAAAGTTTCTTGTAAAAACCAAATCCAGAAAGCACCCACAGGCAGACTGATTCAGCTGGATTCATTAAGTTCTTTATATACATATATATAATTTTGGGGAGAGTTGAGGGAAGGTTGGGAGCCTCTCTTGGTGTCCAGAGAAAAGCTTTGGCCTCTCGGGGGAAGGAGACGCCCGGATCTCTCTGGAGAGAAAAGTCAGCTCAGAAGGAAAAAAAAAATAAAGAGAAAATTCCCCGAAAGAGACTCAAGAAACATCTTGTGATTTCAGGTCTCCTAAACTGGAGCTGCACCAACAATTTGCTCTAAATACACAGAATTTAATAAATATTCCTCTTCTTTTAATAAGGAACAGGAACCCCTGGAGAATTATTGGACTCTTGTCTGAAGTATTTTCATGGAAGTAAAAATAATACTTTAGATGAAGAAGAAATTATATGAATCACAATGAAATTCAGGATCAATATTTTGGATTTATAATGAAAATGTATTCTATTTATGTGGATAAAGCTTGGGAGCATCTAAAGGTTTTTCACAAAACATCCAGAGATTTTGGTCCTGTCCCTGAACCAGAGGAAGGGAGGAGGGGAGGGAGGAAAAGAGGAGGGGAGGATGGGCTTTGGGGTCTTTGGGCAGCTGATGAAGCTCCTTTCCCTGAAGGGAAAATCCCCCCAGAGACCCCCAGAAGGAGGGAGGAGGGAGGGAGTCTCTGAGAGGCCCACAAAAGAGACACACTCACAACACCAACACAATTGGCACTTGGGGCACTTTTGGAGGTTATCAAAAATCACTAGATAAATGAATCAAAGTGGTTGAATATTTAAACTTTAAATATTGTCCAGAAACAAATTAAACAGTTGAATATTATTATCTCCATGAAAATATCCTCTTTGGTAGTAAAAAGATTTCCAAATGCATCTTATGTGGCAGCTGAAAATCCTCCCAGGTTTGCAGGGAAGAATTTAGGAGTGAAAATGAGTTTTGCCTCCAGACTGAATCTGTGGAGAGCAAAATCTCTTTTGGTTCCCCTAAAATATTGAATAATTTCCGGAAGGAGCAAATGCTCCAAGAGGCTTTTCTCTCTTAGGATCTGGAGGTTTTCCTCTTATGGAAGAAAGATCTTGTTGGATTCTATGGTGAGACGTTATTTTTGGAGAATCTCTGGAGTCACAATGGGAACATTAAACTTAACCATTTCTTAAGTGATGATGCTTTAAAGACTTCTCTGATTCTAATAAAAGGAATATAATTTCCCTGGAAAGGCCGAATGGCAACAAGGGCAGCTAAAATCCTTGATTGGCCTCTGAAACCCCATCAGTGGATAGAAATATAGAAGATTTTTATTAGACAAAGAAATAAAATGTAGAAAAAGAAATGTAGGCAACATTGAAGGAATCTGGAAGGGAGAATGAAAGAATCTGAGGCTTCAGGGCTGAATGGAGGCCCAATTTCTTTCTTAGGACCCCAAATTCAGTTTTAAGGTTTGTGGGTGTTTTTGGACTCTCCCCCCAAATCAGGAGCCTCCCCAGGAACGAAGAACGGAAGCGATCAGGGTTCCTGTTATTGGGGTTTTTACATCTCGGTTTAAGCATTGAATCGTGATTACAAATTCTAGCCTGCTTCCGTTACTCATTTCTTTCTTTATTGGATTGAAAAGCTGCTGGACTGGAAAAGACTCTGAATGAAGAAAGACGAAAAAAAAGCAGAAGATCCATAGAAAGGGGTCGACAGGTGAAAAAGCATCTGCTAATTCTTTTTTTTTATTTTGGGTGGAAAATGAGGTTTTATCCCAAAGTGCCCAAAACAGCATTTCTGGAGCAGAGGAAGAGAGGGAGGGGCTTCTGGGTGGGAAGAGGGAGGGAGACGGGAGGTTCCTGAATAGGATAGAAATGAATCAGGGATAGAGAGAAATATATATGTAGATACAGGGAGGCCTCGACTTAGGACCACAATTGAGCCCAAGACTTCTGTTGCTAAGTGAGATTTATTTATTTATTATTCGAATTTCTATACCGCCCTTCTCCTTTCGGACTCAGGGCGGTGAACAGCCAAAATAAAAACATTTATACATAAATACGATTAAAAATAGATTTAAAATAATTAAATTTGGCCCATAGTTTAAAATTTATCAATTTAAAATCCATATCAAAATTTAAAACCAACCATAAAATCATAAAATCAAGAGAGACCGGCTAACTGAAAGAGATGAGTTTTTAGGGCCCGACGAAAGGTCCGGAGGTCGGAGATCACTCGTATCTCTGGGGGTAGATTGTTCCAAAGGGTAGGTGTCACCACAGAGAAGGCTCTCCTCCTGGGGGTCGCCAGCCGGCATTGTCTAGCCGACGGCACCCTGAGGAGGCCCTCTCTGTGGGAGCGAACCGGCCGATGGGAGGCTATTGGTGGCAGAAGGCGGTCCTGTAAGTACCCCGGCCCTAAGCCATGGAGCGCTTTAAAGGTGGTCACCAACAGCTTGAAGCGCACCCGGAAGTCCACCGGAAGCCAATGCAGCTCGCGCAGGAGAGGAGTCACATGGGAGCGCCCAGTCGCTCCCATAATCCCCCGCGCGGCCGCATTCTGCACCAGTTGGAGTTTGTTCAATGAATTTTGCCCCATGTTACGACCTTTCTTGGCTTAGGACCTGGTTACCTATGGGACGGCCTACTACCACCAATAGCCTCCCACCGGCCAGTACGCTCCCATAGAGAGGGGCTCCTCCGGGTGCCATTGGCCAAACAATGTCCAATGGGGAGAGCGGAGAGCCTTCTCTGTGGGGGCGCCTACGATCTGGAACGAGCTCCCCCTGGAGATACGGAGGATCCCGGATCCGTGCACCTTCCGTCGCGCGCTCAAGATTTTCTTATTTCATCAAGCTGGCCTGGCCTAAATCTTTTCCCCTTTTAAATGTAAATTTTAATTTGTTTTTAAATTATTGGGTATTTTAAATTTGTCTCAGCCAAATTATTTAATTCGTTTTTATTCTATTTTAAATTTTTGTATTTATGTGTTTTATTCTGTGGCTGTTCACCGCCCTGAGTCCTTCGGGAGTAGGGAGGTATATAAATCCAATAAAAACAAAACAAAACAAAAAACAAAACACAGTCATTAAGTGAATCACTGCAGTTGTTAAATGAGTAACAAGGTTGTTAAGTGAATCTGGCTTCCCCATGGACTTTGCTTATCAGAAAGTTGCAAAAGGGGGTCACGTGACCCTGGGACGCTGTGACCGTCACAAGTCTGAGTCCGTTTGACCACGTGACCCTGGGGAGTCTGAACGGTCGTAAGTGTGAAAAACAGTCATAAGTCATTTTTTTTCACTACTGTTGTAACTTTCAACGGTCACTAAACGAACTGTTGTTAAGTGGAGGACTGCCAGTATTGAGCAGGAGAGAGAGAGACCTGGCTGGATTCCCCTCCCCCACCCCCACCCCAAAAAAACCCTTATCTGGATGGATTTTCTTTTGTGTGGGGGAGGGGGGAAATGGATCGAAGGGATCCCAGATTCCAGGCAGGAGGAGAGTTTGGAGCCTGGGAAGAAAAGGGGGATTTTGTACATCTGAGAGTGTAGAATAAATAAATGAGGAGCAAAATCTCCATCCGGGAGGATCCCAAGGAATGAAAGGAAAGGGGGGTCCCGGGATCCCCCTCCCAGGGAAGAGCCCCCCCTCCCTCCCTCCCCCCATACTCACCTCTCCGGCCAACCACCCGCTCCTCCGCCTTGGCCGCCTCGAAGTTCAACGCCCCGTAGTTCTGCCGGCAGAAGCGATCCACAGCCGCCTTCGCGTCCTGCAGGTAGAACTTGTCTCTGTTCCACTTGTCAGCATCCCTGTTCCCAAACTCCGTGACGGCCACGAACTTCCCGAGGTTGCTGTCGAAGCGCACGAACTCCTGCCGGTCGTAGAAGTAGCTCTCCAGGTATCTCACCCGCTGCGTCCCGTTGAGGAAGCGGCACTCGAGCTTCCCCTGGAAGAGGAAATGGGCTGCACGGGGGAGGAGGAGGAAGGCCGTCAGGAGGGACTCCAGGGCCCATCGCTCCCAGCTGCTGTGAGAGGAGGAGGGGGGATCTACGAGGGAAGGGGGACCTTCCTTTGAGAGACTGGAGGAAGACGCCCCCTGGAGGAGGGAGCGGGAACTCTCAGTCCCAGAGAGGAAGGGAGGCTTCCTGGGGGGTCTGGAGGGGGGAGGGGAGGAAAGAGGGGGAGGGGTGGGAAAAGGCAGGCAGACGCTCAACCGGTCCAGCGATCCCATTCAGTCTCTGCAGGGAAGGTGGGATCTCAAGGGGCAGGAAGGAGGGGGGGAGGGGCTGGAGGGAAAGTAGCTTCCATCCCCCCCACTCTCTCTTCCTTTGGGAGAGGATCTGGGGAGGGGTCACAATGAGGACATCTAGACCGACTCTCCTGGGGTCTCCCCCCTTTCTTCTTCCCCCGAATCTTCAGCCCAGCTCCCTCCCTTTGGGGGACTCCTGATTCATCTCCCCCTCCCCATAAAGACCCCCAAGAGCATCTCAAAGGGAGGGTCTCCCGCCCCCTTCACAAAAGACTCCCAACATCCTCCTCCCTCAGTTTCCCCTCCCTTCAGGGGGATTATGGGGGCTGGAGGGGGTTTCTTGGTCTCCTCCCCAAATTCAGGGTCTCCCCAAGAAGGGCCCGAAGCCCCCCTCTTGCCTGACCTTCACAGCCTCAAATTTGAGATTCAGAAAAAAAACGGAAGTTTCTAAAGAAGCGAAAAGACTTTTGCTCAAATGCCTCTTTTCCCTTCTGGGGCTTCAGGGCTGAAAATGCCTCAGTTTCCCTCTTTCGCTTTTCCTCCCCTTCCTCTTTCCCTGCAGCCCCCTCCCACCCAGGCACAGGAGAGGCCGCCACCCCCACCTGGCTACATGGGGGGAGGGTTAGGATTAGGGTCCCTCTCCGTCCTCCTGGGGGGGGCTGTGGGGAGGGAGGGGGAGGAGACCACGCAGAGATCGAGGCTGCTGGAGGCTCTTCCCCCTTCCCAGCCCCCTCCTCCCCCGCCCAGCCCCCTCCTTACCGGGGGTCTCCTCCCCCCCTTCGCTCCCGGGGATCCGGGCCAGCGCCCCCAGCAGCAGCATCAGGGGGAGCCCAGCCAAAGCCATGGAGGCTCCCCACAAGCGCCCCAAAGGGGGGAGAAAGACGCTCCCAGCCCCAGAGGAGGAATCGGAGGGGCTGGAGGGGGGGAGGAGTTTTCCTCGGACTTCGGAAGAGGGAGAGTCCAGAAAGAGCAGGAGGACCAATGGGAATCCTCCCTTCTGCAGCGTCATCGGTCTCCGGGCAGAGCCTCCCTTGACTTCGCCCGATGCAGGAGAGAGTTCTGCGCAGAGAGAGAAGCGGAGAAAGTGGGGGAGGGGATCCCTTCAGTCTTGGGGGGCTGCAATCTGGGGGGTCTTTCCTGCCAGCTACGGAGGGGAATGTCGTCTTCCTTTTGCCCCCCCCCCATGATTCTCCTCCACTCTCCCTTTCTCTGGGCGCCTGGACTGGAGGGTTGGACTAGATGCCCTTTGAGTTCCCACAGTACCCAGAAGGAGCCTAAGGTGGATCTGCCGAGAGTCCAGGAGGGCAAAGTGGATCCAGAGCTCGAGGGGTCCTTGGGGGCTCAGAAGGGGAGGAGGGAGCCCCCAGCAGCTGCCCTGGATGACAAGGGGGGAGGGGCAGCCCCACAGCCAGCCAGGACTTGGGGGTCATACGCTCCCCCCAATCCGAAGGGAAGCCAGGAAAACCCTCAGCTGACAGTCCAGGCAGGATCTGCAGGGATCTCTCCTAATCCATCCAGATCCTCCCCCTTCACGGGGGAATCTCCGTAGGGATCTCTTGGCTTCACAAGAGAAAAGGGCGTTTTCCTTCCTTGAAACACGCGTCTCCCCTGCACCTCCTTCCGATTCCCCAACCCCAAATGGGTAGGAATCTCCCCCTTCCTTCCTTCCTTTCTGTGGGTCGGGATCCCCCTTTTCCTTGCAAAGCAGCCCCGGATGAGGATCCCAGAATGAAGTTCGGCCGTTTCTCCTCCGCTTCCCGCTCCTTTCCTCGGAGAACGTCCACATCTTCGCCATAATGCACAACAATCTTTACTTTCAGCAGAAAAAATATATAAAGTAACATTTTGGAAGAAATTTTGCCATCTGATTGTAGGAAGTTAGCACCCACCCCTTTCCTGGAAGAGTGAAATATTTTAGGAAATATGAAAAAGGCAGAATATTATATTTCCCTGGATGAGAAATATGAGAAGCATATTTTACAGACAAAGCAGCTCCCATCTTCCTGCCCCCCACCCTTTGTCAATGGGCCATTAAGGCCTGGGCCAGTCTCCTCTACATAACAAAGATCTACCTCCTTCAGGCAGAGCCATAGTAGGAATTGCCCAAGATCCAACAAAGATAGGATTAGCCCTCTACCCATCTAGCAACAAAAACTCACCACATGTGACCTGGGAAGCACATGTGACCATCAGCCAGCAAGGCCCCCACCCCCTGGGAGTCTGACAACCAATCAGGATACTCTTTCTGGGCCCCAAGAAATGCAGAGCCAGAGAGAGCATAAAAACCGGAGGATTTTCTGTATCTGCCCCTTTTCTGTTCAGGAACTCAAGCCATGTGATCCTGTCCACCATTAAACCATCTTTCCAAGCAGCCTCCATGTCTCCAGTGTCTGTTTCCCCACTTGGAGCAGAACCTAGAAGGATGTTTCTTCCAACGTGATTGTGCAGATCCTGATGAGATTTGGATAGTTTGACTGTGGAACAGGAAGTGCTGCTAAAACAAAAGGCTCCTTTTTATGATGTTTCATGAAGATTATGAGGGAATGAAAGAGAGAATAAAAGGGAAATATTACGGAAAAGAGAATATTAGGGAAATGGGGAAGGGAAAGAAAGGGGAAGGAGAAGTGGGGGATAAAGGGCAAAAAAAAAAAAAGAAAAAAAAAGAGGAAAAAACTTTCCCCAGCATAAAAAAATACAAAATGAAATTGTACCCTCTGATTTTATTTCTTCTGTAAGTAAATATTAACCATTTCCATAACACTAACTTAATTTAATCAGTAAATCCCAAAACTCCAGATTTCCTTTTTTTCCTGCCTCAAGCACAAAGTCCAGAATTGGCTTCCAGGTAGATAAACAGCTAGAAATCTCTTCTTTCCTCTGGTCAAAAAGTTTATTTCTCCATCTCTGCCACATTTTTCATTCCATCCTTTCCTCCATCCTGGGGATGGAGGTTTCTTTCCATTTTTGCATATAAGGAATTCTGGCTGATGTCCAGTAATAAAGTAATAAATTTATATTTCAAGTTCCTTGTCCAGGAATCCTGAAAGGAAAACTTCTGGTTTTCAACAGACCCAGAGAGATAAATCACATTTACACCCCATTCAAAAAAGACAATAATAAAGCTCGGAAGGGAAGAAAAAGACCCGCCTCCCCTCCAAGAGGCAACAGATATGCCAGGATCCATAAATCTCACAAACATTTTATATTATGAATGAGCCGGATTCTCCATTCTGGCCGTTTGTTCTTTTTTTCTAGTCTTTGGGGGAGATTCGGGTTCTGCTCAGTTACGCAAAGGCGGCTTAGAGAGATCCTGAATTCCGGATCCTGTTTCAAGAGCTTTGGGGGTCCAGAGGTGGCCTGGGTCCTTTCCAGGGATGGGGGGGCTGGAGGGGTCAAACTCCCCCCTGGCCCAGCACCAGCCTCAGCAGCCCAGAGCCAGGTCCCCCCCAGCATCTGCCCCACAGTTGTGTATCTGATACAGCCACTCACACAAAGTCAGCCCCAGATCCAGGCAGCCTCTGTGGGGCCTCCCTCCCTCACCTGACCCAGGCAGAACCTCTGGGCCCCTTTCATGCTTCCCCCCCCCAAATATTGTGCTCTTCTCCGAGTTCCCTCTGACATCCCCAGCTACACACACACACAAATACACACACACCCAGAGCAGCCCTTCCTTCTCCAGCCCCCAAGAGCTGCAGAGGCGCTTGGGCTTCGCTTCCCCAGCCTGAAGCTCTGGGCTCCTCCGAAGCGGAACTGAGGAACCGGCCAGGATCCAGCAGGCAACAAGCCTCCATTCTCCCTCAGGGCAGCTCAGGGACTCCCCTCCTCCTCCTCCTCCTCCGCCCCATGGCTGAGTCTGCAGGTGGGGCAGCCACAAGGTCCTCTGCCCCATTGGAGGAGGCTGAAGGGGCCCTTCCTGACCCCCGAGGAGACCCTGGAGAGCCCAGGAAATGAACCGATGGAGGGTTGGAGAAATGTCACCCAAAGGACCCACATTCTCCCCCTTGGGACCCTTTGTGGGGAGACTCTCCCTGCTCTCTGGGGAGGCTCTGACGGAGGAAGGATGGGAGGGAAGAGAGGAAAAGGGGAGGAGCATGGAGGGGGAGGGGCTCAGTGGCAGTGCGGGGGGGGGACACTGTTCAGAGGACCTGGAGGAGGGGGATGGGGAGGGGTCTCCCCAGAGAAAGTCTATCCATGGGTGGCTAAGCATCAACACCAACTTGAAGGCATGAAACCATCATCAAACAAGCTTTTCTCCCTCCGTTGAAGCAGATTGAAGAAAGTCCTTGATTTACAACGGTTCATTTAGTGACCATTTGATTTGGGGGTTGGGTGGCTTCCAATATACCCCCATGGCTCCATCCTTCTTTTCCCCCTTTTATATTATCTGAAATGCATGGAAGGTTTTCGTCTTTCTTCTGTTGCTTTTCTAGAGCGGTTTGGTTATTTCTTACCTTTCCTGCAATTTCACCTCCTCTTTTTTTAGGTCTGTTTCTTATTCATTTATTTATTTCATAAACCGCAAAGAAAGACAGAAATAGGAAATCAGGGGAAGGAAGGAGAAAGAGAGGGGGAAAGAAAGTCTGAGGTTCAAGGGGCAAAAAGGAAAAAAGGCTTTGACTTCCGGCTCTTTTCAGCACAATAGAAGATTTTTTAAAAAAACACCTTTTTGCTTTTACACCTTAATATGTCAGCAGCCATTTCTAGAAGGACAATTCAATCTAAGGGACAAAAGCAAAGTCATTTTAGGTCCGTTTCCTTTGGACACTTTAAATGTGTTCAATTTAACAGCTGGGGAAGGAAACTCTAGAATGATCCAGAACACCCCTTTGTGGCTGAGGGAGGGAGGGAGGGAGGGAGGGCTCCCGCCTGAGGGAATCTGCGCTCTGATTGGTTGCTGTGGGTGGAAAGGGGGCGTTTCCCTTTTTTCCCGCCTTTTTCTTCTAGGCGCCTTTGAGAAGGAGACAGATAATAATATGGAATAAGATGAAGTAAAAATTTGCATAAATAGTAAACAATAAGGAAGGATCACTACGAAAGAGCTGTAAAAAGAGTTTGTATATATAAATGTTGTATGTTTTGTTTTGTTTTAATGTTTCATAATAAAAATTATTTTTTAAAAAAAGAAAAGAGCGCTGAGCTGCGGAGAGCGGGAAACTCCGGAGCCGAAGGAGGCTGAGGAGCGGCAGGGCCGGGATCGGAGTCAGCCGGGGGCAAAAGGGAAGGAGCTGTGTGGTGCCGCTTCCCCCTACAAGCGCAGCATCCGCCTGCCCGTCTCTCAGCGAGGAAACTTCCCAGCCGCTCGCTTCGAAGTAGCCGAGCCGTTCCCGTGGAAGGGAAGCAGGCGGCTCCTGGGCTCTTGATTGGCGGCCTCCTCATGGAGCTTTCGGCCGCCTCTCCCCAGAGCTCTGAGGCATAGCAGCTGCCTGCTCCTCCCTCTCCACCTACCACCCGCTCTCAGCCCTGCCCCAAAGTTTGGGAAGCACCGGGGACAGTTTGTGCGCTGCGCTCGGGGCAGGAAAGCTCATGGCGAGCAGGCCAGCTGGCTCCTTCCCCAGAGAAGGGAGGGCGGCATGCAGCGGAAGTGCTCTCGGCCCCAACAGGGAAGCTCCGAATGCGCGGCTTGCTTGGGCTCCTCTCTGCTGGGAGCTGCAGGCTGCACGGGGAAGGGTAGGAGCGACCGGCCAGATCAGGCGCATGGGGGAGCATTTGCTGGCTGGGCAGAGGCTGCCCCACCCGCTCTTTCTTCCCTGGTGTTGCCTCGAGCTCTGGACAGCATCCAGCATGGCCATTCACGCCGGCAAAGGTTGGTGCAACCCTCTCTTGCCACTTCTTCCAAGGGAGCATGACTGCTTTCCAGCCGGTGTGCCTCTTACCGCTTACCGCACTCTCCTCCAGTCCTCCTGGAGGCAGCTCGCTTCTCCTTCTCCTGGCTGACAGGGGTGAGAGGGCACGCCGGAACCCAGAAGAAGAAAAGGAGCAGAGCTGCCCGCTAGGCTGGGGCTTCCCTTCCTCTCTGCGGCATCCCATGTGGATCCCAGGCAGTGCAGCTTCGGGGCCTTTCCTTGCAGTGTCGATGACAAGGTAGGCAGGCAGGCGAGCGGGTACAGGGGAGCGACTGGGGCAGTGATCCTGGCTGGCAAGGGGGTGGATGTCCTGGGGCACGCATGTGCACCGGCCAGCTAGTCTTCTGTTTACTAGCACGCATGCGTGCGCGACAATCAGGACGATGCACATGCGTGTGCCAGAAACCCAGAAGAGGAATGGGTGTGCCCTGCATGCCAGGTGAAATGGCTCTGCGTGCCACCAGTTCTGACTTCGGACCCAAAGTAGCCAGGATGGTGGATCCAGAGGCAGCGGAGGGAGGAGCCTCCTGTGGGGGCAGCAAAGAGGAAGAGGAGGAAGAGGAAGGGAGGATTCCAGGGTTTTCTTACATCTGAAGTTTATTATTTTATAGCAAAGCGAAGGGAAGGGAAGTGAGTGGGAGGAAGAATAATGTGGATGAAGCTGCTGAGGGTTCAAAGCCTGGAGAGTTGAGGGGTCTGGAGTGACAGGTCCACCTAGCATCCCTGGGGACAGTCTAGATGGTCTCCACCCCTCCCTCAGAAGAAAGGGAGGCCCTGAAAGGAAGCTGGTGTGTATGTGTGTCTCAGCAGGAGAAGGTCCAGGCTGCCATTCTCCTCCTCCCCCCAAACTGCCACCTTCAGCCTCCATTTCTCACAGGTTGCAAACAGGACAAAGAGTCTTCAGCTGTTAAAGAAAAAATATGCTTTTGCATCGGAGAGCAGGATTAATTCACGAGTGCTGTAGAAAAAGAGATGGGAGAGAAAATCAGAATATAAAGAGACACTTTTCCTGTAAATAATATATTCTTCTTCCCTTTCATCCCCCACCCCCAAGTCAGGCCCCCACTGCAGGGGGGTGATTGACAGGCAGGGACACATAGAGAGAGAATCCGCCCATTTCAGGGAGGAAAAGGCTGGGATGCTTCATATGAAGAAAGAAGACGGGGCTACGATGGGGGTGGCAGCAAAGGGGGGAGCCTGGGCTCAATTGGCCAGAAATTGTGGGGATTCTCACAAGGAGAAGGGGGGTCAGGAAGAAGAGCCTGTCCAGGTTCCAACTAATGAACCCAAAGGAGTCTGCATGGGGTGCCAAGAAGGATCCTCTCGGACCGGAGGGTGGGGTGCAGTTCAGGGCGAAGTTTTGGAGGGAGTTCATTAAGTTGATAGTTTCATCTCAAGGACTCACCTCCACCTCCCACCCGAGGACGAACGGAGGTATAGAACGAGCGAACGCAATGATAGAACAATACCTGAGATGCTACGATAATTATCAGCAATTTAGCTGGGCCGATCTCCTGCCATTTGCTGAAGTGGTCTACAATATCGCAGTGCATAGTAGCATGGGACTCACCCCTTCTAAAATAGCCACAGGGTGGAATTTGTCCCCATGCCTGAATACCCTCAGGAACCTCCCTCCACAGTGACCCTAACAGAATGGGGGGGTGCTTACAAAATCCGTGGGGGAATCTAAACCTGGGGTGCTCCCTCCCCAAGGGAGGAATGGGAAGGAATGCCCCCCACCTTCCCTTCCCTTTTGCAATTTCCACAAACTTGGAAAAATTCTGGGCAAGATTTTAGCATTTGGGTGTGTTTTGTTTTTGATTGCAGTACTTTTTCAGAGTTCTGTAAGGAAAAGCTGACAAAAATCAAAAATCTGCTGTATCTACAGCAAGGAGATATTGTCCAGGTATGTTTTTTTAAAGGAACAATTAAGGAAATTTAAAAACCTCCAATAACTTGTAGGAGGGGTTCAGATAAGGGGGAAGAGGAGAAACTCACCTGCAGGAGGTCGGATGGGAATTGCTGGAAAGTGAAAAAGACTCAATCAGAAACCTTTATGGGCTGGAGGACTGGGGGGGGTAGTCCCTATCCCCTTTGATAGCCCATAATAGTTTGCAGGATCTTCACTTAATAACCGCTTGAGGAACAGAAGTTCCCACAAATATTCCTCAAGGGGCCCCTCCTGGCCACCTGCTAAGCTTGAAGAGAGGCCTCCCCTAGAGGGTCCCCTCCCCACCACCTCTCCTCCAGCCCCCCAGACTCACCTTTCTTGCTCTTCAGGTAGGAGAAGAGCCCCACAGCCAGGAAGGCCACTCCTATCACGGCCCCCATGATCCCCGTCCAGAGTTTGCTCCTGGCAGAGCTGGAGGAACGGGGCTCTGGGGAAGGAGAAGGAGCCTCACCTGAGCAGGAGGATCAGGCCCACCTTCCCCCAGGAGGGTCCATTCCATCTCCCCCATGGGGTGGGTTTCTCCCCCTTCTCAGGGCAGGGAGGGGAGGGAGAAGCTTACCCCACTGGATGGTAATGGGGGCCTCCAGGCTGGCATGCCCCACCTTGCAAGTGTAGACATCCCCCCATTGGGGCTGGGTCTCCAACATCACCTGGAGCTGGTAGGTCCAGTCTCCGTTCTGGAGCTCCTCCCCAAAGGCCACGCCCTCGTCCTCCAGCCGCCCGTTCTTCAGCCACTGGACCTCGATCTCCATGGGGTAAAAGCCGGTCGCGGTGCAGAGAAGGATGGTGTTGGGGGAAGAGGGGTCCATCTTGGTGGGGGAGATGGAGACGGTGGGCTTGGCTGGAGGGAAGGAGGTGAAGGAGGCACATGAGAGACACAACAGGGCCCAGAATGGAAGACCAAGTTGGTTAGTTCAGGCCAAGATCCCTTTTCACTCCTGAAAATATACTGTGTTTTAAGTCATCTTCCAAAGTAAATTGCAGCAAGAAATTAAAAGGGATCCTGAAAGAGGGAAAAACGTTAAATCCTTCCTGATTGGGACCAATTACAGTCTCCAAAAAGAATTCCCCAAATAGGCATGTCTGACAGGGATAAATGCTGGAAACGCCCAGAGGTGGAAGGAACCTTCTGCCAGATGTGGTGGACATGGAAATAAGTAACGCAGAAGACAGGAAGGACAGACGCAGCACGAGTCGGATGATTTATGGGATCTCATTGAAAATGAAACCACACTTTTAATTAGGTGTAATACCACAACATTTATTTGTTTGTTTGCTTAGTAAACTTAGTTATTTATTAAATTTATTTGCCAAAGTGGTCACAACTAACCCAAAGTCTTACAGACACTCTCCTAGCCGTGACTGCCACCTGCTCTCCGGGAGTCCAGGAGAGTCTCCAGAATTGCCAACTGGGTCTCTGGGACAATGCAGCTCCACCCAGAAGGAAGTTGGTTAAAGTCCCCCATCTTGGGGCTCCCAACACCCAAAGCCCTTTGGCCTTTCCAGGGTTCAGACGAAGCCCCTAATCCCCCACTCAGCCCCTCCCCCCACAGCCTCCGGGACCCTCGAGGGGGCAGCCTCAGCATCTCCTGGGTCCCCAGAGGTGGAGATGAAACCTTATCACATCAGCAGACGGAGGAGACCTCCAGCCCTGGTGACGGATGGCCTCACCCAGCGGCTTCACGCGGAGGTTATAGAGGAGAGGAGAGAGGACGGAGCCAAACGCCTCTGAGCAGCCCTGAAGGTGATCAAGCAAGTTTGCCAAGGGAAAGAAAGAAAAAGAGAGAGAGAGAGAGAAAAGAGGAGAGAGAGGAGAGGAGAGGAGAGGAGAGGAGAGGAGAGGAGAGAAGAGAAGAGAAGAGAAGAGAAGAGAAGAGAAGAGAAGAGAAGAGAAGAGAAGAGAAGAGAAATAAGAGAAGGGAAGGGAAGGGAAGGGAAGGGAAGGGAAGGGAAGGGAAGGGAAGAGAAGAGAAGAGAAGAGAAGAGAAGAGAAGAGAAGAGAAGAGAAGAGAAGAGAAGAGAAATAAGAGAAGGGAAGGGAAGGGAAGGGAAGGGAAGGGAAGGGAAGGGAAGAGAAGAGAAGAGAAGAGAAGAGAAGAGAAGAGAAGAGAAGAGAAGAGAAGAGAAGAGAAGAGAAGAGAAGAGAAGAGAAGAGAAGATCTTTGTCCCAATTTTCTTCGGTGTTTCAATCACTTTTCAAAAAGTTTTATTTGGAGAGAGAAAATTTCTCCTTCCACTTTCCCTTTTCTCCCTTTAGGATCCACGAGATACACAAAAAATCAGCAGAAGATTTCAGGGGGAAAAATACAAAATGTGATGTGGCTGCAAACCCCCCAATTTTAGGCAGCCTCAACAGAAAGAGGCATTTTTAAGGAAAGGGCAAAGGAGCCCAATGGGGGGGGGGCAGCCCTTTGCTCCCCATAACTGCCAGAATCCCCTGAAGGAAAAGTTTCTCCCCCATTGAAGATGAGAGACCCTGAATCCCCCCTTCAGAGCAGGAAGAACGGAAGAGGTTTTGAGGGATCTCTTGATCTCTCTCGAGGATCCTTCCTGGGGGGGCTTTGGGGGGATTCAAACGGAGACCCCCCCCCCTCAGACCAGGCTCTGCCTGCACCCAGCCGGCCTCCTTCCCAGCCGCAGGGACCGGCCATTCCTGGGGAAGGAGGTGGGGAGGGGTCCCTCTGACTCCCCGAGGGAAGCTTCTGCCCTGGATGAGGGGGGCAGGGAGTGGGGAAGGGATCCAGCGGGGATCTTGGATCTTGATCTCCTCCTTCCGCAAATGCTCCAACTGGCACAACTCTTGGATGGATTAATGGGGGGGGGGTTAGTCTGGATGAGCCCCCCAAGAGAGTTGACAATAGATCCATTCCAGCCCAGAGTCCTTTGCTAACCTTTTTTTTTCATTGAGTTTTTTTTAGTAACAGTAAATTCTATGATGCTTAAGAAGAACCCATTTTTAAATGGTTCTTTGTAATTCCAACCTGGGATCTGGTCAGGTTTCCACGCAGACAAATAGCAACATTTCAGGTGTGAGTTGTTTTCTTTTCTCAGGAAAATCCTATTTGCCTCTTGGGACATTAAAGGCCTTTGTGGAATTGCTAAAAGAAGGCAGAGGCTTTACAAACTGAAAATGGCTTTTTTTAAAAAAAACAGGAAATGCAAATTTTTGATGAGAAAAAAAGTCTTTTAGCAAGAAAATGGAAGGATCAGATTTTAAAGCTTCAATTTGGTATTTTTCCATGTTTATTTTTATAGCCCATCCCAAACCTCCTTATTTACAAGACTGCCGTGTGAAGATTTTGGGGTTCCAATTTGGCCAGATGGGAGTTGCTGGATTTTAATTGGATCAGAAAAAGTTTTTTTTTTTCCTTTTAAATACCTACCAAGGGACACAACACAGCTGAATATTATTATCTCCATGAAAATATCCTCTTTGGTAGGAAAAACATTTCCAAATGCATCTTATGTGGCAGGTGAAAATCCTCCCAGGTTTGCAGGGAAGAATTTAGGAGTGAAAATGAGTTTTGCCTCCAGACTATGAATATGTGGAGAGCAAAATCTCTTTTGGTTCCCCTAAAACATTCAATGATTTCCGGAAGGAGCAAATGCTCCAAGAGGCTTTTCTCTCTTAGGATCTGGAGGTTTTCCTCTTATGGAAGAAAGATCTCATTAGATTCTATGGTGAGACGTTATTTTTGGAGAATCTCTGGAGTTAAACTTAACCAGTTCTTAAGTGATGATGCTTTCAAGACTTCTCTGATTCTAATAAAAGGAATATAATTTCCCTGGAAAGGCCGAATGGCAACAAGGGCAGCTAAAATCCTTGCTTGGCCTCTGAAACCCCATCAGTGGATAGAAATATAGAAGATTTTTATTAGACAAAAAAATAAAATGTAGAAAAAGAAATGTAGGCAACATTGAAGGAATCTGGAAGAGAGAAGGAAAGAATCTGAGGCTTCAGGGCTGAATGGAGGCCCAATTTCTTTCTTGTGACCCCAAATTCAGTTTTAAGGCTTGTGGGTGTTTTTGGATTCTCCCCCCAAATCAGGAGCCTCCCCAGGAAGGAAGACGGAAGCGATCAGGATTCCTGTTATTGGGGGTTTTAGATCTCGGTTTAAGCATTGAATCATGATTACAAATTCTAGGCTGCTTCCGTTACTCATCTGTTTCCTTATTGGATTGAAAAGCTGCAGGACTGGAAATGACTCTGAATGAAGAAAGATGAAAAAAAAGCAGAAGATCCATAGAAAGGGGTCAACAGGGGAAAAAGAGTCCACCAATTCTTTTTTTTTTTATTTTAGGTAAAAAATAAGGTTTTATCCCAAAGTGCCCAAAACAGCATTTCTGGAGCAGAGGAAGAGAGGGAGGGGCTTCTGGGTGGGAAGAGGGAGGGAGACGGGAGGTTCCTGAATAGGATAGAAATGAATCAGGGATAGAGAGAAATATATATGTAGATACAGGGAGTCCTCGACTTACGACCACAATTGGGCCCAAGATTTCTGTTGCTAAGTGAGACGTTTGTTCAATGAATGTTGCCCCATGTTACGACCTTTCTTGCCACAGTCATTAACTGAATCACTGCAGTTGTTAAATGAGTAGCAGGGTTGTTAAGTGAATCCAGCTTCCTACGGACTTTGCTTATCGGAAGGTCGCAAAAGGAGATCACGTGACTCCGGGACGCTGTGACTGTCACAAGTATAAGTCAGTTGCCAAGTATCTGGATTTGGATCAGGATTTGGGGAGGCTGCAACGGTCGTAAGTGTGAAAAAGGGTCAGAAGTCATTTGTTTTCACTGTTGCTGTAACTTTCAACTAAACGAACTGTTGTTAAGTGGAGGACTCCCTGCATTGAGCAGGAGAGAGAGAGAGAGAGACAGAGAGAGAGAGAGAGAGAGAGAGAGACAGAGAGAGAGAGAGAGAGAGAGAGAGAGAGAGACCTGGTTGGATTCCCCTCCCACCGGAAAAAAACAATATTTGGATGGATTTTGTTGGGGGTGGATGGGAAATGGATCAAAGGGATCCCAGATTCCAGGCAGGAGGAGAGTTTGGAGCCTGGGAAGAAGATTTTGTCCATCTGAGAGTGCAGAATAAATAAATAAATAAATGAGGAGCAAAACCTCCATCAGGGAGAATCGAAAGGAATGAAAGGAAATGAGGGGGGGGTCCTGGCCTCCCCCTCCCAGGGAAGAGCCCCCCTCCCTCCCTCCCTCCCCCTCAGACTCACCTCTCCGGCCAATCATGCGCTCCGCCTTGGGCGCCTGGTAGCTGCCCACCTTGTAGGCCCGTCGGCAGAAGGAATCCACTTGGGCCTTCTTGTACTGCAGGAGCTGCTCATCCCTGTTCCACCTGTCCACATCCCCCTTCCCAAACTCTGTGACGGCCACGAACTTCCCGAGGTCGCTGTCGAAGTGGGCGAACTCCTGCCGGTCGTAGATGTATCGGTCCAGGAACCTCACCCGCTGCATCCCGTTGAGGAAGCGGCACCCGTGCTTCCACTGGAGCAGGAAAAGGGCTGCGGGGAGGAGAAGGAAGAAAGCCGCTGGGAGAGGAGGGGGGGTCTACGCGGGAAGGGGGAGGGTGGCGGGGGACTTTCCTTGGAGGGACTGGCGGAAGACGCCCCCTGGAGGAGGGAACGGGAACTCTCTCAGTCCCAGAGAGGAAGGGAGGCTTCCTGGGGGGTCTGGAGGGGGGAGGGGAGGGAAGAGGGGGAGGGGTGGGAAAAGACAGGCAGAAGCTCAACTGGTCGGCCAGATCTCCTCTCTGCAGGGAAGGTTGGATCCAAACAGTCAGGAATTGGGGGGTAGGGGCTGGAGGGAAAGTAACGTCCATCTCCCCCATTCTCTCTTCCTTTGGGAGGGGATCTGGGGAGGGGGCACAATGAGGACATCTAGACCGACTCTCCCAGGGTCCCCCCCTTTCTTCTTCCCCCATATCTTCAGCCCAGCTCCCTCCTTTTCAGGGACTCCTGATTCCTCTCCCCCTCCCCAAAAACAGCCTCTCAAAGGGAGGGTCTCCTGCCCTCTCCTTCTCCCTTACTTCCCCCTCCCCTCCAGAGGGATTATGGAAGTTCCTGGCCTCCTCCCCAAATTCAGGGGCTCCCCAGGAAGGGCCCGAAGCCCCCCTCTTGCCTGACCTTCACAGCCTCAAAGTTGAGATTCAGGAGAAAAAGTGAAGTTTCTGAAGAAGCCAAAAGACTTTTGCTCAAATGCCTTTTTTCCCTTCTGGGGATTCAGGGCTGAAAATGCCTCAGTTTCCCTCTTTCCCTTTTCCTCCCCTCCCTCTTTCCCTGCAGCCCCCTCCCACCCAGGCACAGGACAGGCTGCCACCCCCACCTGGCTACATGGGGGGAGGGTTAGGATTAGGGTCCCTCTCCGTCCTCCTGGGGGGAGGGGCTGTGGGGAGGAAGGGGGAGGAGACCACGCAGAGATCGAGGCTGCTGGAGGCTTCCTTCCCCATTCCCAGCCCCCTCCTCCCCCGCCCAGCCCCCTCCTTACCGGGGGTCTCCTCCCCCCCTTCGCTCCCGGGGATCCGGGCCAGCGCCCCCAGCAGCAGCATCAGGGGGAGCCCAGCCAAAGCCATGGAGGCTCCCCACAAGCGCCCCAAAGGGGGGAGAAAGACGCTCCCAGCCCCAGAGGAGGAATCGGAGGGTCTGGAGGGGGGGAGGAGTTTTCCTCGGACTTCGGAAGAGGGAGAGTCCAGAAGAGCAGGAGGACCAATGGGAATCCTCCCTTCTGCAGCGTCATCGGTCTCCGGGCAGAGCCTCCCTTGACTTCGCCCGATGCAGGAGAGAGTTCTGCGCAGAGAGAGAAGCGGAGAAAGTGGGGGAGGGGAATCCCTTCAGTCTTGGGGGGCTGCAATCTGGGGGGTCTTTCATGCCAGCTCCGGAGGAGAATCTCCTCTTCCTTTTGCCCCCCTCCCCCCCCGATTCTCCTCCACTCTCCCTTTCTCTGGGCGCCCTGACTGGAGGGGTGGACTAGATGCCCTTTGAGTTCCCAGAGTGCCCAGAAGGAGCCTAAGCTGGATCTGCCGGGAGTCCAGAAGGGCAAAGTGGATCCAGAGCTCGAGGGGTCCTTCGGGGCTCAGAAGGGGAGGAGGGACCCCCAGCAGCTGCGCTGGATGACAAGGGGGGAGGGGCAGCCCCACAGCCAGCCAGGACTTGAGGGCCACACGCTCCCCCCAATCCGAAGGGAAGCCAGGAAAACCCTCAGCTGACAGTCCAGGCAGGATCTGCAGGGATCCCTCCTAATCCAGCCAGATCCTCTCCCCAGCCCCCCCCCCCTCTTCACGGGGGAATCTCCGTAGGGATCTCTCGGCTTCACAAGAGAAAAGGGCGTTTTCCTTCCTTGAAACACGCGTCTCCCTTGCTGAGAACGTCTGGACGGACCGGCTCCTTCAGGTTTCCGGCCCCTGAACCCCGGTTGTGTAGGAATCTCCCTCTTTCTTCCTTTCTGTGGGTGGGGATCCCCCTTTTCCTTGCAAAGCAGCCCCGGATGAAGATCCCGGAATGAAGTTCGGCCGTTTCTCCTCCGCTTCCCTCTCCTTTCCTCGGAGAACGTCCACATCTTCGCCATAATGCACCACAATCTCTACTTTCAGCAGAAAAATATATACAGTGACATTGTGGAAGAAATTTTGCCATCTGATTGTGCAGATCCTGATGAGATTTGCCTATTTTGGCTGTGGGACAGGAAGGCCCCTAAAACAAAAGGCTCCGTTTTATGATTTTTTTATTAAGATTATAAGGGCATAAAAGAGAAAATAAAAGTCGTAGGGAAACGGGGAAGGGAAAGAAAAGGGAAGGAGAAGTGGGGGATAAAGGGCAAAAGGAAAAAAGAGAGGAAATTTTTTTCCCCAGCACAATAAAATAGAAAGTGAAATTGTAGTCTCTGTTTTTATTTCTTCTGTAAGAAAATATTAACCATTTCTATAACAACAACTTAATTTAATCAGTAAATCCCAAAAGTCCAGATTTCATATTTTTTCTGCCTCAAGCACAAAATCCAGAAGTGGCTTCCAGGTAGAAAAACAGCTGGAAATCTCTTCTTTCCTCTGCTCAAAAAGTTTATTTCGCCATCTCCGATCCCTTCCAGGTCAGATCTCCCTCGGAGGATGATCCCATTTTCCCTTCCAGGCAGATCGACCTTCTCTGGGCTTCAGCTTCTGTCAGTTGAGGGGTGATCCCTGGAGACGCTGCCCCACTCCGGGATCTGTTTGTGAGATCCCAAGTGAGTGAGGGAGATCCCAAGGGCAGGAGTGGGACTCCAGTCGGTCTTCCCCTCCAGGAAGGGTCCCAAGTGGAGTTTCCCCCCACCCAGAGCCCAGCCAAGACCCCCCCATCCCCCCTTCTCTTCCGGCCCAAGCCCAGAATTCAGGGAGGTTCCCCTCCCGTCTGAGCAGCGGCTCTTCCTCCCTCCCCCCCCCCAATTCTCAGCCAAAGGGCCCTCAAGGCAGTTTTTCCTCACCTGGAAATTTTGAGGGCGTTTTTGTCCTTAAGTCCCTCCAACTTTTGTAGGTGTGTTCATAAAAAACGTCTTTTGAAGAGAAATATCGTTTCCAAATAAATGCAGCTTTTCCCACCTTTCCAAATCTCTGCCGTGATTTGAAATAAACCTTTAAGCTCCATAAATCTCAGAAACATTTTATGTTATGAAGGAGCAGATTCTCCTTTCCTCCCTTTTGTTCTTTGCCAGGGAACTCAACGTTTTGCCTGCAGGGATCGTGAGAGAAAAAAAGAGATTTTATGGGGAAAGGAATCAGCCCTGGGACTCCCAAATCCTAAGAATCAGCCTCTGAGATGAATTTAGTTCTTCTGGAGGGGAGTTGGAGGAAACATTTTCCCAAAAGAAGGAGAAGAAAATCCATATCCACAGATATGATGTGTCAGAGGATCTGAGCGGATTTTCTTCCTTGTAAAAGATTTCAATATTATTTAGGAAGGATGGATGGAGGGACAGTATATTAAACTGAAGAATAAATTTATAATTTATAGAATAACCTGGAATGTTAATAGAAATCCTGAGGACTTCAGTGATTCTATTTCCTCCACTATAGGATTACAGCCTTTCAACCATCACAGTCTGGAAATCTCCCCCCCCCTCAAACTATCCCAAAAGGAGACCTTCTGTTTCTTCTTCTCCTCTTTCACTTCATCCATAGAAAACTTTTTTTCTAGTCTTTGCAGGAGATTTGGGTTCCTGTGAGTTACGCAAAGGCGGCTTAGAGAGATCCTGAATTCCGGATCCTGTTTCAAGAGCTTTGGGGTCCAGAGGTGGCCTGGGTCCTTTCCAGGGATGGGGGGGCTGGAGGGGTCAAACTCCCCCCTGGCCCAGCACCAGCCTCAGCAGCCCAGAGCCAGGTCCCCCCCAGCAGCTGAAGTCCGCATCTGCCCCACAGTTGTGTATCTGACACAGCCACTCACACACAGTCAGCCCCAGATCCAGGCAGCCTCTGTGGGGCCTCCACCCCTCACCTGACCCAGGCAGAACCTCTGGGCCCCTTTCATGCTTCCAACCCCCCAAATATTGTGCTCTTCTCCGAGTTCCCTCTGACATCCCCACCTACATACACACACACACACCCAGAGCAGCCCTTCCTTCTCCAGCCCCCAAGAGCTGCAGAGGCGCTTGGGCTTCGCTTCCCCAGCCTGAAGCTTTGGGCTCCTCCGAAGCGGAACTGAGGAACCGGCCAGGATCCAGCAGGCAACAAGCCTCCATTCTCCCTCAGGGACTCCCCTCCTCCTCCTCCTCCTCCGCCCCATGGCTGAGTCTGCAGGTGGGGCAGCCACAAGGTCCTCTGCCCCATTGGAAGCGGCTGAAGGGGCCCTTCCCCCCACAACCTCATTATAGCTCTCCATCAGTTAAAGCCCATTGAAGAAAGGAGTCCTTGACTTATAACGGTTCATTTAGTGACCATTGGAAGTTAAAATGGCACTGAAAAAAGTGACTCTTTGCCTAATATTCCTTCTTTTTAAAATATTTTTTTATTTTTGAAGAGACAGTAGAAGCGTATTCGTTCCCATCAGTGTCTTGTCCATTCGTTGCAGCCTCTTTAAATACCTTCCAATTTCTGCCCTTGAAGGAATCTCCTTGTAGAGCCTCCACGGCTTCTGCTGGCCTCAGTCTCCCTAGTTCTCTCCTGGGTCCTCCCTGATGAACCTTAAAGGCTTCCCTGCTGACCGGAGCCTCCCAGAGAGAGGATCTGAGGGGCCAGGAGGAGGAGGGGGAGGGGCGGCCTCAAAGGCTCCCTGGGGGTTGGAGAAGGCCCCGTCCAGGGTCTCCCCTCCCCTGGTGGCAAAGGCCCCGTATGGGGGGAGAGGAGGGGGGGCTGCTTCCAAGGCGGCCTCTGGTCTGCTGGGTTTCCCAGGAGCCTCTTTCCTCTTCCACCAGGCCCAGAACCTGCCTCCCAGGTGAGGCCAGGGGAGTCCAAGCCCCCCATGACTCTTGGGGGGAGCTTCCTCCGGGCCTCGGCTAAGTAACAGGAACTTCCATCTCTTTCCTCTGGTTGGTTGGGGGGCTCAGAATATTCCCCCATCCCTCTTTTCCCCCCTTTTATCTCAACCCAAATGCATTGAAGGAGGTTTTTGTCTTTCTTCTGTTGAGTTCTGTTGGTTATTTCTTATAATTATTCTTCCTGTGGTGGCCCCAAGCCCCAGATGAGGAAGGGGAGGGGGAAATTCTGCCTCGGTGATTGAGGCCCCTGGAGTCCTGCAGAGTCAGTCTGGATGACCTCTGGAGGGGGCGAGGCTCAGTTGGAGGGCTGTCTAGGGGCATCTAGAGGTGATGGGGAGAAGGGAGAGGTCTTCCACTTAGGGCTGCCCCATTGAAATTCCCCCCCTTTTTCCCACAGAGCAGGTCTTCCCCTCCGTGGCAATGTCTTCTGCACCAGGAACGGCTTCAGATGGATTCCTTAGAGGTCATCTAGTCCAACCTCCTGCTCAGGCCTACACCATTTATACCATCGAGCAGGAGACTCTATACCATTGGAATCTGAGCCCCAAAGAGGGAGGGAGCCGTTGGGTGCCAAAATGGGGCAGGACCCTCCAGTTGTGAAGGAGGGAAATGGCTGAAATGGCTGGGTGAATGTAGGGGAGTCTCGGGTGCCCCCCAATGGCCCCCCACAAATGCTCAGGGAGGACTGTGCCTGCTGTCATTCTGCTCCTCCAAAGGGGGCTTGAGGGGAAGCAGAGCAAGGGGGCATCTGAGCAGAAAGGGGGGTCCTGCCCCTTCGCCTCCCTGGATCTGCCCACCCTCCTCCTGAACCAGTTCTGGCTTTGGACCCAAAGTAGCCTGGATGGTGGATCCAGAGGCAGCGGAGGGAGGAGCCTCCTGCGGGGGCAGCAAAAAGGAAGAGGAGGAAGAGGAAGGGAGGATTCCAGGGTTTTCTTACATCTGAAGTTTATTCTTTTATAGCAAAGCGAAGGGAAGGGAAGTGAGTGGGAGGAAGAATAATGTAGATGAAGCTGCTGTGGGTTCAAAGCCAGGAGAGTTGAGGGGTCTGGAGTGACAGGTCCACCTAGCATCCCTGGGGACAGTCTAGATGGTCTCCACCCCTCCCTCACAAGAAAGAGAGGCCCTGAAAGGAAGCTGGGGTGTGTGTGTGTCTCAGCGGGAGAAGCTCCAGGCTGCCGTTCTCCTCCTCCCCCCAACCTGCCACCTTCAGCCTCCATTTTTCACAGGTTGCAAACAGGACAAAGAGTCATCAGCTGTTAAATAAAAAATATGCTTTTGCATCGGAGAGCAGGATTAATTCATGAGTGCTGTAGAAAAAGAGATGGGGAAGAAAATCAGAATATAAAGAGACACTTTTACTGTAAATAATAAATTCTTCTTCCCTTTCATCCCCCACCCCCAAGGCAGACCCACACTGCAGGGGGGTGGTTGACAGGCAGGGACACATAGAGAGAGAATCCGCCCATTTCAGGGAGGAAAAGGCTGGGATGCTTCATATGAAGAAAGAAGACGGGGCTACGATGGGGGTGGCAGCAAAGGGGGGAGCCTGGGCTCACTTGGCCAGAAATTGTGGGAATCCTCACAAGGAGAAGGGGGGGGTCAGGAAGAAGAGCCTGTCCAGGTTCCAACTAATGAACCCAAAGGAGTCTGCATGGGGTGCCAAGAAGGATCCTCTCGGACCGGAGGGTGGGGTGCAGTTCAGGGAGAAGTTTTGGAGGGAGTTCATTAAGTTGATAGGTTCATCTCAAGGACTTAGCTCCACCTCCCACCCGAGGACGAACGGAAGTAGAGAACGAGCGAACGCAATGACAGAACAATACCTGAGATGCTACGTTCATTATCAGCAATTTAGCTGGGCAGATCTCCTGCCATTTGCTGAAGTGGCCTATAATATCACAGTGCATAGTAGGGGTGAAATGTAAAATTTGTTACTACTAGTTCTGTGGGCGTGGCTTGGTGGGTGGGTGTGACTGGGTGGGTGTGGCCAACTTTTTTTTTTAACTTTTGAAAGCATTTTTTAACCACCTCTTCAGCCAAAGAGGTTATAAAAAAATTCTTTGAAAAGTCTCTGATGATCCCAGCTGAGCCGCGCGATCATCAGAGGCTTTTTAAAAAAACTTTTAAAAGCATTTTTTTGGCGGAAGAGGTTGTAGAAAAAAATGCTTTTAAAAGTAAAAAAAAAAGCCTCTGATGATCATGCGGCTCAGCTGGACATGGGGGGGAGAGGGATTTTCGCTACCGGTTCTCTGAACCACCCGCTCCCATCGCTAGCGGATCGGGTGATCCGGTTCAAACTGGGAGCATTTCACCCCTGGTGTCACCCCTTTTAAAATAGCCACAAGGTGGAATTTGTCCCCATTCCTGAATACCCTCAAGAACCCCCCTCCACAGTGAGCCTAACAGAATGGGTGGGTTGCTTACAAAATACGTGGGGGAATTTAAACCTGGGCTGCTCCCTCCCCAAGGGAGGAATGGGAAGGAATGGCCCCCTCCTTCCCTTCCCTTCCCTTCCCTTCCCTTCCCTTCCCTTTGGCAATTTCCCAAAACATGGAAAAATTCTGGGCAAGATTTTAGCATTTGTGTGTGTTTTGTTTTTGATTGCAATAATTTTTCAGATGTCTGTAAAGAAACGTTGCCAAAATCCAAAAAACTGCTCTATCCATAACCAGGAGATATTGTTCAGGCAAGTTTTTTTTTTTTTTTTAAAGGACCAATTAAGGAATTTTAAAAGCCACCTATAAGTTTTAAGAGAGGTTGAGATGAGGGGGAAGAGGAGAAACTCACCTGCAGGAGGTTGGATGGGAGTTGCTGGAAGGAGAAAAAGACCCAATCAGGACCCTTCGTGGGCTAGAGGACTCAGGGGGACCCCTCCCCATTGATAGCCCATAATAGGTTGTGTGATCTTCACTTATAGCCCCTCAAACAAGAGAAGTTCCCATAAATATTCCTCAAGGGGCCCCTCTTGGCCACCTGCTAAGCTTGAGGAGAGGCCTCCCCTAGAGGGTCCCCTCCCCACCACCTCTCCTCCAGCCCCCCAGACTCACCGTTCTTGCTCTTCAGGTAGGAGAAGAGCCCCACAGCCAGGAAGGCCACTCCTATCACGGCCCCCATGATCCCCGTCCAGAGTTTGCTCCTGGCAGAGCTGGAGGAACGGGGCTCTGGGGAAGGAGAAGGAGCCTCACCTGAGCAGGAGGATCAGGCCCACCTTCCCCCAGGAGGCTCCATTCCGGCTCCCCCCACAGGGAGAGTTTCTCCCCCTTCTCAGGGCAGGGTGGGGTCCACAGACCAGGAGGGAAGGGAGGGGAGGGGCTTACCCCACTGGACAGTGATGGGGGCCTCCAGGCTGGCATGCCCCACCTTGCAAGTGTAGACGTCCCCCCGTTGGGGCTGGGTCTCCAGCATCACCTGGAGCTGGTAGGTCCAGTCTCCGTTCTGGAGCTCCTCCCCAAAGGCCACTCCCTCCTCCTCCGGCCGCCCGTTCTTCAGCCACTGGACCTCGATCTCCACGGGGTAAAAGCCGGTCGCGGTGCAGAGGAGGATGGTGTTGGGGGAAGAGGGCTCCATCTTGGTGGGGGAGATTGAGACGGTGGGCTTGGCTGGAGGGAAGGAGGAGAAGGAGCCACATGAGAGACACAACAGGAAAGAAATAACGCAGAAGACGGGAAGGAGAGACGCAGCACGAGTCGGATGATTCTTGGGATCTCGTTGAAAATGAAACCACACTTTTAATTAGGTCTAATACCACAATATTTGTTTTTTTGTTTGTTTAGTAAACTTAGTTATTTATTAAATTCATTTGCCAAAGTGGCCACAACCAACCCAAAGTCTTACAGACACTCTCCTAGCCGTGACGGCCACCTGCTCTCCGGGAGTCCAGGAGAATCTCCAGAATTGCCAACTGGGTCTCTGGGACAATGCAGCTCCACCCAGAAGGAAGTTGGTTAAAGTCCCCCATCTTGGGGCTCCCAACACCCAAAGCCCTTTGGCCTTTCCAGGGTTCAGCCGAAGCCCCTAATCCCCCACTCAGCCCCTCCCCCCAGAGCCTCCGGGACCCTCGAGGGGGCAGCCTCAGCATCTCCTGGGTCCCCAGAGGTGGAGATGAAACCTTATAACATCAGCAGACGGAGGAGACCTCCAGCCCTGGTGACGGATGGCCTCACCCAGCGGCTTCATGCGGAGGTCATAGAGGAGAGGAGAGAGGACGGAGCCAAATGCCTCTGGGCAGCCCTGAAGGTGATCAACCAAGCTTGCCAAGAGAAAGAAAGAAAGAAAGAGAAGGAGAAGGAGAAGGAGAAAGAGAAAGAGAAAGAGAAAGAGAAAGAGAAAGAGAAAGAGAAGAGAAGAGAAAAGCCGATATTTGTCTCAATTTTCTTTGGTGTGTCAATCACGTTTCAAAAAGTTTTATTTGGAGAGATAAAATTTCTCCTTCCACTTTTTCTTTTCTCCCTTTAGGATCCACAAGATGCAGAAATAAACAAAATAATCAGCAGAAGATTTCAGGGCGAAAAAGTGCAAAATGTGATGTGGCTTCAAAACCCCCCAATTTTAGGCAGCCTCAACAGAAAGAGGCATTTTGAAGGGAAGGGCAAAGGAGCCCAATGGGGGGGGCAGCCCTTTGCTCCCCATAACTGCCAGAATCCCCTGAAGGAAAAGTTTCTCCCCCATTGAAGATGAGAGACCCTGAATCCCCCCTTCAGAGCAGGAAGGACAGAAGAGGTTTTGGGGGATCTCATGATCTCTCTCGAGGATCCTTCCTGGGGGGGCTTTGGGGGGATTCAGAGGGAGACCCTCCCCAGACCAGGCTCTGCCTGCACCCAGACCAGCCTCCTTCCCAGCCGCAGGAACCGGCCATTCCTGGGGAAGGAGGTGGGGAGGGGTCCCTCTGACTCTCTCAGGGAAGCTTCTGCCCTGGATGAGGGGGGCCGGGAGTGGGGAAGGGATCCAGAGGGGATCTTGGATCTGGATCTCCTCCTTCAGCAAATGCTCCAACTGGCACACCTCTTGGATGGATTAATGGGGGGGGGTTAGCCTGGATGAGCCCCCCAAGAGAGTTGACAATAGATCCATTCCAGCCCAGAGTCCTTTGCTAACCATTTTTTTTTTCTCTTGAGGGATTTTCTTATTAACAGTAAATTCTATAATGATTAAATGCTCCAAGAGGCTTTTCTCTCTTAGGATCTGGAGGTTTTCCTCTTATGGAAGAAGGATCTTGTTGGATTCTATGGTGAGACGTTATTTTTGGAGAATCTCTGTGCTCCCAATGGGAACATTCAACTTAACCAGTTCTTAACTGATGATGCTTTCAAGACTTCTCTGATTCTAATAAAAGGAATATAATTTCCCTGGAAAGGCCGAATGGCAACAAGGGCAGCTAAAATCCTTGATTTGCGCAATGCTTTTGGCCTCTGAAACCCCATCAGTTGATAAAAGAAATATAGAAGATTTTTATTAGACAAAGAAATAAAAGGAGAAAAAGAAATGTAGGCAACATTGAAGGAATCTGGAAGAGAGAAGGAAAGAATCTGAGGCTTCAGGGCTGAATGGAGGCCCAATTTGTTCCTTTATTGTTCCAAATTCTAGCCTGCTTCCATTACTCATTTCTTTCTTTATTGGATTTCAAAGCTGCAATCCAATTCCAATCCAATGGAAATAACTCTGAATGAAGAAAGATGGAAAAAGAAAAAGCAGAAGATCCATAGAAAGGGGTCGACAGGTGAAAAAGCGTCCGCTAATTCTTTTTTTTATTTTGGGTAAAATGAAACCTGTTATGTAAATAGGTTTGTTTGGCGGGAAGTTCGAAATAACTGACCCTCAGCTGATTGGCTGACCACTACTGCTGTAAGGTATATAAAGGGAGCTGGCTCCCTGGTTTAGTTGCTGGAGTCTCACCATACAATAAAGAGCTGTTGTCACGAACTACTCTGGCTTGCTGCGTCCTCATTCACCCAACGTAACAAAACCCACATTTTTTTATCCCAAAGTGCCAAAAACAGCATTTCTGGAGCAGAGGAAGAGAGGGAGGGGCTTCTGGGTGGGAAGAGGGAGGGAGACGGGAGGTTCCTGAATAGGATAGAAATGAATCAGGGATAGAGAGAAATATATATGTAGATACAGGGAGTCCTCGACTTAGGACCACAATTGAGCCCAACATTTCTGTTGCTAAGTGAGACCTTTGTTCAATGAATTTTGCCCCATGTTACGACCTTTTTTGCCACAGTCATGAAGTGAATCACTGCAGTTGTTAAATGAGAAACAGGGTTGTTAAGTGAATCCGGCTTCCCCATGGACTTTAGTTTGATATTTGATGATATTTGTGTAATAGGGGATTATAATGCAATAGTAAATGCAAAGAAAGACTACAAAACTGGGGAAAAAAAACAAAAGAAAAAAGAAATACTTCCAAAAGAATTCTTTACTATGGCTGAAGAACTAAACTTGGCAGACGTATGGAGGGAAACACATGAAGAAGAGGCCCAATACACCTTTTACTCCCATCCGCATAACTCCTGGTCAAGATTGGACATGGCATGGATGACCCCAAGTATCAAAACAGAAGTAGAAAAAATTGAGATAGGCACAAACCAATGGGCAGACCACAATCCACTATTCATAAACTGGAAAGGGGAAAGAAGACGTAAGAGATGGACAATGAACCAAAGATTATGTAAAGAAAAAGAATTTAATTTGATGTTAGAAAAGGAAGTAAAAATATTCTTTCAGATAAATAAAATAGAGGAAACCTCTTTACAAAACACATGGGATACTTTAAAAGCATATATAAGGGGCCTAGTAATAGCATATACGAGGAAAAAGAATAAAGAGAAGAAAAAACAATTAGATAAATTAGAGAAAGACCTAAAACAAATAGAACAAAAACTCCAGGAAAAGCCCCAGAACAAAACAATAAGAGAAGAATGGGAAATGATTAAGCATAAATTGAATTTGATAAACCAAATAGAACTAGCCCAAAAAATAAAAATGGCGAAACAAAACTATTTTGAGCACGCAAATAAAACGGGCAGATGGCTAGCCTATAAACTGAAAAAAGAACAGAAAAAAAGAATGATATACCAATTGAAAGATGATAAAGGAGAAATTCAACATAGTAAAGAGGCCAAAAAAGATATTATTAAGAAATTTTATGCGAATCTATATAATCAGGGGAAAATAGAGGAAGATAAAATAAAACAGTACATAGAGAAATCAGAAATGCCAAAAATCACAGAAGAACAAAGAATTACTCTCAATAGGCCAATAACCAAATTAGAACTAGACGAAGTACTGAAAAAGCAAAAAAACAATAAAACACCGGGTCCTGACGGGCTACCGGTAGAAATATATAAAACAATGCAAGAAGTATTGGGAGAGAATATGTTGCGATTATATAATGAAGCTATGGAGAAAGCCAAGATACCAAATTCATGGACAGAAGCCATAATAACAATGATTCCAAAAGAAGACACAGATCTCCAGTTAATACAAAACTATAGACCTATTTCATTATTGAATGCCGATTACAAAATATTTGCAGCAATCTTGGCAGAAAGAATTAAATTAGTATTAAATACATATATACACCCAGACCAAAATGGATTTCTGCCGGGACGCCAAATAAAGAACAACATGAGAATAATACTTAATGCTTTAGAATACTATGAATCACACCCGGAGAAGCAGGCAGTGTTGGTTTTTCTTGACGCCCAAAAGGCCTTCGATAACCAAAATTGGAAATTTATGATTGAACAACTACAAAATATGCAAATTGGGGAAAAATTTGGGAAAATTATAGCAGAAATCTATACCAAGCAATCAGCAAGGATAATTATGAATGATGATATAACAGACAAATTTAATATAACAAAAGGAGTTAGACAAGGCTGTCCACTTTCCCCCTTACTATATATTCTATCATTGGAAACCCTGTTGAAAAAAATCAGAGAAGATCAAGGAATTGAAGGTTTAAGGATTAATAGAGAAGAATACAAAGTTCAAGCCTTTGCTGATGACTTAGTGTTTTTGACAGAAAATCCTATGGAATCTATACCTAATTTGTTTCAAAAAATAGAAGAATTTGGAGAAGTGGCTGGACTAAAAATTAATAAAAATAAATCGAAGCTAATTGTTAAAAACCTTACGGAAATCCAAACAAAAGATTTGATAGATAATATACAAATTCAAACAACAAAAAAAATAAAATATCTAGGAATCTGCTTATCCACAAGAACATCAGCAATTAAAGAAAATAATTATGATAAATTACTAGAACAAACAAAGAAAGATTTAGAAAAATGGGAAAATTTACACATTTCATTCCTAGGAAGAATTTCGGCTATCAAAATGATTATATTACCTAAATTTCTATATTTGTTTCAGGTCACCCCAATTAAAATAGATAAACCGTTTTTTGAAAAGCTGAATAAAATAACATCTAAATTTATTTGGCAAGGGAAAAGGCCACGAATAAAATTTAAACTGCTTCAGGATACAAAAGATAGAGGAGGAGCTGCACTCCCTGACTGGGAGATATACTACCAAGCAGCAGTACTATCGTGGGTCAAAGATTGGATAGAATTAAAGGACTCTAGAACTTTAACAATTGAGGGACACGAACTTCAAACTGGCTGGCACTCCTTTATGTGGGATGAGAAATACAAAACACATTCATATTTTAAAACACATACAATAAGGAACTCACTATTACAAATTTGGCTTAAAATTAAAAAACAACATTATATGAAGATACCAAATTGGCTAGCACCGGCTGAATCAATTAGGCACCCAAACTTAACAGATAAGACAAAAATAATTAGATATAAAGATATAATTGACTATCAAGGCAAACTAAAGACAAAACAACAATTGGAGATAGTTTTACACAGAGGAATAGACTGGTGGACTTACACTCAAATACAATCCAAATATAGAGAACATATAAAAACATATGAAATTTATAATCAAAAACAAGAAATAGATAAAATTATATTAGATTCAGAAAATAAATTAATTAGTAGAATTTATAAATTTCTCCTACGCTATAAATTGGAAGAAGAGACAGTCAAAGAAACGATGATCAAGTGGGCTCAAAATATCAAACACACAATACCTCTGGAAAAATGGGAAAAGTTCTGGCAGGTAAACCTAAAGTTAACGAAAGCAACGGCGTACAAGGAAAACCAACTGAAAATGTTTTATCGGTGGCATATGTCTCCAACCAGATTGGCAAAAATACAACCTAAAAATAGCCCAATTTGTTGGAAGTGCAAAAAGGCGCAAGGGACTTTCTATCATTTATGGTGGACGTGCCCGGCAGCAAAGAAATTTTGGTCTAACATCAAAAAATGGTTGGAACAAATAACAAAAACACAGATTGAAAAAGAACCAGAAACATTTTTATTAGGAATATTTAACAAATCATACCCTAAGGATATCAAATATCTTACAATCCACATATTAACTGCTGCAAGAATAACCTACGCAAGAAATTGGAAGCAAGAAAAAACACCAAGTGAAACAGAAGTAATAGAAATTTTTTTAGAATGCGCTGAAATGGATAGGTTAACCAAAGAATTACAAGAAAGAGAAGAATCAGACTATTATAAAATATGGAATAATTGGTATAATTGGTTAAAAATTAGAAATATACAAAAAATATAGGGGATATATTACCGATTGATACATATATATGTAATAAAAAATATTATTAGATTAAAGAGAGGTGAAGGAATATATTATAAGTAGAATTGTAGAACGTCACTCTGAAAAAATGCTTAAGAAGAAATTACACTCTTTTTGTGTATATGTTGTATAAATGTTTGTTGTGTATATGTTACGTATGTCTTTTTTAATATTTATATTCAATAAAAACTATTTTAAAAATAAAAAAATAGAGGGTTAATCAAGAGGGGAAGCCCCCCTCCCTTCAGACAATTCATGTGAACAGAGAAGATGGGGCTGGGATGGGGGTGGAGCAAAGGGGAGCCTGGGGGTCACTTGGCCAGAAACTGAGTGAAGTGTCACAAGGAGAAGGGGGGGTCAGGAAGAACAGCCCACAAACTTGGGGCGCTCCCTCCCTGAGGGAGGAGTGGGAAGGAATGGCCCCCTCCTTCCTTTCCCTTCTGCAATTTCCCAAAACGTGGAAAAATTCTGGGTGAGATTGTAGCATTTGTATGTGGTTTTGTTTTGATTGCAATACTTTTTCAGGTCCCTGTAAGGAAAAGCAGCCCAAAATCTCTAACATTTGCTGTATCCACAGCAAGGAGATTTTGTTCAGGCACGTTTTTTTTTTTTTAAAAAGGAACAAATATGGCATCTTAAAAACCACCAATAACTTTTAGGAGGGGTTCAGATAAAGGGGAAGAGGAGAAACTCACCTGCAGGAGGTTGGATGGGAATTGCTGGAAGGAGAAAAAGACTCAATCAGGACCCTTCATGGGCTGGAGGACTCAGGGGGACCCCCTCCCCATTGATAGCCCATAATAGGTTGCATTATCTTCACTTATAGCCCCTCCAAGAACAGAAGTTTCCATAAACGTTCCTCAAGGGGCCCCTCTTGGCCACCTGCTAAGCTTGAGGAGAGGCCTCCCCTAGAGGGTCCCCTCCCCACAACCTCCCCTCCAGCCCCTCAGACTCACCTTTCTTGCTCTTCAGGTAGGAGAAGAGCCCCACAGCCAGGAAGGCCACTCCTATCACGGCCCCCATGATCCCCGTCCAGAGTTTGCTCCTGGCAGAGCTGGAGGAACGGGGCTCTGGGGAAGGAGAAGGAGCCTCACCTGAGCAGGAGGATCAGGCCCACCTTCCCCCAGGAGGGTCCATTCTGGTTCCCCCCACAGGGAGGGTCTCTCCCCCTTCTCAAGGCAGGATGGGGTCCCCAGACCGGGAGGGAAGAAAGGGGAGGGGAGGGGCTTACCCCACTGGACGGTGATGGGGGCCTCCAGGCTGGCGTGCTCCACCTTGCAAGTGTAGACGTCCCCCCGTTGGGGCTGGGTCTCCAGCATCACCTGGAGCTGGTAGGTCCAGTCTCCGTTCTGGAGCTCCTCCCCAAAGGCCACGCCCTCCTCCTCCAGCCGCCCGTTCTTCAGCCACTGGACCTCGATCTCCACGGGGTAAAAGCCGGTCGCGGTGCAGAGGAGGATGGTATTGGGGGAAGAGGGCTCCATCTTGGTGGGGGAGATGGAGACGGTGGGCTTGGCTGGAGGGAAGGAGGAGAAGGAGGCACATGAGACACTTTTGAGGGTCTGTGGAGATTTTCAGTCATGCAGGTCATGGTTCTCCCAAAGGGGCTTTTTTTCCAAAAGGCAACTGGATTTTGTTTTTCCTTGAAGACATTTCGCTTCTCATCCGAGGAGCTTCTTCAGTTCTGACTGTCCCAGTTGAAGCTTCTTGGGTGAGAAGCAAAAGGTCTTCAAGGGAAAACAAAGTCTATTTGCCGTCTGAAGAAACTCCTGTGGGACGGTGTTTGGAGTCCTCTTCCAAAGCGAATGGCAGCAGGGAATGAAAAGGGATCCTGAAAAATGGGAAAACCTAAATCCTTCCGGTTGGGATCAGGTGATCTCATCCAAAGGGAAGAATCCTCAAAATAGGCAAATCCGACAGCAGAATAAGAGAATAAGAGAGTTGGAAGGGACCTTGGAGGTCTTCTAGTCCAGCCCCCTGCTCAGGCAGGAAACCCTCCACCACTTCAGACAAATGGTTGCCCAATCTCTGCTTAAAGACCCCCAGTGATGGAGCCCCCACGATCTCTGGTGGCAAGCAGTCCCACTGGTTAATTCTCCTCACTGTTAGGAAGTTTCTCCTTAGTTCCAGGTTGCTTCTCTCCTTGATGAGTTTCCATCCGTTGTTTTTTCTCTCAGTCAAAATGAAGCCACATTTTTTAAAATTAGGTGTAATATTGGAATATTTATTTACTTATTAAAAGTATTTGTCAGCCATCTTATGATGAAATGTCTCTAGGCGGTTTACAGAATTAAAACATTACAATCCTCACATAAATGTTTCCATAGCAACAAAACTGGAACTCCCAATCGAGATAAAATCCTAGGGAAAAGAAGGGGAGGGGGAAGAGGAAGTGTTGGGGGAGGGGAGATTGCCTCTTAATTCAACAACCACCTTCAGTGTGAGGCTCCCCATGAGGGTCTCAGGTCATCCAGCAGAGCCAGGTCTCCGGCTTCTAAAGGGGGGGCATCCCACCTCGGGGGGGGGGACCAAGTGTTCCAGGGGGAGGAGCCACGGGAAAGAAGGCCCTTCTCCTGGACCCCCAGCTGGAATTCCTTGACCAAGTGGGTCAAGGTGAGGTGGGCCAGGCCCAGTGGGGTGAAAGGGTCCCTGAAGGAGCCTGGACTCAGGCCGTGCAGGGTTTGGGAGGCCACGGCCAGCACCTTGACTTGCACCTGGAAGGAGACTGGCAGTCGGTGCACCTCACGGAGCAGTTGTGGCACATGGGTCCCCTTAGTGACTGCAAAAATGGCTCATGCTGCCCCACTCTGCACCAGTGGAAGCCTCCAAACACTCTTCAAGGGGAGGCCCATGTAGAGTGCATTGCAGTAATCTAGAGGTGAGAGGACCACGGCTTGAATGACTGAGTTTCAATCACTTTTCAAAAATTGCATATCCTCAGCATATGGAGGAGACCTCCACCCCTGGGGACGGATGATCTCACCTAGAGGCTTCATGGAGATGTCGTAAAGGAGGGGAGGGAGTTCTGAGTCCTGAGGACACACAAGATGGCGGCCATAGAATGGCCCTCTCCCTCCCTCCTGAAGGTGGTCAGCCGAGCTCTCCTCCCCCTAAAGCAACCGGATTACCCGGAAGGGGGCTGTGGGGGCGATCCTAGGCCTTCCTGAGGGCTCTAACTCCCCCTTCCTTTCCCTCCAGAGGGGTTCCAGGGGTCTCTTGAGCCTTTTTGGGACCCTCAACTCCTCCGTGGGGAGAGATGGGGTGAAGGGTCAAGAGAGGCCGCATGGGAGTGACTCTGTCCAGAGCCCTGGCAACCCTTTGATTCCAGGATACACCAAGACTCTGCAGGGCCATGCCAAGATCCTTGCTGAGGGGGGGACTTGGGGATTTTTGGAGGGAGACACCCCCCCCCCAGACCAGGCTTTGCCTGCAACTGTTCAAATCTCACCAGGCTCAAGGTTGACTCAGCCTTCCATCCTTTCGAGGTAGGTAAAATGAGGACCCGGATTGTGGGGGCAATAAGCTGACTTTGTATAAAAAAGAACACCGCGGGGGGGGGGGGGCAAGCCATACTAAGCAGGTATATACAAAAGTATGAAGGCTATTGCTTAACACATTGTAAGCCGCCCTGAGTCTCCGGAGAAGGGCGGCATATAAATTGAACCAATAAATAAATTGAACCAATAAATTCCTGGGGGAGGAGGTGGGGAGGGGTCCGACTTCTTGATGGCAGCCTCTGCCTGGATTGGGGACGGCAGGGGTAGGGATCTTTAGGGGGAAAGGGAAGGTGGGGGCAGTAGGAGCCTGAGATCAGGCAGAACCCAGGATCACATCTGAGCCTTGGAGAGGATCCCTCTTGATCTCCTCCTTCCCCAAATGCTCCCACTGGCACAACTCTTGGACGGATTAATGGGGGGGGCGGTCTGGGTGACTATTTGTTTGAACAAAAATGCAAATTCTGGATGAGAAAAAAATCTTTAAGCAAGAAAATGGATGGAGCAGATTTAAATCCGTGGAAATTGAAAAGTTTGAATTTGGCATTTTTATTGAAAACATCTTCAATTCATATAGATTATTTTTAGTAGGTAAACAAGGAGACTATCAGGTGGCAGGAATAATTTTTATGGCCCAACCCAAAATAAATTTAATTTTATACAAAAATGTACTATTAACATTTGGTGGTTCCAATTGGATCAGATGAGAGTTGCTGGAGAAAGGTTTTAATTCAATTATGCATCCACTGTTGGATCAGAAGAAGATCTTTTCTTCTTTTTAAACACCCCTCCCCCCCCCAGACACACAACTTTCTCCTTCTGTCCATCCAGGAATTTAGTTTAATCAACATTTGGAGACCTCTCAACTTCAAACAGCAGGAATACACAATACATTTTGTCTGCCTCACACTGTGATATTCAAGATTTATTTTTAATATCCCCTTTGATGCCTAATGCAGTAAAAAAATGGGACCCAGAATTACATTTTTCTTTCTGGTCAAGAACATATAGATTCAATGCTGATTTTGGAAGATTTGGGATAAAAGTATTGCCATTAGGGAGATGCTCCTTTGTTCGGGTCCATTGAATATAGATAAAGTAACAGAAGTGAGGAAATTTCCATGTTAAATATTGCTGGAATGAGAATTATTTCAAATGTGCCAGACAACAAGAATGTTGAATTGATAGTAAGAAATAATTAAATCTTGAATATTATCAATCAGGGGATTATTATCTCCAGGGAAACATCCTCTTTGGAGGTAAAGATATTTCAAACCATCTCTCAAATTGGAGAGAATATCGTTTATTTCTTTACTAAATTATATGCACCAAGACAAATTCCTTGTGTCTCCAATCACACTTGGCCAATAAAGAATTCTATTCTATTCTATTCTAAATTCCAATATCCTATTCCAGGGATGTGATCCTCCTCCTAGCTTTGCTGGGAAGAATTTAGGAGTGAAAATGAGTTTTGCCTCCAAATTAAATATCTGGAGAATAAAATCTCTGTCGGTTCTCCTGAAAAGTTCAATAATTTAGGGAAGGAGCGAAAGGATCTCCCTCTAAAAAATCTTTCTCTCTTAGGATGGGCTGTTTTTTTTTCTCTTATGGAAGAAATTTCTTATTTCATTCTGTGGCAAGAGATTATGTTTCGAGAGTTTCCTGGGCTCCCAATGGGAAGCTGAGATTTAGGCAATTCTTAAGTGGGGATGCTTGAAAGATTTTTCCATCAAAGGGGTAAAATTTCCCTGGAAAGGCCGAATTGCAAAAAGTGCAGCTGAAATCCTTGATTTCCACAATGCTTGGCCTGTGAGTCTCTTATCAATTGAGAGAAATAAATAAAATTATGATTACACAGAGAATGTAAATTACAAAAACAAATCTAGGCAATTTGCAAGGAATCTGGAAGAGAATTAAACAATCCCTGCTTCAGGGCTGAAAGGAAGGAGGATGTGTTTCTTAGGACCCAAAATTCAGATTTAAGGTTTGTGGGAGTTTTTGGAGTCTCCCCCACAAATCCGGAGCCTCCCCAGGAAGGAAGACGGAAGGGATTTGGCTGCAGGGGAAGCCGAGTCTGTGACCAAAAAGGGGGCTTCAAGGGGGGCTTTTCTCTCAGACCCCCAAAATTGGCTGAAGGAAATTTCTCAGCCTCTGAATCAGCTTCTGCTCAAGGCAGAGGAAACGCCAGACCAGGATTCCGCCTGATCTGGGTTTGATTCACAATTATAAATTCTATCTGGATTGATTGATTTTATTCTTTAGTTTATTTATTGCTACTATTAGTTTATTATTTATTCTATTATTTAGTTAGTTTATTATTTAGTTAATTTCTTTTATTATTTAGTTAATTTATTATTATTCTTTCTTTCTTTAGTTTATTTTATTAGTTATTTATTTTATTTATTAGTTATTTATTTTATTTATTAGTTTTTTATTTATTTATTTAGGTTTTCATTTATTTATTTAATTTATTTATTTAATTTTATATATTTGTTTATTTTACTTACTTACTTATTTATTTATTGGATTGAAAAGATGCCGGAATGGAAATGACTCAGAATGAAGAATAGAGAGAAGTGAGACCAGGAGAGAAAGGATTTCATGGATTCCCTTTGAAGATTCTTTTTTTTTAATCCTAAAATCCCAAAGGCCCCAGAGGGGGAGAGAGCCCCCCCCCTTATTGGCCTTCTGGAAAGGGCTCCCAATGGGGCTCTGGGGCTTTGCTGGGGGAGGGGCAGAGAGGGGGAGGCAGCCTGAATCCCTTGAAGCCTTTTAATTCGTCTCTTCATTAATTCATTGATTTTTCCACTGAATTGGAGTCATCCTGGCTTTTGAAACAACCACGAAATCTTCATCCGGGAGAGTCTCAATCATGGGAAGGAAAAGGGGGTCCCCTCCCCCAAACTCCCCCCCAAACTCTCCCCCCCCCACAAACTCACCTCTCCGGCCAACCACAGACATCCTCTGGAGAATCCCGTAGTTGTACCGGCAGAAGGGATCCACTTCAGCCTTCTTGATCTGCAGGAGGAGCTCATCCCTGTTCCACCTGTCCACATCGGGTTGCGCCAACGGAGTGACGGCCACGTATTTCCCGAGGTCGCTGTCGAAGTAGTCGGTCTCCTGCCGGTCGTAGAAGCTCCTCTGCAGGAGCCTCACCCGCTGCGTCCCGTTGAGGAAGCGGCACTCGGACTTCACCTGGGCCAGGAAATGGGCTGCGAGGGGGAGGAAGGCGGTCAGGAGGGACTCCAGGGCCCATCGCTCCCAGCCACTAGTAGAAGAGGGGGGGCGGGGCGGGGGACCTTCCGAGAGAGACTGGGGGAAGACGCCCCCTGGAGGAGGGAACGGGAACTCTCTCAGTCCCAGAGAGGAAGGGAGGCTTCCTGGGGGGGGTCTGGGGTGGGGGGAAGAAAGTGGGAGGGTGGAGAGGGACCTCCTCCAGCGTCCCACGGAGGAAAAAGGCAGGCAGAAGCTCAACTGGTCGGGCAGATCTCCTCTCTGCAGGGAAGGTTGGATCTCAAGGGGCAGGAATTGGGGGGGGGGAGGGCCGGAGGGAAAGTAACGTCCATACCCCCCCCACTCTCTCTTCCTTTGGGAGGGGATATGGGGGAGGGGACACAATAAGGACATCTACACTGACTCTCCCGGGGTCTCCCAGCCATTCGAACCCCCACCTTCCCTGGGTCCCCCCAGCTTTTCTTCTTCCCCCCAATCTTCAGCCCAACTCCCTCCCTTTGGAGGATTCTCGGGGATCACCCCTGTTTCCTCTCCCCCTCCCCAAAAAGACCCCCTGCCACCCCTGTACCTAAAAGGGAGGGTCTCCAGCCCCCTTCGCAAAGGGGAGCCCCCAATCTCCTTCTCCCTCAGTACTCCCCCCTCCCCTCCAGGTCCCGATACAGCAGTGGGAGATTATGGGGGCTGGGGTGTTCTGTGTCTCCTCCCCAAATTCAGGGTCTCTCCCAGAAGGGCCCGAAGCCCCCCTCTTGCCTGACCTTCAAAGCCCCAAATCTGAGATTGAGAAGAAAAAGTGAAGTTTCTGAAGAAGCCCAAAGACTTTCGCTCAAATGCCTTTTTTCCCTTCTGGGGATTCAGGGCTGAAAATGCCTCAGTTTCCCTTTTTCGCTTTTCCTCCCTTCCTCTTTCCCTGCAGCCCCCTCCCACCCAGGCACAGGAGAGGCCGCGACCCCCACCTGGCTACATGGGGGAAGGGTTAGGATTAGGGTCCCTCTCCGTCCTCCTGGGGGGGGGGCTATGGGGAGGAAGGGGGAGGAGACCACGCAGAGATCGAGGCTGCTGGAGGCTTCCTTCCCCCTTCCCAGCCCCCTCCTCCCCCGCCCAGCCCCCTCCTTACCGGGGGTCTCCTCCCCCCCTTCGCTCCCGGGGATCCGGGCCAGCGCCCCCAGCAGCAGCATCAGGGGGAGCCCAGCCAAAGCCATGGAGGCTCCCCACAAGCGCCCCAAAGGGGGGAGAAAGACGCTCCCAGCCCCAGAGGAGGAATCGGAGGGTCTGGAGGGGGGGAGGAGGTTTCCTCGGACTTCGGAAGAGGGAGAGTCCAGAAAGAGCAGGAGGACCAATGGGAATCCTCCCTTCTGCAGCGTCATCGGTCTCCGGGCAGAGCCTCCCTTGACTTCGCCCGATGCAGGAGAGAGTTCCGCGCAGAGAGAGAAGCGGAGAAAGTGGGGGAGGGGAATCCCTTCAGTCTTGGGGGGCTGCAATCTGGGGGGTCTTTCATGCCAGCTCCGGCTTCCTTTTGCCCCCCTCCCCCCTCCACGATTCTCCTCCAATCTCCCTTCCTCTGGGCGCCCTGACTGGAGAGGTGGACTAGATGCCCTCTGAGTTCCCACAGTGCCCAGAAGGAGCCTAAGCTGAATCAGCCGAGAGTCCAGAAGGGAAAAAGTGGATCCAGAGCTCGAGGGGTCCTTCGGGGCTCAGAAGGGGAGGAGGGACCCCCAGCAGCTGCCCTGGATGACAAGGGGGGAGGGGCAGCCCCACAGACAGCCGGGACTTGGGGGTCACACGCTCCCCCCAATCCGAAGGGAAGCCAGGAAAACCCTCAGCTGACAGTCCAGGCAGGATTTGCAGGGATCCCTCCTAATCCAGCCGGATCCTTCCCCTTCACGGGGGAATCTCTGTAGGGATCTCTTGGCTTTACAAGAGAAAAGGGCGATTTCCTTCCTTGAAACACGCGTCTCCCTTGCTGAGAACGTCTGGACGGACCGGCTCCTTCAGGTTTCCCTCCCCTGAACCCCAAATGTGTAGGAATCTCCCTCTTCCTTTCTTTCTGTGGGTCGGGATCAGTGGTGGGATTTTTTTAACAACCGATTCTGTGGGCGTGGCTTAGTTACGGGTGTGGCTAGCTGGTCATGTGACCGGGTGGGCGTGGCTAGCTGGTCATGTGACCGGGTGGGCGTGGCTATCTACATAGGGACTACAGAGGGCTGAAAAAAGTCATTTCTGACTCGTCCTCGCACTTATGACCATCCTCACATTTTTGCCCGTTGTGGCATTCTTAACAACCATGTCACTCATTTCACAACTGCTTCTCTTCACCATGGTGACAAGATAGGGCAAAAAACGTAAAATGTGAGGACAGTCGTAAGTTCAAGGACTGGTCAAAAGTGCAAGGACCAGTCAGAAATAACTTTTTCAGCCCTCTGAGTAATCCATATGCACAAAAGGATACAGCAATAGAGTGGGATGAAGGAAGGAGAAGAGAGATGGAAGAAAGAAGGAGAGAGAGGGAAGGAAGAGAAGGGAGGAAGGAAGGGAAATTAGAGTAGGAGTGAGGGTAAGAGAGGGAGGAAGAGAGGAGGAGAAGGAGAAAGGAAGAGGAAGTAGGGAGGAGAAGAAGCGGGGAGGAAGAGAAAGTAAGAAGGAAAGAAAAGAGAGAGATGGTAGGTTTGAGGAGAAAGATTGCTGTACAGTAAAAAAGATGAAATGGAAGAAAGGCAACCCCAAACAAATATAAAGATATTAAGATAAAGGATGAATTGTTAAACTTTAAAGAATAAAAGAGAACAAATAGGAATAAATAGCAATAATTAGAAACACACATACAAACATACAATGTATTTTCTTTGAACAGAGTATTTGGCCGGTTCACAAATTTAAACAGTATTTAATCATTTCAATTAAATTTACAATTTCTATATTTCCTTTTTGCCATATTTAGTCCTCATCTATTTTTTAAAAAAACCAGTATTACCCTTCATCCTCATCTCTAATCTTAATCAAATTCAATTTTTCCCTTCTATTCTATTTTATACCCCTTCCCATTGTCATCTATTTTTATATCCATCCTCACATTAGTTAATTATGTAATATTACAGTTGTTTAATATGAATTCAACATTTTAATATAAATCAATTAGTTATATAACTATCTTTTTTGTATATTAATCAATATGAACATGAATATTCCAATTATTTCCATGCCATCCAATTTCTTACAAATCAATTAATTATATTTACCAATAATAATAAACCAAATAATTTCCCCCATATATTCCTCCAAACCACAACTTAACCATTTCTGCTTTCAACACAATATACAATTAATAGTATCTCAATTATTACAATTCCCTAGTTAAATAGAGCTTTTTTCTTTTGTGTTTTAAAATCTTGAACTCTTCTCTTTTTCCCTAAATTTCCCATTGTTTGCACCTACCTTTTTTGGTGAGGAAAAAGAAAAGAAATCTGCCTGCCTAATTTTCCAACGTTGCAGCAACAGCAAAGCCAACAGCCTGCTTTACTTTCAGTTTCGTTTTTCAGCATAGCTAGGGGGGAAAAAATCTGCTCTTTGCAAGCAAGCAGCAGAGCCCTGAGCAAAACAGCTGAGAGCAAATCAGCTGAGAGTCGGGAGGCCGATCTAATCAAGGGGCTAATTAGCCTATGCTGAAGCTCCGCGGGCCAATAAAATTACAAAAAAACACCGAACCGTTTGTTAAATTGCTGGCTCGCCCGCCCCTCGCCCACCACTATTTATTGGCAATAGAAGTAATTTTGCCATCTGATTGTGCAGATCCTGATGAGATTTGGATATTTTGGCTGTGGAACAGGAAGCGCCCCTAAAACAAAAGCCTCCTTTTTATGATGTTCCATGAAGATTATAAGGGCATAAAATAGAAAATAAAAGTAATAAGGAATTGGGAGAGGGAAAGAAAGGGGAAGGAGAAGTGGGAGATAAAGGGCAAAAGGAAAAAAGAGAGGAAAAAAACTTTCCCCCAGCTCAATAAAATACAAAGTGAAATTGTAGTCTCTGTTTTTATTTCTTCTCTAAGTAAATATTCACCATTTCTATACCAACAACTTAATTTAGTCAGTAAATCCCAAAAGTCCAGATTTAATTTTTTTTCTGCACAAAGTTCAGAAGGGACTTCCAGGTAGGGTTAGGAATAAATCTATTCTTTCCTCTGGTCAAAAAGTTTATTTTGCCATCGCTGGCACATTTTTCATTCCATCACTTCGTCCATCCCTTTGTGTGTGTCTGTTTTGGTGTTTGAGGGCACCTCATGGTGGAGTTTTGCGTAAGGAAAATCTGGCTGAAATTTCAAGGCTTTCCTTCGTCTGGAGCACGGAGGCCCTGCAGGGAGAGCTTGAGGGCGGTTCGATCTGTTCAGAAACCATTTTTTGTAAAGAAAATGGAAGAATTAAAGGGTTTTTAGAAACTGGGGTGGGGGAGGGGTTCAGGTGAGGGAGGAAGAGGAGAAACTCACCTGCAGGAGGTCGGATGGTGCAGGAGATGAGAAACTTCAAAAATAAAAGAGGATGTAGGTATATAGGTTAGAAATGCATATTTCAATTTTGCTCAGGCAGGGGTTGGACTGGATGACCTCCAGGGTCCCTCTCAACTCTGTTATTCTGTGTTACATTTCCAGGTGTCAGAAAAATCCCCAAATCCATTTCTCCACCCTGACCTCGACCTACCTAGACGGGGTGGATCTCCCAGGGGTCAGACTTCCTGGCCCAACAAGACCTTCTGTGCCACCTTGATGAGAGGCCTCCACCAGAGGACCCCCTTCCTCTCCAGCCCCACAGACTCCCCTTTCCTGCCCTTCAGGGTGAGGGTCAGGCATGGACCAAATCCCCCTCAGTCAATTGCGGAAGGCAGCTCTGCTTGCAACTGCTGAAATCCCACCAGGAGGAGACCTTTGGCGCCATCAAACTCCCACCTCCGCCTCTCCCGGGTCCTCGGAAGGGCTCGATGGGCGGACACAAAGGCCAAATCCAGGCTGAACAGCTGAACATCCCCCGGCCCCTCCGAGAACCATCCCCTCCAAAGGACCCCTCGGTGGCTCCTCTGCCTGGAGACGGATGACGCTCCCAAAGCTCCATTTTTCATTGGGTGAATCCGATGTTTGACTTTCTGGAAGTCAGAAAGAGAATTCCACAAAGCTGCTGTTCCCCCCTCTTGATTTCCCCTCCCCCCTCACTTTTCCCCTCCCCCTCACTCTCTTCACTCCCCCTAACTCTCCTCCCTCCCTCGGCCCTCCACTCCTCATCCCTCCCCCTCACTCTTCCCCCTGGCTCCCTCCCACCCCCAGTTCTCCCTCCTGCTCTGGGTGGGCAAAATTGCCTCCCTCTTGACCCAGGACTGGGGGTCGGCTTCCTCGTGCACCTGAGGCCGGCAGGAAAGGGGGGGTGGCTCCCGGGGGAGGAGTGTAAAGAGGGGCTTGGAGACCCCCAATTTCCTCCCTTGGGCCCTGAGCCTCAGGAAGGTGGGAAAGGCTAAAAGGCTACTGTGTTTAGAGGTGGGGGCAAGGACCAAGGAAGGTGAGACCCCCCACTCATTTTAACCTTGTCCCCTCTCTCTGGACAAGGGGAATTGGGTTCCCAGGAGGTCTCCCAAACTGTAGGAACTGAGAAAGTGGGGAGGGGGAGGAGAGATCCAGGGAGATCAGGCAAGGCTGAGAGAGGAATGGGAAGTGAATCTTTTGAGGGAGGGGAGTTCGAGGAGGGCCTGAAGCTTCTCCCTCCTTGTCTTGGAGGAGTTTCAGCCAATTTATTTTATTTTTATTTTATTTTATTGAATTTCTATACCGCCCTACTCCCGAAGGACTCAGGGCGGTGAACAGCCATGAAATAAAACACATACATATACAAAATTTAAAATTGAATAAAATGAATTAAATAAATTTGGCTGAATTAATACCCATAATTTAAAATACCCATATTTTAAAATACAGTAAAAATTTAAAATTTACACTTAAAAGGGAGAAGATTTAGGCGAGGCCAGCTTGATGGAATAAAAGAGTCTTCAGCTCGCGGCGGAAGGTGCGCAGATCCGGAATCCTCCGTATCTCTGGGGGGAGCTCATTCCAGATCGTCAGTGCCCCCACAGAGAAGGCTCTCCCCCTAGGGGCCGACAGCCGACATTGTTTGGCTGACGGCACCTGGAGGAGCCCCTCTCTGTGGGAGCGTACTGGTCGGTGGGAGGCTATTGATGGTAGTAGGGGGTCCCGTAAGTAACCAGGTCCTAAGCCATGGAGCGCTTTAAAGGTGGTAACCAGAACCTTGAAGCGCACCCGGAAGACCACCGGGAGCCAGTGCAGCTCGCGCAGGAGAGGTGTTACATGGGAGCTCCACGCTGCTCCCATAACCACCCGCGCGGCCGCACTCTGCGCCAGTTGGAGCCTCCGGGTGCACCTCAAGGGGAGCCCCATGTAGAGAGCGTTACAATAGTCCAGACAAGAGGTGACGAGGGCATGAGTGACTGTGCGTAACGAGTCCCGATCTAGAAAGGGACACAACTGGCGAATCAGGCGAACCTGATGAAAAATCCTCCCGGTCACGGCCGTCAAGTGCTCTTCTAAAGACAGCCGTGAATCCAGGAGGACGCCCAAGTTACGAGCCCTTTCCGTGGGGGCCGATGATTCGCCCCCAATAGCCAGCGATGGCGCCAGCTGACTATATCGGGACGTCGGAAACCACAGCCACTCGGTCTTGGATGGGTTGAGCCTGAGCCCGTTTCTCCCCATCCAGATCCGTACGGCCTCCAGGCACTGGGACATCACTTCAAGGGCATCGTTGGGGTGGTCCGGGGTGGAGATGTACAGCTGGGTGTCGTCAGCATACAGATGGTACTTCACCCCGAAACCATGGATGATCTCGCCCAGAGGCTTTACATAAATGTTGAACAAAAGGGGCGAGAGAACCGATCCCTGCGGCACCCCACATATAAGGGGCCTCGGGGTCGATCTCTGCCCCCCTGTCAACACAGACTGTGATCGGTCAGAGAGAAAGGAGGAGAACCACCGTAAAATGGTGCCTCCCACCCCCAACCCTTCCAGCCGGTGCAGCATGATACCATGGTCGATGGTATCAAAAGCCGCTGAGAGGTCTAACAGGACCAGGACAGAGGAACAACCCCTGTCCCGAGCCCTCCGGAGATCATCAACCAACGCGACCAATGCCGTTTCCGTGCTGTACCCAGGCCTGAAGCCCGACTGGAATGGATCTAGATACGACGCTTCATCCAGGTACTGGGGAAGCTGTCGCGCAACCACACTCTCAACAACCTTCGCAACGAAGCAAAGGTTGGAGACTGGACGATAATTAGCCAATACTGCCGGGTCCAGGGAAGGCTTCTTGAGGAGGGGCCTTACCACCGCCTCTTTCAGGGCAGCGGGGAAGACACTCTCACCCAACGAAGCATTTATAATCCCCTGGAGCCAGCCTCGCGTCATCTCCCGGGAAGCCAGCACTAACCAGGAGGGGCACGGGTCCAACAAACATGTGGTCGTGTTCAATTTGCCCAGAATCCTGTCCACGTCATCTGGGGTCACAGGATCAAACTCATCCCAGATAACAGTCTCAAGACCTGCCTCCGTCACCCTCGCTGGATCTATCCAGTCAGAGTCCAGACCTGCCCGAATCTGAGTGATTTTGTCATGCAGATACTGAACAAAATCCTCGGCTCTTCCCTCCAAGGGGTCCTCCCGCGCTTCCTGGTGGAGCAGGGAGCGGGTCACCCTAAACAGGGCGGCCGGGCGATTATCTGATGACGCAATAAGAGCAGTAAAATGGGTACATTTTGCTGCTTTTATCGCCACTAGGTAACTCCTAATATGAAATCTTACCAATGTTCGGTCAGATTCAGAAAGACTAGCCCTCCAACAGCTCTCTAGGCGTCTTTTCTGGCGCTTCATCTCCCTCAGCTCCTCGGTAAACCAAGGAGCCAGGCGAGATCCGCGCCGGGTCAGAGGCCGCAAAGGCACGACTCGGTCCAGGGCTCCAGCAGCCGCCCTATCCCAGGCAGCCACTAGGTCCCCAGACGAGGCGTGAGCCAGAACCTCCGGGATTGGCCCAAGCTCCATCTGGAACCTATCAGGTTCCATCAGGCGCCTGGGGCGGTACCATCTTATCAGTTCCGCCTCCCTGCAGCGGGGTGCCGCGGTTCGAAGGTCAAGGCGAAGGAGAGAGTGATCTGACCATGACAATATCGATGACTATATCCCCTATCTCGAGATCACTCAACCACTGTCCAGAGACAAAAACCAAGTCCAGTGTGTTTCCCCCAGTGTCAGTAGGGCCATGAATTAGTTGGGTCAGGTCCATGGCTGTCATGGAAGCCATGAACTCCCGAGCCACCTCAGACCTCACCCACGGATGGCAGGTTGAAATCCCCCATGACCATAAGTCTGGGGGTATCAACCGCCACCGCGGCAATAATGTTGAGTAGCTCGGGCAGAGCTGCCGCCACGTGGCAGGGACCCAGGTACGTGATCAGCAAACCCATCTGAACCCCGTGGCCCCACTTCACAAGGAGGGACTCACAACCAGCTGTCTGAGGTGCAGTGGTCTCCCTCGGCCTAAGGCCTTCTCTAATAATAACCGCTACTCCCCCGCCCCTCCCCTGTGACCTTGGCTGATGGAATGCGTGGAAACCTGGTGGGCACATTTCTACCAGAGGGACCCCTCCCTCTGGGCCCAACCAGGTCTCCGCAATACCCGCCAGGTCCGCTCCCCCCTCATAAACAAGATCACAGATGAGGGGGGTTTTATTTACTACGGACCTGGCGTTGCACAACATCAGGCGAAGGCCTGGGCCCTGAAGGTCTGTACTACCTGGAGAACAGGTGGAGCCTTGGGGGCCGGAGCACCCTACCGCTTGAAGAAAGCAGGTGCGTGCTCCCTTAACATGATATGGCCCCCTGCTCCCGCCATATCTACCTCTCCCACACACAGTACCGATGGTAAAAACATAGCTTGGACCAGCTAGACCCCCTCCGGATACCCCCCCGCCGAACGTCCTGGCCAAGCCCGACTCTCCCCCTAGAGGCTTCCTGGTGGTCTCCCATCCTCAGGCTAACCAGGCCGATCTCTCTCAGCTGGGTGAGGGCATCGGAGGCTGGGCAGCTGCCAGCTATTGAGGGCTGAGGATCAAATACCAGCTAACGGTTGGTGATGCCAGATCAGAGCCCCCACCCTCTCCCAGCTGCAGCAGGCAGACATCCCACAGGGCGCCTATCCTGAGGCGGCCTGGATCCTCTCCTGGGATGGGGGGAGGGGCAGCACCAGCCTCAGCAGGCCAGAACTGGGTCCCCTCCTGCAGCTGAAGGAGGCGGCAGAGTCCGAACCTGCCCCACAATTGTGTGTTTGGACACAGCCAGTCACCCAAAACTGGCCCCAGATCCAGAGAGACTCTGGTGGGATCCCATCGCTCTCCTGATCAAAGCAGAACTTCTGGGCTCTTTTCAGGTTTCCCCTCCCCCACACAGAGTTTGATTCTGAGTTCTTCCTGACATCACATAAACACACACACACACACACACACACACACACACACACAGAGCAGCCCTTCTTTCTCCGGCCCCCAAGAGCTGCAGAGGCGCTTGGGCTTCGCTTCCCCAGCCTGAAGCTTTGGGCTCCTCCGAAGCGGAACTGAGGACCTGGCCAGGATCCAGCAGGCAACAAGCCTCCATTCTCCCTCAGGGCAGCTCAGGGACTCACCTCCTCCTCCTCCGCCCCATGGCTGAGTCTGCAGGTGGGGTAACCCCTTGGTCCTCTGCCCCATTGGAGGAGGCTGAAGGGGCCCTTCCCCACCACCTCATTATAGTTCTCTGGTCCTTTTCTCCCTCAGTTAAAGCCCATCGAAGAAAGGAGTCCTTGACTTGTAACGGTTCATTTAGTGACCTTTCAAAGTTACAATAGCACTGAAAAAAGTGACTCTTTGCCTAATATTCCTTCTTTTTAAAATATTTTTATTTGTGAAGAGACAGTAGAAGCTTATTCGTTCCCATCAGTGTGTCGCAAAGCGAAGGGAAGGGAAGGGAGTGGGAGGAAGAATGATGGAGATGAAGCTGCTGTGGGTTCAAAGCCAGGAGAGTTGAGGGGTCTGGAGTGACAGGTCAGCCCAGTATTCCTGGGGACAGTCTAGATCAGGGGTCCTCAAACTTTTGAACGGGGCCACTTCAGGGTCCCTCAGACTTTTGAGGGCCGGACTGGCTAGATGGGTGTGGCTGGGGGGGGGATGAGACTTGGTGGGCGTGGCTAGGTGGCCATGTGACTTGGTGGGCGTGGCTAGGTGGCCATGTGACTGGGTGGGTGAGGCTGGGTGGGCGCATCCAATTTAGCAGTCCATTAAATAATACACACAAATGAAACTTTAATTGGTTTTCCTCCTGGGAGTGTTTTATTTGCTTTTGTTTGACTTTTCTTTTGACTAGATTGTTTTTTAAATTGTTTACAAGTCTAGTGGGCCACTTCAGAAAACTCAGTTTTGCAGCAATTCACATCCATCCATCTCTCTCTCTCTCCCTCTCCTTCTCTCTCCCTCCTAGAAGAGCAAATGGGAAATGGGGAAGAGAAACCTTGCTCCATCCCATCCCATTCGCTCTCTCCCTCCCATCTCTCTCTCAGGAAAGAAACGTCAGCCGCTTGCCCAGGTCCATTAGGCTGCGGCCACCGCAAGTGGGGAAGCCAGATCCCCATCGGAAACTTGGCTGCCCAGGATCAGCAGAGATGTGGGGGGTGGGGGGTGGAGGAACGCAATCCCGGCTGGACTTGGGCAGCCATAGCACCAATGGGGATCGAGCTTTCCCCACTCGTGGCCGCAGCCTAATGGACCTGGCCAAGCTGCTGACAGCCTTGGTGGTGTGCGAGAGGAACACGCCTTTCTAACTGGCCTCTTCGCCTCCTTCAGGCTGCACAGGTCTGCTGAGTGGCGGTGGAGTTGCCACCCAGGAGCTGCCAGGAGTAGAGACCCCCAATGATGTGCCTCTTTCACTGGGGCTGTTCAGCAGAGAGAGCAGCGCCCCGCCCTGTCCTGCCAGGCAGCAGCTCCACAGTGCTTTCGGGACGCTGCCCGAGTGACACAGCTCCTCCTGCGGTCCCTTCCCTGGACTGAAGGCAGCCTTCTGCCTTGCAGCCCTCCGCCACCACCACCGCATCTCCATTCCGAGCTCTCATGCACCTGTTGGCAAAATGGGACTGGTGAGAGGCGAGTGATCTAGGGAGTGGGCGCTGCACCAGCTGCTGCCTTCTCCCTCCCCCCCACCATTGCTCAGCTGCCCGCTCCTGAAAGAGGACAGCCGTCTCCGCCACTGGAGAGGGAGGGTGGCAGCCAAATTCCGGGAAGGCATGGCTCGGGAGTAGCCGGGCCTCCTTCCGTGTGAGCAGGCGAGTTGGCAAGGCGCCACCCAAACTGGTGCCTAAGGCTCAAAGGCTCTCTTCCTCCAGCCTTGGGGTGAGTGCTGCTTCTTACCACGCCCCCGCCCCCCAATGCCTCAGGGAAGCCCAGATGGCCCCACATGTTCTGTCTGGTAGCAGACAGGGAAAGGCCGGGCTCCCCTCCCCATTTCCTGCAGGGTCTGCTGGCAAAGCGCCCCTCTTGTGCACCCACGGCTGCAATTGGGTGCGTGAGGGGAACATGCTTCATGCATGGGCCAAGGGCAAGACCCGCGAGGGGACCAAGGAGATGACCAGCAGTGACGTGATCTCCAACTGCAGGGCAAAAGAGATGGGAGGCAGTAGGCAGCAGCCCCCCCCCACTCCTCACCTTGTCTTCCCCCGCAATGGGAGCAGTAGCCAAAGACAGAGGCGCAGGGGAGAGGAATGCCGTCCCGCGGGCTGGATGCCTCGGACAACCATGTGCCTTGTCCCAACCACATGGGATGGAGCAGGCGTGTGATCCGTATCACGTGCCTCACCCGCCTCCGCCCCTCGGCCTGCTGCCGCCACCTTGCCTGTTTCTCGGAGGGCCAGCTGCGGAGTCCCTGCTGCCACACAAGGACCATGCAGTCCCTGGCCGTCCCCCGGACCCTCTGACAGCCACAGCAGGTGAGGCACCTCTTCCCCGGGCACCTGTCAGCTAGGAAAAGCCAGCCATGCGAGGAGTGGGTGGGAGTGGTGGGGCAGCGGGCGGGGCTGAATCCCACCACTGTGTGGGCTGGATACATTGTGTCAGTGGGCCGTACTCGGTCTGCGGGCCGTAGTTTGAGGACCCCTGGCCTAGATGGTCTCCACCCCTCCGTCACAAGAAAGAGAGGCCCTGAAAGGAAGCTGGGGTGTATGTGTGTCTCAGCAGGAGAAGGTCCAGGCTGCCATTATTCTCCTCCCCCCAAACTGCCACCTTCAGCCTCCATTTCTCACAGGTTGCAAACAGGACAAAGTGTCATCAGCGACTAAAGAAAAAAATACGCTTTTGCATTGGAGAGCAGGATTAGTTCATGAGTGCTGTAGAAAAAAAGATGGGGAAGAAAATTAGAAAATAAAGAGACACTTTTCCTGTAAATAACATATTTTTCTTCCTTTTCAGCTCCCACCCCCAAGGCAGACCCACACTGCAGGGGGGTGGTTGATATAGGCAGGGACACATAGAGAGAGAATTTCAGGGAGGAAAAGGCTGGGATGCTTCATATGAAGAAAGAAGACGGGGCTACGATGGGGGGAGCCTGGGCTCACTTGGCCAGAAATTGTGGGAATTCTCACAAGGAGAAGGGGGGTCAGGAAGAAGAGCCTGTCCAGGTTCCAACTAATGAACCCAAATGAGTCTGTATGGGGAGCCAAGAAGGATCCTCTCGGACCGGAGGGTGGGGTGCAGTTCAGGGCGAAGTTTTGGAGGGAGTTCATTAAGTTGATAGGTTCATCTCAAGGACTCAGCTCCACCTCCCACCCGAGGACGAACGGAGGTATCGAACGAGCGAACGCAATGACAGAACAATACCTGAGATGCTATGATAATTATCAGCAATTTAGCTGGGCAGATCTCCTGCCATTTGCTGAAGTGACCTACAATACCGCAGTGCATAGTAGCATGGGTGTCACCCGGGGTGAAATGCAAAATTTGTGTGTGCTTTTGTTTTTGATTGCAATAATTTTTCAGATCTCTGTAAAGAAAAGCTGCCAAAAATTCAAAAATCTGCTGTATCCACAGCAAGGAGATATTGTCCAGGCATGTTTTTTTTTAAAAAGGAACAATTAAGGAATTTTTAAAATCACCAATAACTCTTAAGAGAGGCTGAGATGAGGGGGAAGAGGAGAAACTCACCTGCAGGAGGTTGGATGGGAGTTGCTGGAAGGAGAAAAAGACCCAATCAGGACCCTTCATGGGCTGGAGGACTCAGCGGGACCCCCTCCCCATCGATAGCCCATAATGGGTTGTGTGATCCTCACTTATAGCCCCTCAAATAAGTGAAGCTGCCAAAAACATTCCTCAGGGAGACCCTCTTGGCCACCTGCTAAGCTTGATGAGAGGCCTCCCCTAGAGGGTCCCCTCCCCACCACCTCTCCTCCAGCCCCCCAGACTCACCTTTCTTGCTCTTCAGGTAGGAGAAGAGCCCCACAGCCAGGAAGGCCACTCCTATCACGACCCCCATGATCCCCGTCCAGAGTTTGCTCCTGGCAGAGCTGGAGGAACGGGGCTCTGGGGAAGGAGAAGGAGCCTCACCTGAGCAGGAGGATCAGGCCCACCTTCCCCCAGGAGGGTCCATTCCGACTCCCCCCACAGGGAGGGTCTCTCCCCCTTCTCAGGGCAGGATGGGAGTTCCCAGACCAGGAGGCGAGGGAGGGAGGGGCTTACCCCACTGGACGGTGATGGGGACCTCCAGGCTGGCGTGCCCCACCTTGCAAGTGTAGACGTCCCCCCGTTGGGGCTGGGTCTCCAGCATCACCTGGAGCTGGTAGGTCCAGTCTCCGTTCTGGAGCTCCTCCCCAAAGGCCACGCCCTCCTCCTCCGGCCGCCCATTCTTCAGCCACTGGACCTCGATCTCCACGGGGTAAAAGCCGGTCGTGGTGCAGAGGAGGATGGTGTTGGGGGAAGAGGGGTCCATCTTGGTGGGGGAGATGGAGACGGTGGGCTTGGCTGGAGGGAAGGAGGAGAAGGAGGCACATGAGAGACACAACAGGAAAGAAATGACGCAGAAGACGGGAAGGACAGACGCAGCACGAGTCGGATGAGTCTTGGGATCTCGTTGAAAATGAAATCAGATTTTTAATTAGGTCTAATACCACAATATTTGTTTGTTTGTTTGCTTAGTAAACTTAGTTATTTATTAAATTTATTTGCCAAAGTGGCCACAACTAACCCAAAGTCTTACAGACACTCTCCTAGCCGTGACTGCCACCTGCTCTCCGGGAGTCCAGGAGAATCTCCAGAATTGCCAACTGGGTCTCTGGGACAATGCAGCTCCACCCAGGAGGAAGTTGGTTAAAGTCCCCCATCTTGGGGCTCCCAACACCCAAAGCCCTTTGGCCTTTCCCGGGTTCAGCCGAAGCCCCTAACCCCCCATTCAGCCCCTCCCCCCACAGCCTCCAGGACCCTCGAGGGGGCAGCCTCAGCATCTCCTGGGTCCCCAGAGGTGGAGATGAAACCTTATAACATCAGCAGACGGAGGAGACCTCCAGCCCTGGTGACGGATGGCCTCACCCAGCGGCTTCATGCGGAGGTTATAGAGGAGAGGAGAGAGGACGGAGCCAAACGCCTCTGAGCAGCCCTGAAGGTGATCAAGCAAGCTTGCCAAGAGAAAGAAAGAAAAAGAAAGAGAGAGAGAGAAAAGAGGAGAGGAGAGGAGATCTTTGTCCCAATTTTCTTTGGTGTTTCAATCACTTTTCAAAAGGTTTTATTTGGAGAGAGAAAATTTCTCCTTCCACTTTCCCTTTTCTCCCTTTAGGATCCACAAGATGCAGAAATAAACAAAAAAATCAGCAGAAGATTTCAGGGGGAAAAGTGCAAAATGTGATGTGGCTGCAAAACCCCCCAATTTTAGGCAGCCTCAACAGAAAGAGGCATTTTGAAGGAAAGGGCAAAGGAGCCCAATGGGGGGGGGCAGCCCTTTGCTCCCCATAACTGCCAGAATCCCCTGAAGGAAAAGTTTCTCCCCCATTGAAGATGAGAGACCCTGGATCTGGATGAGCCCCCCAAGAGAGTTGACAATAGATCCATTCCAGCCCAGAGTCCTTTGCTAACCATTTTGTTTTCTGTTGAGGGATTTTCTTATTAACAGTAAATTCTATGATGCTTAAGAAGAACCCATTTTTAAATGGTTCTTTGTAATTCCAACCTGGGATCTGGTCAGGTTTCCAGGCAGACAAATAGCCGCATTTCAGGTGTGAGTTGTTTTCTTTTCTCAGGAAAATCCCATTTGCCTCTTGGGACATTAAAGGCCTTTGTGGAATTGCTAAAAGAAGGCAGAGGCTTTACAAACTGAGAATGGCCTTTTTTTTTTTTAACAAGAAATGCAAATTTTGGATGAGAAAAAAAGACTTTTAGCAAGAAAATGGAAGGCTCAGATTTTAAAGCTGCAATTTGATAGTTTTACATGTTTATTTTTATAGCCCATCCCAAACCTCCTTATTTACAAGACTGCAGTGTGAAGATTTTGGGGTGCCAATTTGGCCAGATGGGAGTTGCTGGACATTTTAATTGGATCGGAAAAAGATATTTTTTTTCCTTTTAAATACCTACCGAGAGACACAACTTTCTCCCTCAGCCCTTCCAGGAATCCAATTTAATAGACAAATAGAGACCTCTTGATTTAAAACAGCAGGAGGACAAAGTACATTTTAGCTGCCCCACATCATGAAAATTCCCCCAAAAGGACTCAAACAAACATCCTGTGATTTCAGGTCTCCTAAACTGGAGGCTGACCAACAATTGGCTTTAAATACAGGGAATTTAATAAATATTCCTGTTCTTTTAATAAAGAACAGGAACCCCTGGAGAATTATTGGCCTCTTGTCTGAAGTATTTTCATGGAAGTAAAAATAATACTTTTGATGAAGAAGAAATTATATGAATCACAATGAAATTCAGGATCACTATTTTGCATTTATAATAAAAATGCATTCTATTTATGTGGATAAAGCTTGTGAGCAGCTAAAGAAAGAAACAATCCAGAGATTTTGGTCCTGTACCTGAACCAGGGAGGGAGGGAGGAAAAGAGGAGGGGAGGATGGGCTTTGGAGTCTTTGGGCAGCTGATGAAGCTCCTTTCCCTGAAGGGAAAATCCCCCCAGAGACCCCCAAAAGGAGGGAGGAGGGAGGGAGGCCCTGAGAGGCCCACAAAAGAGACACACTCACAACACCAACACAATTGGCACTTGGGGCACTTTCGGAGGTTATGAAAAATCACTAGATAAATGAATAAAAGTGGTGAAATCTCTATATTAAATATTATTGGAATGAGAATTATTTCAAGTACTGTGCCAGATGACAAGAATGTTGGGCTGTTTGTAGGGGAAAAATAAACTTTAAATTTCATCCAGAAACAAATTAAACAAGTGAATATTATTATCTCCACGAAAATGTTTTGGAAATGGAAATGTTTTAAATTATGGGCCAAATCTTATTTCATTATTTTAAACTTATTTTAACTTTTGTGCACAAATGTTTTATTTTTGGCTGTTTACCACCCTGAGTCCGAAAGGAGAAGGGCGGTATAGAAATTTGAATAATAAATAAATAAAAAAATAAATATCCTCTTTGGTAGGAAAAACATTTCCAAATGCATCTTATGTGGCAGCTGAAAATCCTCCCAGGTTGGCAGGGAAGAATTTAGGAGTGAAAGTGAGTTTTGCCTCCAGACTGAATATGTTGTAAGTGTGAAAAAGGGTCATAAGTCATTTTTTTTCACTGCTGTTGGAACTTTAAACGGTCACTAAACGAACTGTTGTTAAGTGGAGGACTGCCTGCATTGAGCAGGAGAGAGAGAGACCTGGCTGGATTCCCCTCCCCCACCCCCACCCAAAAAAACCTTATCTGGATGGATTTTCTTGGGGGGGGGGGGGAAATGGATCGAAAGGATCCCAGATTCCAGGCAGGAGGAGAGTTTGGAGCCTGGGAAGAAGATTTTGTCCATCTGAGAGTGCAGAATAAATAAATAAATAAATAAATGAGGAGCAAAACCTCCATCTGGGAGGATCCCAAGGAATGAAAGGAAATGAAGGGGGGGTCCTGGCCTCCCCCTCCCAGGGAAGAGCCTGTCCCTCCCTCCCCCCCTCCCAAGACTCACCTCTCCGGCCAATCATTTGCTCCTCCACCTTGGCCGCCTGGTAGCTGTACACCCCGTAGTTGTACCGGCAGAAGCGATCCACTAGGGCCTTCCGGAACTGCAGTTCGACCTCATCCCTGTTCCAATAGTCCGCAGTCCCCTTCCCAAACTCCGTGACGGCCACGTACTTCCCGAGGTCGCTGTCGAAGCGGAGAAACTCCTGCCGGTTGTAGATGTACCTCTCCAGGTATCTCACCTGCTGCGTCCCGTTGAGGAAGCGGCACTCGAACTTCCACTGGTGCAGGAAATGGGCTGCGAGGGGGAGGAGGGGGAGGGGAAGGAAGGCCGTCAGGTGGGACTCCAGGGCCCATCGTTCCCAGCCGCTAACAGAGGAGGGGGGATCCAAGCGGGAGGGGGAAGTTGCGGGAGCCCTTCTGAGAGAGACTGGGAGAAGACGCCCCCTGGAGGAGGGAGCGGGAACTCTCTCAGTCCCAGAGAGGAAGGGAGGCTTCCTGGGGGGTCTGGAGGGGGGGAGGGGAGGAAAGAGGGGGAGGGGTGGGAAAAGGCAGGCAGAAGCTCAACCGGTCCACCGATCTCATCTCTGCAGGGAAGGTTGGATCTCAAGGGGCCGGAAGGATGGGGGGGAGGGGCTGGAGGGAAAGTAATGCCCATCCCCCCACTCTCTCTTCCTTTGGGAGGGGATCTGGGGAGGGGCCACAATGAGGACATCTAGACCGACTCTCCTGGGGTCTCCCAGGCCTTCAACCCCCACCTTCCCTCCGTCTCTCTCCCCCCCCTTTCTTCTTCCCCCGAATCTTCAGCCCAGCTCCCTCCCTTTGGGGGACTCCTGATTCCTCTCCCCCTCCCCAAAAAGACCCCCTGCAGTTCACAGAAAGTGAAGTTTCTGAAGAAGCCCAATGCCTCTTTTCCCTTCTGGGGATTCAGGGCTGAAAATGCCTCAGTTTCCCTCTTTCGCTTTTCCTCCCCTTCCTCTTCCCATGCAGCCCCCTCCCAACCAAACCCTGGGGGAGGGGGCAGAGAGGCTACATGGGGGAAGGATTAGGATTAGGGTCCCTCTCCGTCCTCCTGGGGGGTGGTGGATGTGGGGACCATGCAGAGATCGAGGCTGGGGGAGGCTCTGGGGACCCATCGGCTTCCTTCCCCCTTCCCAGCCCCCTCCTCCCCCGCCCAGCCCCCTCCTTACCGGGGGTCTCCTGCCCCCCTTCGCTCCCGGGGATCCGGGCCAGCGCCCCCAGCAGCAGCATCAGGGGGAGCCCAGCCAAAGCCATGGAGGCTCCCCACAAGCGCCCCAAAGGGAGGAGAAAGAGGCTCCCAGCCCCAGAGGAGGAATCGGAGGGTCTGGAGGGGGGGAGGAGGTTTCCCCAGACTTCGGAAGAGGGGGAGTCCAGAAAGAGCAGGAGGACCAATGGGAATCCTGCCTTCTGCAGCGTCATCGGTCTCCGGGCAGAGCCTCCCTTGACTTCGCCCGATGCAGGAGAGAGTTCCACGCAGAGAGAGAAGCGGAGGGGAGCGTGGACTTCCTTTTCCCACCCACCCACCCAGGATTCTCCTCCCATCCCCCTTTGGGCGCCTGGAGGTGCGGACTAGATGCCCTTTGAGTTCCCAGAGTGCCCAGAGGGGCCCAGGGTGGAGCTGCTGAGAGTCCAGGAGGGCAAAGTGGAGGCAGAGCTCGAGGGTCCTTCGGGGCTCCCCCCCCCCCACGCTCAGAAGTTCGGCCGTTTCTCCTCCGCTTCCCGCTCCTTTCCTCGGAGAACGTCCACATCTTCGCCATAATGCACCACAATCTCTACTTTCAGCAGAAAAAAATATATAAAGTAACATTTTGGCATCTGATGGTGCAGCTCTAGAGTGGAATCGTGATGAGATTTGCCTTTTTTGGCTGTGGGACAGGAAGGCCCCTAAAACAAAAGGCTCCTTTTTATGATTTTTTTATTAAGATTATAAGGGCGTGAAAGAGAAAATAAAAGTCTTAGGGAAATGGGAAATGGGGAAGGGAAAGAAAGGGAAGGAGAAGTGGGGGATAAAGGGCAAAAGGAAAAAAGAGAGGAAAAAATCTTTTCTCAGCAAGTGAAATTGGAGCCTCGGTTTTTACTTCTTCTGTAAGAAAATTTTAACCATTTCTATACCAACAATTTATTTATTTTTTTATTTACACTTTATTGGGTTTTTTTTTACACAAGTAAAATATAATAACAATTCTGTTTGACATCGGATTCGCAGTGTTTATACATATATACATGAAAAAAATATCTGGTGTCATTTATACTATACATTTCTAATTAATTTCTATACCTTTTACTCCTTCCTTAATTCTATCATTTATCCATTCGTACCATCTTCCCCACACAGTATCATAATCTGAATTTTCATCATCGTTTATCTCGTGTGTTAATTTACTTATCTCTGCACACTCTAGTATTTTGCTGATTATAAGGTCGTCTGGTGGTGGGTCTTTCTTTTTCCAGTATTGAGCGTACGCCAGTCTGGCAGCTGTAGTTATGTGTATTAGGAGGTGGACCTTTTCCTTTCCATACCCTTTCTTTGCCATTCCCAGGAGAAATATTTCTGGATTCAAATCGATTTCTTCTTTAATTATGTCTTTCAACCATCTCAGAATTTTGCTCCAGTATCTTTTTGCTTCGGGGCATGTCCACCACATATGAAAGAAGGTGCCCTGACCATGGCCACATTTCCAACAATTTGGGAGCCTCGGTTTTTATTTCTTCTCTAAGTAAATTTTAACCATTTCTATACCAACAATTTAACTTAATCCGTAAACCCCAAAAGTCCAGGATTCACTTTTTTTCCAGCCTCAACATAAAAGTCCAGAAGTGGCTTCCAGGTAGAAAAACAGCTGGAAATCTCTTCTTTCCTCTGCTCAAAAAGTTTATTTCTCCATCTCTGCCCACTTTTTCATTCCATCACTTCGTCCCTCCTGGGGATGGAGGTTTCTCTCCATTTTTGCATATGAGGAATTCTTGCTGCAGTCAGCAGGTCCAGTAATAAAGTCATTAATTTATATTTCAAGTTCCTTGTCCAGGAATCCCGAGAGGAAAACTTCTGGTTGTCAATAAGTGCTGTGGGGTTTTCTGACCCACCGCATAGAGGTCGGCTTCAGTTCCAGAATGGCTGCTGGTGAGCTGGGGGGGGGAAAAAGAGAATTGGGGGGGGGAGAATCATCCCCCTGAAGGACCGGAGGAGGGGAGACCATCGGGGGTTCAGCCCAGCGCCAGGAGGGTCCCCGGCAGCTTCCCCTTTTAAGGACAGTCCCAGGGTTTCTCCCCCTTCCCCCTATGCAGGAGGGGCTGGGGGGGCCGAAGGCTTCAGGTGGGGGGAGGGCGATAGGGAGAGGGAGACTCAAAGGCTGAAGGGGACCTTAGAGACCTTCTAGTCCAGCCCCCCCCTGGCCGAGGCAGGAGCCCCTATACCACCCCGGACAAATGGCTCTCTGACCTCTTGAAGATCTCCAGGGATGGAGCCCCCCTCCTCCCCCCCCCGATTCCAGATGGGGGGGCTGCATTGATTCATTGGTTCTCAGATGATGCCTCCCCATCTCCTCTCCTGGGACTTCCAAGGGGGGGTCTGAGTTCAGCCATGAGGCTGCCAAGGGGGGCTCCAGGGAGAAGAGGGAAATTGTCCCTAATTGACTTAATTAGGGGGTTAATCAAAGGGGAGGCCTCCCTCCCTCCCTCCCTCCCTCCCTCCAGAGGTTTCCTATTGAGCAGGAGGAAGATGGGGAGGCCATGGGGGAGGCAGCAAAGGGGGGAGCCAGAAATGTCAGAAGGAAAAGGGGGGGGACAGGAAGGGCAATTTAGAGCCTGCAGTGCTCCCTCCCCCTCCCCCAAAGACAGGGATCCTCCCCCCCTTCCCTCCTGCAGCCTCCCAGAACCTGGAGGAAGTTTTCGTGCTTTGTGTGTGTCTGTTTTGGTGTTTGAGGGCACCTCATGGTGGAGTTTTGCATAAGGAAAATCTGGCTGAAATTTCAAGGCTTTCCTTCGTCTGGAGCACGGAGGCCCTGCAGGGAGAGCTTGAGGGCGGTTCGATCTGTTTAGAAATGATTTTTTTTAAAAAAAGGAAGAATGAAAGGATTTTTAAAAACTGGGGGGAGGGGGAGGGGTTCAGGTGAGGGAGGAAGAGGAGAAACTCACCTGCAGGAGGTCGGATGGGAGTTGCTGGAAGGAGAAAAAAAGAGCCAATCAGGAGCCTTCCTGGGCTGGGGGAGTCAGAGGAGCCCCCTCCCCATCGATAGATCCCATGACGTTTCCTGATGGGAGGAAGCTCTCCAAGTAGATTTCTCCCCACTGCTTCCTACCTATCCAGACAGGCTGGATCCCTCCGTCATGTGAAGAAGGGATCATCCAGATCACACCCAGCCCTTCAAGATCAGACTTTGCCCTGCAGATGTTAGAGAGCCGGCTCCCCTCCAGAGGTTGTGGCTGCTCCATCCCTGGAGGCTTTGAGGGAGAAACTGGGCAGCCCTTTGACCAGAGGGGCATAAGCTCTCCTGCTTGAACAGGGGGTTGGACTAGATGACCTCCAGGGCCCCTCTCAACTCTGTTATTCTGGATTCCGTATGTTGCATTTCCAGGTATCAGAAAAATCCCCAAATACATTTCTCCACCCTGACCTCGACCTACCTAGGCAGGGTGGATCTCCCAGGGGTCAGACTTCCTGGCCCAACAAGACCTTCCTCCACCAGATGCCCCCCTTCCTCTCCAGCCCCACAGACTCCCCTTTCCTGCCCTTCAGGGTGAGGGTCAGGCATGGACCAAATCCCCCTCAGTCAATTGCGGAAGGCAGCTCTGCTTGCAACTGCTGAAATCCCGCCAGGAGGAGACCTTTGGCGCCATCAAACTCCCACCTCCGCCTCTCCCGGGTCCTCGGAAGGGCTCGATGGGCGGACAAAAAGGCCAAATCCAGGCTGAACAGCTGAACATCCCCCCCCCCTCCGAGAACCATCTCCCCCAAAGGACCCCTCGGAGGCTCCTCTGCCTGGAGACGGATGACGCTCCCAAAGCTCCATTTTTCATTGGGTGAATCCGATGTTTGACTTTCTGGAAGTCAGAAATAGAATTCCATGCTCCCTCGTCTTGCTTTCCCCTCCCCCTCTCCCTCCCCCTCCCTCTCTTCGCTCCCCCTCATTCTTCCCCCTGGCTCCCTCCAAACTCCCTCCCTCCCCCAGTTTTCCCTCCTGCTCTGCGTGGGCAGCCTTTTCTCCCTCCTGACGCAGGACCGGAGACCGGCAGGAAAGGGGGGAGGGCTCCCGGGGGAAGAGCGTAAAGAGGGGCTGGGAGACCCCGAATTTCTTCCCTTGCACGTTGAGCCTCAGGTGGGATAGGCTAAAAGGCTACTGTGTTTAGAGGTGACCAAGGAAGGTGAGACCCCCACTCATTTTAACCTTGTCCCCTCTCTCTGGACAAGGGGAATTGGGTTCCCTCGAGGTCTTCCAAACGGCAGGAACTGAGAAAGGGGGGAGGGGGAGGAGAGATCCAGGGAGATCAGGCAAGGCTGAGAGAGGAATGGGAAGGGAATCTTTTGAGGGAGAGGAGGTCGAGGAGGGCCTGAAGCTTCTCCCTCCTTGTCTTGGAGGAGTTTCAGCCTATAGAGCAGCCCAGAGGCTTCCTGGTGGTCTCCCATCCTCAGGCTCACCAGGCCCATCTCTCTCAGCTGGGTGAGGGCATCGGAGGCTGGGCAGCTGCCAGCTGTTGAGGGCTGAGGATAAAATGCCAGCTAATGGTTGGTGATGCCAGATCAGAGCCCCCACCCTCTCCCAGCTGCAGCAGGCAGACATCCCACAGGGCGCCTATCCTGAGGTGGCCTGGATCCTCTCCTGGGATGGGGGGAGGGGCAGCACCAGCCTCAGCAGGCCAGAACTGGGTCCCCTCCTGCAGCTGAAGGAGGCGGCAGAGTCCGAACCTGCCCCACAATTGTGTGTTTTGGGTGACAGCCAGTCACCCAAAATTGGCCCCAGATCCAGAGAGACTCTGGTGGGATCCCATCGCTCTCCTGATCAAAGCAGAACTTTCCCCTCCCCCACAAGACTTTGATTCTCTCTGAGTTCTTCCTGACATCACACACACACACACACACACACACACACACACACACACACACAGAGCAGCCCTTCCTTCTCCAGCCCCCAAGAGCTGCAGAGGCGCTTGGGCTTCGCTTCCCCAGCCTGAAGCTTTGGGCTCCTCCGAAGCGGAACTGAGGACCTGGCCAGGATCCAGCAGGCAACAAGCCTCCATTCTCCCTCAGGGACTCCCCTCCTCCTCCTCCTCCTCCGCCCCATGGCTGAGTCTGCAGGTGGGGCAGCCACAAGGTCCTCTGCCCCATTGGAAGCGGCTGAAGGGGCCCCTCCCCACCACCTCATTATAGCTCTCTGGTCCTTTTCTCCCTCAGTTAAAGCCCATTGAAGGAAGGAGTCCTTGACTCATGATGGTTCATTTAGCGACCGTTCGAAGTTACAATGGCACTGAAAAAAGTGGGGGAGCTTCCTACGGGCCTCAGCTAAGTAACAGAACCTTCATCTGTTTCCTCTGGTTGGTTGGGAGGCTCCGAATATTCCCCCATCCCTCTTTTCTCCCCTTTTATGTCAACCCAAATGCATTGAAGGAGGTTTTTCTTTCTTCTGTTGCGTTTCTAGATCAGTTTATTTTTTATATACATAGTGCAACTCCCTCTCTTCTTTTATTGGGTCTGTTTCTTTGGAGCACTTTAAATGTGAAGATATTAAATGGAATAGCTGGAAGAGGAAAATGCACAATGGTCCAGAACACACCGTTGTGGCTGAGTGTGTGCAGGCTCCTGTATGAGGTGATCTGCGCTCTGATTGGTTGCTTTGGGTGGAAAGGGGGAGTTTCCCTTTTTCCCGCCTTTTTCTTCCATGGGCTCAGAATGCTGTTTGAGATTTACCTCACAATCTCCCGGCATTCCCGACTCTCTTGTCTGCTGTGAATGTAGATGTGAAATACATTTATTTACATAAAACTACAAGTTTGTGTCCGTGTCTCCCACTTCCTTTGGACAGCTGCTGCCTGATTCCTCCGCATTAAACCTCTTTCGTTGCACCTCCCAATTTTGGGTTTCATCCCATGAAGTTTTGGTGATTGCAACAATGTCACACCTGCCTTTGGGCTCCACCTTCACCCTGTTTATTCCTCGTACTATGAGCATCCGTGCAGAGGCATCTGAGTCCCTCTTTGACTGACCCCATATTTGCTTTCTACATCTCCTGCTCTGTCTCCGAGTTTCCCTTCTTTCTTTCCATTCGGTTGATTCCCCTGAGATTTGAGCTTGGAATTTGCTTCTAAAACTTTGTCTCCCTCCCACTTCGGTCTCACTTTCAAGCCCTTCGGATGAGGCGAGCCGGTTGGTGTCCAAAGCCGACCTTCTGGGTTCTTCTGAGGGGCAGCTCAACCCCTGCCAGAAGCCCCCCATGTGGGTGTTGTGGACCATGGTCCAAGAATCCCAATTTCCCTCAAGAGAACCATCCCCTAAGCCAGGCTTGACTTCCAAGGTGCTGCCTTCCCTCCTTGGATGGTTCCCTTTATTGGGAGAGTGGAAGAGAAATCCCCCTGTGCCCCCAACTCTATGGCTCCCTTGCCCACCTGCTCCGAGTCTCTCGGCATCGTTTCCAGGGACTTTTTCATTCCTCCCAGCATGAAAGAGGAAAAAGGGATAAGAATCTGTGGGCTTCATTATTTCTGTAAGCCCCTCAGTCACGTCTTTGATAGTTGCTCCTGGGAAACAACCAACCCCCTTAGTTTGATTGTCCGTCTTAGAAACGGCTGTTTCAGTTCCCCTAAACAATGAATCAACACAAGACTTTATTTTTTTCTTAAGGAGGTCCGGTCTAATTTTTTCCTCTCCTGCCATTGGTACATTTGGTGTTGTCCCTTCTCCAGGTTCTTGCACACTGTCTTGCAAGGGGAGGCATTGCTCAAAGGAGCCCAAATCTTCTCAGGCAATTTCAGACAATTCCTACAATCACACTCCGACCTCTTTTTCCTGTGGTGGCTCCGAGACCCCAGATGAGGAAGGGGAGGGGGAAATTCTGCCTCGGTGATGGAGGCCACTGGAGTCCTGCAGAGTCAGTCTGGATGACCTCTGGAGAGGGCGAGGCTCAGTTGGAGGGCTGTCTAGGGGCATCTAGGGGTGATGGGGAGAAGGGAGGGGTCTTCCACTCAGGGCTGCCCGTTTGAACACCCCCCCTTTTTCCCAGAGAGCAGGTCTTCCCCTCCGTGGCAATGTCTTCTGCACCAGGAACAGCTTCAGATGGATTCCTTGGAGGTCATCTAGTCCAACCTCCTGCTCAGGCCTACACCATTTATACCATTGAGCAGGAGACTCTATACCATTTGAATCTGAGCCCCAAAGAGGGAGGGAGCCATTGGGTGCCAAAATGGGGCAGGACCCTCCAGTTGTGAAGGAGAAAAATGGCTGAAATGGCTGGGTGAATGTAGGGGAATCTTGGGTGCCCCCCAATGGCTCCCCACAAATACTTAGGGAGGACCGTGCCTGCTGCCCTTCTGCTCCTCCAAAGGGGGCTTGAGGGGAAGCAGAGCAAGGGGGCCTCTGAGCAGAAAGGGGGGTCCTGCCCCTTCGCCTCCCTGGATCTGCCCACCTTCCTCCTGAACCAGTTCTGGCTTCGGACCAAAAGTAGCCGGGATGGTGGATCCAAAGGCAGCGGAGGGAGGAGCCTCTTGCGGGGGCAGCAAAGAGGAAGAGGAGGAAGAGGAAGAGAGGATTCCAGGGTTTTCTTACATCTGAAGTTTATTATTTTATAGCAAAGCGAAGGGAAGGGAAGTGAGTGGGAGGAAGAATAATGTAGATGAAGCTGCTGTGGGTTCAAAGCCAGGAGAGTTGAGGGGTCTGGAGTGACAGGTCCACCTAGCATCCCTGGGGACAGTCTAGATGGTCTCCACCCCTCCCTCACAAGGAAGAGAGGCCCTGAAAGGAAGCTGGGCCGTGTGTGTGTCTCAGCAGGAGAAGGTCCAGGCTGCCATTCTCCTCCTCCCCCCAAACTGCCACCTTCAGCCTCCATTTCTCACAGGTTGCAAACAGGACAAAGAGTCTTCAGCTGTTAAATAAAAAATATGCTTTTGCATCGGAGAGCAGGTTTAATTCATGAGTGCTGTAGAAAAAGAGATGGGGGAGAAAATCAGAATATAAGGAGACACTTTTCCTGTAAATAATATATTCTTCTTCCCTTTCATCCCCCACCCCCAAGGCAGACCCACACTGCAGGGGGGTGGTTGACAGGCAGGGACACACAGAGAGAGAATCCGCCCATTTCAGGGAGGAAAAGGCTGGGATGCTTCATATGAAGAAAGAAGACGGGGCTACGATGGGGGTGGCAGCAAAGGGGGGAGCCGGGGCTCACTTGGCCAGAAATTGTGGGAATCCTCACAAGGAGAAGGGGGGTCAGGAAGAAGAGCCTGTCCAGGTTCCAACTAATGAACCCAAAGGAGTCTGCATGGGGTGCCAAGAAGGATCCTCTCGGACCGGAGGGTGGGGTGCAGTTCAGGGCGAAGTTTTGGAGGGAGTTCATTAAGTTGATAGGTTCATCTCAAGGACTTAGCTCCACCTCCCACCCGAGGACGAACGAAGGTATAGAACGAGTTAATGCAATGATAGAACAATACCTGAGATGCTATGTTCATTATCAGCAATTTAGCTGGGCAGATCTCCTGCCATTTGCTGAAGTGACCTACAATACCGCAGTGCATAGTAGCACGGGATTCACCCCTTCTAAAATAGCCACAGGGTGGAATTTGTCCCCATGCCTGAATACCCTTGGGAACCCCTCTCCACAGTGACCCTAACAGAATGGGTGGGGTGCTTACAAAATCCGTGGGGGAATCTAAACCTGGGGTGCTCCCTCCCCAAGGGAGGAATGGGAAGGAATGGCCCCCACCTTCCCTTCCCTTTTGCAATTTCCCAAAACTTGGAAAAATTTTGGGCAAGATTTTAGCATTTGGGTGTTTTTTGTTTTTGATTGCAATACTTTTTCAGAGTTCTGTAAGGAAAAGCTGCCAAAAATCAAAAATCTGCTGTATCTACAGCAAGGAGATATTGTCCAGGTATGTTTTTTTTAAGGAACAATTAAGGAAATTTAAAAACCACCAATAACTTGTAGGAGGGGTTCAGATAAGGGGGAAGAGGAGAAACTCACCTGCAGGAGGTTGGATGGGAATTGCTGGAAAGTGAAAAAGACTCAATCAGAAACCTTTATGGGCTGGAGGACTGGTGGGGTGTCCCTATCCCCTTTGATAGCCCATAATAGTTTGCAGGATCTTCACTTAATAACTGCTTGAAGAACAGAAGTTCCCACAAATATTCCTCCAGGGGCCCCTCCTGGCCACCTGCTAAGCTTGATGAGGGTCCCCTCCCCACAACCTCTCCTCCAGCCCCCCAGACTCACCTTTCTTGCTCTTCAGGTAGGAGAAGAGCCCCACAGCCAGGAAGGCCACTCCTATCACGGCCCCCATGATCCCCGTCCAGAGTTTGCTCCTGGCAGAGCTGGAGGAACGGGGCTCTGGGGAAGGAGAAGGAGCCTCACCTGAGCAGGAGGATCAGGCCCACCTTCCCCCAGGAGGGTCCATTCCGTCTCCCCCCATGGGGTGGGTTTCTCCCCCTTCTCAGGGCAGGAAGGGAGGGAGGGGAGGGAGGGGCTTACCCCACTGGATGGTGATGGGGGCCTCCAGGCTGGCATGCCCCACCTTGCAAGTGTAGACATCCCCCCGTTGGGGCTGGGTCTCCAGCATCACCTGGAGCTGGTAGGTCCAGTCTCCGTTCTGGAGCTCCTCCCCAAAGGCCACGCCCTCCTCCTCCAGCTGCCCGTTCTTCAGCCACTGGACCTCGATCTCCACGGGATAAAAGCCCGTCGCAGTGCAGAGGAGGATGGTGTTGGGGGAGGAGGGGTCCATCTTGGTGGGGGAGATGGAGACGGTGGGCTTGGCTGGAGGGAAGGAGGAGAAGGAGCCACATGAGAGACACAACAGGGCCCAGAATGGAAGACCAAGTTGGTTAGTTCAGGCCAAGATCCCTTTTCACTCCTGAAAATATACTGTGTTTTAAGTCATCTTCCAAAGTAAATTGCAGCAAGAAATTAAAAGGGATCCTGAAAGAGGGAAAAACACTAAATCCTTCCTGATTGGGACCAATTACAGTCTCCAAAAAGAATTCCCCAAATAGGCATGTCTGACAGGGATAAATGCTGGAAACGCCCAGAGGTGGAAGGAACCTTCTGCCAGATGTGGTGGACATGGAAGTAAATAACGCAGAAGACAAGAAGGACAGATGCAGCACGAGTTGGATGATTCATGGGATCTTGTTGAAAATGAAACCACACTTTTAATTAGGTGCAATACCACAACATTTGTTTGTTTGTTTAATAAATTTAGTTATTTTTAAAATTTATTTGCCAAAGTGGCCACAACTAACCCAAAGTCTTACAGACACTCTCCTAGCCGTGACTGCCACCTGCTCTCTGGGAGTCCAGGAGAATCTCCAGAATTGCCAACTGGGTCTCTGGGACAATGCAGCTCCACCCAGAAGGAAGTTGGTTAAAGTCCCCCATCTTGGGGCTCCCAACACCCTGTTCTGTCCCGGTCTCACACACGCACACAAACAGATATCCAGGGGTTAAATAAAACTGGCAGACAACAAATTCTTTCGATAAGAGGATTGGCAGCAACCCAGTAGCTGCTTGCCAAGAACTTTACTCATAAAGGGAGGGGTTGTTCCTTCGACAGATAAACCCAAACAAGATACACACAGTTCAAGAATTGTCAAGTCCAGTCCGTATTAAATCCAAGGTAGATAACGTTGTTTCAAAGATACAATGTGAGTCGCTAGTAGTTAGTTTTGTCCGTCACAGAGTCTGAATGGGCACCTCACCCCCTTTTATCCCCTGTGGGGTGTGGTCCAGTGACTCATCTTAATCTCTGGCACGCCTCCTTTTCTGCTGCGTGCGCTTGTCTCTCCGATGCTGGCGTGGATCCAGCCAAGACTTATCTCCATCACTGTCCGACTGCGAGGAGATACCGGGCTCCTGGCCAAGCTCTTCTCCTTTGGGAGACACCTGAGGCATTGCCAGAGAGGAGGTCCTGGAGGGGGAGGCCTGGCCAACTCCTCTCCTTCATGTTCGGAGCCTTCTCCCTCCGATATGTCGGCCTCGGGGGTCGGAGTCACAACACTATCCCCTACCACAGGGCCCTTCCCCCGAGTCTGACGGTCGGAATGTGGTCGGTACGTGTGGAGATTGGGATCGTAGAAACACCCAGGAGCATAGAAGAGTCCAAAGGCAGATGCATGAATAAATGTGATAAATGTATTTATTCATATAACAAAACATATTAACTATATACAAAGGCTGTCTTAATATCCATTAGGGTAGGGGGCACACAGCGTGTGTGACTACCCCTATCAAAGATCATGTCTCCTGGAGAACAAACGTAAAAGAGAGAGCAAGGTGGAAAGGTTAGAGGGGGTTTTATACTCAGTGTAAGCCCCTCCTCTCCACATAGGGGTGGGGGCACTTCCTGCCTCCACTAGTGTCTGTATGATATATGTGCCAATGGCTTGCAAATACTTGACAGTTCCCCTCCTTGCGAGCCGATGGCATGCAAACATACAAATGCAATGCACAACAAATTTTACCCTGTGAGACATAACTTTTTACACAGATCTTTGTGCCTATCTGCTGGTAGAGGTTTTGTGAAAATATCAGCTGTTTGATATTTGGTTTGACAATGTGATAAAGATATAAACCCCATCTCTACTAGTTGCCTAACATTTTGATAGCGGATATCAATATGTCTGGACCTTTTTCCCACCGCATAGGCTTTGGCAATGCCTATGGCCCCGGTGTTGTCTTCTATAATTTGGATGGGCAAAGTCGGTGGTGTCCAGATGCTAGAAATTAAGGCATCAAACCATATCAGATCGTTCCCTGCCTCTGATAAGCATGCATATTCGGCCTCAGCGGTGGAGCACGAAACAAATTTCTGTTGCCCCACATGCCAATGGATGGGTGCCTCATTTAATAGTACCAAGAAGCCCGAAGTACTCCTACGTGTCTTGGTATCTCCGGCCCAGTCCGCATCCGCGAAGCATTTTAATTGGGCCTTGTCTCTATTCTCAGGTTCCAAGCGAAGCACGTAATCTGCTGTGGTCTTGAGATACCTTAATAGCTTTTTAATGGCCAACCAGTGGAACTGGGTAGGATGTTCCACTTGTCTAGATAGCAGGTTTATGGCCAGGGCAATATCTGGACGGCTCCAGTTACTTATATATAGTAATGAGCCAATCACTGACCTAAATAGAGTATTATTTTGGAACTCTGGGCTATCCTTGTGTGCCAATCCATAATATTCGGATTTGGACAACCTGAGGGCTGGCACAGAAGCTTTCTGCTCTATCTGGGCGTTAGCTCCCTGAGCCCTCTTGTTAGGTTTCTTGTGCCTTTTGACCTGTGCTTTTGGGGAAAAATAAGGCAAATTGTTGATTTTTACAATATTGCCAACAACACCCCCATTTTCGGAAACATAACCTCCACCCTTCTCAAAAACCAGTTTTACGTTTTTATCCTCAGTCAATTTTAAGATGCTTAAAAGGTTGTTCTTGATTGAGGGAACATACAGTGCCCCTGTGACATCTCCTATACCAGGCACATTGATCACGCCTTCCCCAGTTACCTCTGCCTTGTCCCCAGTGGCAACTTTTACTGAGGACTTGAGTGGGTGTAAAACCTTAAATCGTGGCTTCGTGTTGGCTATATGCGTTGATGCACCTGAATCAAGAAGCCACAGCCCCTCAGCATCCTTTACCTGGGAGGTGTGATTGTCACTAGTGACACTACAGAATTGGTATCCTTTATGACCACCTCCCCCTCTTCCACGGCCTCTTTTATTTTTACTGTACTTAAGTCCAGCCGTGTTGGCCCTAGAGCGAGGGCACTCCCTTTTAAAGTGACCTTGTATGCCACAGTCAAAGCAGGTGGGAAGGGTATTAATCCTTTCACTTGTGTCCTGGCGCCTCCTCTGAGGCCTAGGCCTGTGATATGCCTCCTTCATTTCTTGTTGTTCCTCATCTCTGCGCCTTAAATCTTCCTCAATAAAGCGGCCAGAAAAGTATTCTATATTTCTTTGTTCCCTAGAAACCCCTTCTAGAGAAATAATAAAGGGACTCCAGGATTTGTCTAGGGAGTTCAACATCACACTAATTAAAGTGGATTCAGGAACAGGCTCCCCCCTCTGTATAAGCTCATCCCTCATGGCTTTAAGCGTTGCCAAATGTTCCCCCATTTTGACACCAGGTTTGAGTTTATAGTTATGGAAAATTCTTGACAATCTGCTGGTTGCAGCCATATTGTCACTATGGAACAAATTATATAGGGCAGTCCAAACTTCCTGAGCTGTGAGGCCATCTGAAAGACTGGCATACAGAGCTGTGTCTATAGAACTTAACAGGGTTGTGTAAGCTCTTTTATGCAGGAACTCAATTTCAGGGCTCCAAGGTAAAGGGGGTGGTCTTTTGATTATGTCCAGAGTATTTTCTCTTAAGAGAATTATCTGAATCTCTTTACACCATTTTTTAAAATTCTGACCACTTAAATGTAATTTTTCAAAATTATTTGGCAAAGTTACAAAATTATTGCCATTAAACTGCATGGGGAGTTGTTTAAATGGCTGAAAAAAGCCTGTTGTGAATGGCATTGGGATCCCTAAGCCTGGGATCGATTGCATAGGTCTGGCTCCTTTTTGTAGTCCTTCTGTAGTTTGAAGCAACTGGGCACGTGCAGGAAATGGAGCATGCTCCAAAGCCTTTTCTTGTTGGAGCTCCGATCTCCCTCTCTGAGCTCTGAAGTCAGGTCTGGCTGGAGCCTCAGAATAGGCCCGAACATCAGCTGTGTGGCGGGGAAACCTTGGAGGAGTGGGAAGAAGGCCTGGAGATCTTTCTGGAGACTGGAGGCCCATCAGATGAGGTCCATGGGCTGGATAGGCCTGGAAATGTCTCTGGATCTCCTCTTCTCCATCAGAGGAGCAGGATTGCAGCTCTGGATCATCCCAGCAGGGCCGGAAAGGTGCGGAGGCCTCAGCCTGGGCCTCCCTGGAGCATTCAGTGAATGGTGAGCGCCTCTGCAGTGGGGGGTGGGAGGCTGCAGGTCCATCTGGGTTCCTCCGGGGGTGGGAGGTTGGATTTGGGGCCCTCCTTGAGTGGGCAGCTGGGTCTGGGGCCTCGGGGGGGGGCGGTGGGTGGTTGCTCCATAAGTTCCAGGGCAGCGACCAGGGCCTCTATGGCCTCTTTGATGTTTGCCGTGGCAGGCAGGGCCTGGCAAGGGGCTTGTGGGCTCGGAGTGGTCCTCTGGGCCGCTGGAAGGCTGAACTGACTGGCTGGCGTTGTAGGCCTGGGCTGTGGGGCTGGGGAGGGCCTGGCTCGTGGTGCTGGCAAAGTGCCCAGGGGAGCAGCCATCTTGGAGGAAGTTGCCTCCGGAAGTGGCCTGGCAGCCATTTTGTTTGGCGGGAAACTGGGTGGGGGGGGGAGTCTCTCTGGCGGCAGGCGCCATCTTGGAGAGATCAGGCAGGGGAGTCCTTACCGGGATGGCAGGCATCTCTGGTGCTGCCTCCTCAGGCCTCTCTCTGGCTGCTGCCCTTGTCTTCAGGAGGGAGGCCAGCGCTGCTCTGCACTCCTCTTCTGACATCTCAGCCACTTGCCTGTCCAGGCTTTCATCTGGTCCTTCTGCCCCCTCTTCGTCAGTGCTGAAGAAGCCTTCTCCAGCATTGCCTGGCTCGGCCCCTGGGATCTCTTGCTGCATCTGGGTGGCCTCTGGCTGCCAGGGTGTAGCTGGATGGAAACCCCCTTCAATGTTTTCCATCGTTGATTCAGACTGGGGCTGCTGTGAAGTTCTCCTCTGTTGAAGGCCTCTGGTCACAACAGGGGAGCTTCTCTCACAGGTTATTTTGGAGGGCATCTCGCCTTTTCAACAGCTCCTGGAGTGGAGTTCTGCTACCATTCCCTCTGCTACCATTCTGTGGAAATTGGAGTCGTAGAAACACCCAGGAGCATAGAAGAGTCCAAAGGCAGGTGCATGAATAAATGTGATAAATGTATTTATTCATATAACAAAACATATTAACTATATACAAAGGCTGTCTTAATATCCATTAGGATAGGGGGCACACAGCGTGTGTGACTACCCCTATCAAAGATCATGTCTCATGGAGAACAAACGTAAAAGAGAGCATGGTGGAAAGGTTAGAGGGGGTTTTATACTCAGTGTAAGCCCCTCCTCTCCACATAGGGGTGGGGGCACTTCCTGCCTCCACTAGTGTCTGTATGATATATGTGCCAATGGCTTGCAAATACTTGACAATTCTTGTGCCCCCCCCCCAAAAGAAACCTATCTGGATGGATTTTCTTGTAGGGGGGGAAATGGATCGAAGGGATCCCAGATTCCAGGCAGGAGGAGAGTTTGGAGCCTGGGAAGAAGATTTTGTCCATCTGAGAGTGCAGAATAAATAAATAAATAAATGAGGAGCAAAACCTCCATCCGGGAGGATCCCAAGGAATGAAAGGAATGAAAGGAAAGGGGGGTCCCGGCGTTCCCCTCCCAGGGAAGAGCCCCCCTCCCCCAGACTCACCTCCCCGGCCAATCAGGCGCTCCTCCGCCTTGGGCTCCTGATAGTTGTACACTGTATACAACTGTTGTATAAATTCTATCTGGATTGATTGATCGATTTTATTGTTTAGTTTATTTATTGCTATGATTAGTTTATTATTTATTCTATTATTTAGTTAGTTTATTATTTATTAAATTTATTTTATTATTTAGTTAATTTATTATTATTCTTTCTTTCTTTAGTTTATTTTATTAGTTATTTATTTTATTATTTATTTATTTATATATTTATTTATTTATTTAGATTCTCATTTATTTATTCTTCATTTATTTATTTAATTTTATATATTCATTTATTTTACTTACTATTTATTTATTGGATTGAAAAGATGCGGGAGTGGAAATGACTCAGAATGAAGAATAGAGAGAACTGAGACCTGGAGAGAAAGGATTTTTTTAATGAGGACCCCCTTACTGGCCTTCTGGAAAGGGCTCCCAAGGGGGCTCTGGGGCTTTGCTGGGGGGGGGCAGAGAGGAGGAGGCAGCCTGAATCCCCTGAAGCCTTTCAATTAAGTCTCTTCATAAATGAATGAATTGATTTTTCCACTGAATTGGAGTCATCCTTGCTTTTGAAAGAACCACTAAATCTTCACCCGGGAGAGTCTCAATCAAGGGAAGGAAAAGGGGGTCCCCTCCCCCAAACTCCCCCCAAACTCTCTTCCCCCCCCCCCCGAACTCACTTCTCCGGCCAACCACGGAATGCCTCTGGAGAATCTCGTAGTTGTGCCGGCAGAGGCGATCCACTTGGGCCTTCTTGTACTGCATGATGCCCTCATCCCTGTTGAAAGCGTCCGCATCCACCTTCCCCAACTCCATAACGGCCACGTACTTCCCGAGGTCGCTGTCGAAGTGGAGATATTCCTGCCGGTCGTAGAAGTAGCGGTCCAGGTATCTCACCCGCTGCGTCCCGTTGAGGAAGCGGCACTCGGACTTCTGCTGGTAGAGGAAATGGGCTGCGAGGGGGAGGAGGAGGGGGAAGGCCGTCAGGAGGGACTCCAGGGCCCATCGCTCCCAGCCCCTGGGAGAGGAGGGGGGATCCAAGCGGGAGGGGGGAGTTGCGGGAGTCCTTCTGAGAGAGACTGGGGGAAGACGCCCCCTGGAGGAGGGAGCGGGAACTCTCAGTCCCAGAGAGGAAGGGAGGCTTCCTGGGGGGTCTGGAGGGGGGAGGGGAGGGAAGAGGGGGAGGGGTGGGAAAAGGCAGGCAGAAGCTCAACTGGTCCAGCGATCCCATTCAGTCTCTGCAGGGAAGGTTGCATCTCAAGGGGCAGGAAGGATGGGGGGGCTAGAGGGAAAGTAGCTTCCATCCCCCCCACTCTCTCTTCCTTTGGGAGGGGATCTGGGGAGGGGCCACAATGAGGACATCTAGACCGACTCTCCCGGGGTCTCCCAACCCTTCAAACCCCACCTTCCCTCCCTCTCTCCCCCCCTTTCTTCTTCCCCCTAATCTTCAGCCCAGCTCCCTCCCTTTGGGGGACTCCTGATTCCTCTCCCCCTCCCCAAAGAGACCCTGCAGTGCAGCCCCCCCCAGAACCTCTCAAAGGGAGGGTCTGCCGCTCCCTCCTTCTCCCTCCCTTCCCCCTCTCCTCCAGGGGAATTATGGGGGTTCTTGCTCTCTTCCCCAAATTCAGGGTCTCCCCAGAAGGGCCCGAAGCCCCCCTCTTGCCTGACCTCCAAAGCCTCAAAGTTGAGATTCAGGAGAAAAACGGAAGTTTCTGAAGAAGCCCAAAAACTTTTGCTCAAATGCCTCTTTTCCCTTCTGGGGATTCAGGGCTGAAAATGCCTCAGTTTCCCTCTTTCGCTTTTCCTCCCCTTCCTCTTTCCCTGCAGCCCCCTCCCACCCAGGCACAGGAGAGGCTGCGACCCCCACCTGGGCTACATGGGGGAAGGGTTAGGATTAGGGTCCCTCTCCGTCCTCCTGGGGGGGGGGCTGTGGGGAGGAAGGAGAGGAGACCACGCAGAGATCGAGGCTGCTGGAGGCTCCGGGGACCCATCGGCTTCCTTCCCCCTTCCCAGCCCCCTCCTCCCCCGCCCAGCCCCCTCCTTACCGGGGGTCTCCTTCCCCCCTTCGCTCCCGGGGATCCGGGCCAGCGCCCCCAGCAGCAGCATCAGGGGGACCCCAAGAAAAGCCATGGAGGCTCCCCACAAGCGCCCCAAAGGGAGGAGAAAGACGCTCCCAGCCCCAGAGGAGGAATCGGAGGGTCTGCAGGGGGGCGGGGCGAGTTTTCTTAGGACTTCGGAAGAGGGAGAGTCCAGAAGAGCAATAGGACCAATGGGAATCCTCTCTTCTGCAGCGTCATCGGTCTCCGGGCAGAGCCTCCCTGGCTTCGCCCGATGCAGGAGATAGTTCGGCGCAGAGAAGAAATTCACGTTGGTTACTCAGGCCCCTTTTCACTCCTCAATAATATTCTGTGTTTTAAGTTCTGTTTTCAAGCCAATTGCAGCAAGAAATGAAAAGGGATCCTGAAAGATGGAGAAAAGATTCCTAGTTGAGATAATCAGTTGAAGTTTCCTGTCCTGCCCCAAAACCTCCCCAGAGCCCCCCTAAGACCCCCTCAAAGGGAGGGTCTCCCGCCCCCTTTGCTAAAGGGAGAGTTTGGGGGAGTTAATTTCCGAGGAGCAACTCAGACCCCCAAATACCCTTCTCTCAAAGCCCCCCCTCCCCCCGCCCTCCAGGTCCTGCTTGAGGAATCGGGGATTATGGGGTGGGGGAGGGGTTTCTTGGTCTTCTCCCCAAATTCTCCCCCGAAGAAGCTCCACTCTTGCTTGACCTTCAAAGTCTCAAATCTGAGATTCAGACGAAAAAGTTAAAATTCTTTTTCTTATATTTTTGGTGACATTTATGGATTCAGGTCTGAAAGTGCCTCAGTTTCCCTCTTTCGCTTTCCCTCCCCTTCCGCTTTTAGCGGAGAAACTTTGGGGGCTCCAAATTGATTCGGGCTTGGAAACTCTGCCTCTCTTGCCCCCGACCCCTTTCCCAAAGTCTCCCCTGGGGGTCTCCTCCCCATTTTTCCCCCTTCGGCCCCCAGCATCCGTGGGTCCCTCCCAGCCCCCTCCTTACCCGGCGTCTCCTTCCCCCCTTCTCTTCCAGGGATCCCCGACAGCGCCGCCCCCATCAACAGCTGGAGGAGCCCTGCAGAGCCCATGGATGCTGCCCCACAAACGCCCCAGTGGTGTGATTCCCAAATTTTTACTAGCGGTTATGTGGGCGTGGCTTGGTGGGCGTGGCAGGGGAAGGATACTGCAAAATCCCCATTTCCTCCTGATCAGCTGGGACTCGGGAGGCAGAGAATAGATGGGGGCGGGGCCAATCAGAGGTGGTATTGACTGGTTCTCTGAACGACTTAAAGTTTCTGCTACCGGTTCTCTAGAACTGGTCCGAACCGGCTGAAACCCACCTCTGAAGCAGCCCCAAAGGGAGAGGAGAAAGGCACGGATGCTCCCTGAAGCCGACTCCACTTGCCTTGGCACTGAGGGGGTTCCCTAGAGAGCAGAAGCCCTTAGACTTCTATCCCGCTTCCCAGGGCTTCCTGGCCCTCTCTCGGCAGTTTAGGGAGTCAGCCTCTGGCCCCCAACAATCTGGGCCCTCCTTTAACCCAGGGGTCCCCAACCTTTGGTGGCCTGGACCAGGGGGAGGGGGAAAGAGGGGATGAGCTTGTGGGAGGGGCTAGTGCTTGTGGGGCCGCAGGGGTCTCTGATGATGCTCGTGCAAGGACAGGACAGGACAGGACAGGACAGGACAGGACAGGACAGGACAGGACAGGACAGGACAGGACAGGACAGAACAGAACAGAACATTCTGTTTTGGCCAAGTGTGATTGGACACATAAATCATTTGTCTCTGGTGCAGAAGCTCTCAGTGTCAATGCAAAGCAACAGAGGAATAATAATCGCATAATCATAATTCCAATAAGAGGGTCAGTCAAAACCCTGATCATCTCGGTTGCTCTTCTCTGCACTCCTTCTAGAGTCTCGAGATCTTTTTTCTCTCCTGGTGACCAGAACTGGATTTGGGATTTCCATAGATAGCGGTAGGTGGATCTCATCATGCGGATCCTCGGGAATCTCCCTGGATCCAGTGGCCTCCACACTTGTCTAAGCGCCAGGTGGATTTCAGGTGAAGCGGCTGTGAGGTCTGAATGGGGGTCTCAGCTGAGCAGGAGAGATGGCGGAGGGGGGCCTGGAGGGACAGGCAGGCCAAGAGTTCCCGGGTCAGTCTAGAGGATCTCCACCCCGTTCCTGTCCCCCCCCCTTGTAAGAAAGGGAGGCTCTGAGAAGAAGCTGGTAGGTCTCAGCAGGAGAAGGCCCACCGTCCACTCCCCCTCCCTTTCCACCCCCTCCCCCTCCCACCCCCTGGACCGCAGCAGCCGCTTGAGTTCCGGAGGCCTGAGCGGTCTCTTCCGGGGCTTGGGCTCTCTCCGTTTCACCCCCGGGGCCTCCATCCTCCCCCCTGGCAGGCAATGCGTACCTTTCGCGGGCTCTACGACTCTCGGTCGCCTCTCTCAGTCGTTGCAGAGCCTGGGTGGTCAGAAGATTTTCTTTCTGCTCTTCCTGCCAGGCAGCATCTCCGCCTCGGCCTCTGGTAGTTGTTGCTCCTTGGGGGGGTCTTCTCCAGCTCCAGTAACCTCCCCACGCCCAGCGACCATCGGGCTCTCTCCGGCTTCTCCTCCGGCTGTGAATCAGCCATCCGTCCCGAAGCCTCCCAGCCACGGGGAAGTCGCGGAAGCAGCAGCTCCCATCTGCTCCTGGTCTTTGCTCAGCCCCCACGGGAGTTTTTCCGGGATGGCTGTTAATTGCAGACCTCGCTTAATGCCAGGCGTGCCTCCTCTCAGCACTCACGAAAGAAACACCCCGACTCCCGTTTCATAGAGAAAGGGACTTTTCCTGAGCATGAACTGAAGGCAACCAGAGAAAAGCAAACTCTGAGGCAAAAGGCGCGAAAATCACATATAGAAAGCAATCCTTAACCCCCCCCCAATCGTCCGGTCAGGATTATCCAATCCACATCCCCCCCAGGGGTCATGTGGGGTGCAGCTTCCATGAGCCTCGGTGGAGCAGCGGACTAAGTGCTGTTAAGTGCTAGTGACCCGAAGTTGTGTCAAATGTCACAAGGAGAGGGCCGGTCAGGAAGTGCAGCCCATGAACCTGGGGTGCTCCCTCCCCTTCCCCCAGTGAGAAGAAGCCCCCCTCCTTCCCTTCCCTTCCCTTCAGCAATTTCCCAAAAGGTGGAAACGATCCAAGTGAGATTTCACTGCGTTTTATTGCACTGAATTTTGGGGTCCCTTCAGGAAAAGCTGCCCAAAATTTCAGCAACTTGTCTCATCCACAGCAAGCGGGCTTTGCGGGGTCATTTCAAAGGTGCTTCGTTTACCTCAGAGAAAGAGAAACAGAAGAAGATTGAAGGAATTTGAAACCCCTGGGGTTCAGGTGAGGGAGGAAGAGGAGAAACTCACCTGCAGGAGGTTGGAACCGATCCCAAAACATCTGGAGCAGCCCTTGTGACACCACGGGCATTGACCAAATCCCCCTCAGTCAATTGCGGAAGGCAGCTCTGCTTGCAACTGCTGAAATCCCGCCAGGAGGAGACCTTTGGCGCCATCAAACTCCCACCTCCGCCTCTCCCGGGTCCTCGGAAGGGCTCGATGGGCGGACACAAAGGCCAAATCCAGGCTGAACAGCTGAACATCCCCCGGCCCCTCCGAGAACCATCTCCCCCAAAGGACCCCTCGGAGGCTCCTCTGCCTGGAGACGGATGACGCTCCCAAAGCTCCATTTTTCATTGGGTGGGACGGACGTTCAACTTTCTGGAAGTCAGAAATAGAATTCCACGGCGCTGCAGCTTCCCCCTCTTGCTTTCCCCTCCCCCCGCTCCCCCTCACTCCCCCCTCAATTTTCCCCTTCCCTCCCCCTCACTCTCTTCGCTCCCCCTCCCTCTCCTCCCTCCCTCTCCTTTGCCCCTCCCACTTCCTCCCTTCCCCCTCCCTTTTCCCTCTCCCTAATTCCCCCCTTGCTCTTCCTTCCTATCCCTTACTTTCCCCTCCCCTCCCCCTTACTCTTCCCCCTCGCTTTCCCCTTCCCTCCCCCTCCCTCTCCTCCCTCCCTCCTCCTTCGCCACTCCCACTTCCTCCTCCCCCTCCCTTTTCCCTCTCCCTAATTCCCCCCTTGCTCTTCCTTCCTATCCCTTACTTTCCCCTCCCCTCCCCCTCACTCTTCCCCCTCGCACCCTCCCCACTCCCTCCCACCCCCCGTTTTCCGTCCTGCTCTCCGTGGGCAGCTTTTCCTCTCCTGATGCTTCCTCCTGCATCTGACTTGAGACTGGCAGGAAAAAGGGGATCGCTCTGGGGGAGGAGGGTAAAGAGGAATTTGGAGACCCCAAAATTCCTTCCTTGGGCCCTGAGCCTCAGGAAGGTGGGAAAGGTTAACAGGCTACTGTGTTTAGAGGTGGGGGCAAGGACCAAGGAAGGCGAGACCCCCACTCATTTTAACCTTTTCCAATCTCTCTGGACAAGGGGAATTGGGTTCCCATGAGGTCTTCCAAAGGGCAGGAACTGAGAAAGGGAGGAGGGGGAGGAGAGTTTCGGGGAGATCAGGCAAGGCTGAGAGAGGAACGGGAAGTGAATCTTTTGAGGGAGGGGAGTTCGAGGAGGGCCTGAAGCTTCTCCCTCCTTGTCTTGGAGGAGTTTCAGCCTCTACAGCAGCCCAGAGGCTTCCTGGTGGTCTCCCATCCTCAGGCTCACCAGGCCCATCTCTCTCAGCTGGGTGAGGGCATCGGAGGCTGGGCAGCTGCCAGCTGTTGAGGGCTGAGGATCAAATGCCAGGTAATGGTTGGTGAGGCCAGATCAGAGCCCCCACCCTCTCCCAGCTGCAGCAGGCAGACATCCCACAGGGCGCCTATCCTGAGGGGGCCTGGATCCTCTCCTGGGATGGGGGGAGGGGCAGCACCAGCCTCAGCAGGCCAGAACTGGGTCCCTCCTGCAGCTGAAGGAGGCGGCAGAGTCCGAACCTGCCCCACAATTGTGTGTTTGGACACAGCCAGTCACCCAAAATTGGCCCCAGATCCAGAGAGACTCTGGTGGGATCCCATCGCTCTCCTGATCAAAGCAGAACTTTCCCCTCCCCCACAAGACTTTGATTCTCTCTTGAGTTGTTCCTGACATCACATAAACACACACACACACACAGACACACCCAGAGCAGCCCTTCCTTCTCCAGCCCCCAAGAGCTGCAGAGGCGCTTGGGCTTCGCTTCCCCAGCCTGAAGCTCTGGGCTCCTCCGAAGCGGAACTGAGGACCTGGCCAGGATCCAGCAGGCAACAAGCCTCCATTCTCCCTCAGGGCAGCTCAGGGCCTCCCCTCCTCCTCCTCCTCCTCCTCCGCCCCATGGCTGAGTCTGCAGGTGGGGCAGCCACAAGGTCCTCTGCCCCATTGGAAGCGGCTGAAGGGGCCCCTCCCCACCACCTCATGATAGCTCTCTGGTCCTTTTCTCCCTCAGTTAAAGCCCATTGAAGAAAGGAGTCCTTGACTTGTAACGGTTCATTTAGTGACCTTTCAAAGTTACAACGGCACTGAAAAAAGTGACTCTTTGCCTAACATTCCTTCTTTTTAAAATATTTTTATTTGTGAAGAGACAGTAGAAGCGTATCTGTTCACATCAGTGTGTAGCAAAGCGAAGGGAAGGGAAGTGAGTGGGAGGAAGAATAATGTAGATGAAGCTGCTGTGGATTCAAAGCCTGGAGAGTTGAGGGGTCTGGAGTGACAGGTCAGCCCAGTATTCCTGGGGACAGTCTAGATCAGGGGTCCTCAAACTTTTGAGCAGGGGGCCACTTCAGGGTCCCTCAGACTTTTGAGGGCCGGACTGGCTAGGTGGGTGTGGCTGGGGGGGAATGTGACTTGGTGGGCGTGGCTAGGTGGCCATGTGACTGGGTGGGCGTGGCTAGGTGGCTATGTGACTGGGTGGGCATGGCTAGGTGGCCATGTGACTTGGTGGGCGTGGCTAGGTGGCCATGTGACTGGGCGGGTGAGGCTGGGTGGGCACAGCCAATTTAGCAGTCCATTAAATAATACACACAAATGAAACTTTAATTGGTTTTCCTCCTGGGAGTCTTTTATTTGCTTTTGTTTGACTTTTCTTTTGACTAGATTGTTTTTAAAATTGTTTACAAGTCTAGTGGGCCACTTCAAAAAACTCAGTTTTGCAGCAATTCACATCCATCCATCCATCTCTCTCTCCCTCTCCTTCTCTCTCCCTCCTAGAAGAGCAAATGGGGGTGGGGAAGAGAAACCTTGCTCCATCCCATCCCATTCGCTCTCTCCCTCCCATCTCTCTATCAGGAAAGAAACGTCAGCCGCTTGCCCAGGTCCATTAGGCTGCGGCCACCGCAAGTGGGGAAGCCAGATCCCCATCGGAGTCTTGGCTGCCCAGGCTCAGCAGAGATGGGTGGGGGGTGGGGGGGGGGGTGGAGGAACGCAATCCCGGCTGGACTTGGGCAGCCATAGCACCAATGGGGATCGAGCTTTCCCCACTCGTGGCCGCAGCCTAATGGACCTGGCCAAGCTGCTGACAGCCTTGGTGGTTTTTCGAGAGGAACAGCCTTTCTAACTGGCCTCTTCGCCTCCTTCAGGCTGCACAGGTCTGCTGAGTGGCGGTGGAGTTGCCACCCAGGAGCTGCCAGGAGTAGAGACCCCCAATGATGTGCCTCTTTCACTGGGGCTGTTCAGCAGAGAGAGCAGCGCCCCGCCCTGTCCTGCGAGGCAGCAGCTCCACAGTGCTTTCGGGACGCTGCCCGAGTGACGCAGCTCCTCCTGCGGTCCCTTCTGCCTTGCAGCCCTCCCCCCACCCCGCATCTCCATTCCGAGCTCATGGACCTGTTGGCAAAGTGGGACTGGTGAGAGGCGAGCGATCTAGGGAGTGGGGGCTGTCAGGGCATTGATTAATCCCATCTTTGGCTCTGGGAAAAAATCACCCTGGTTTAGAGGATGGATCGTGGCTTATTCCTTGTTGCAATATTCTGAAAAAGAAACGCGAAGAAAAGTTTCTAATAAAACTCATTTATTTGTTATAAAGAAAATAAAACACCTCACTAACTAAGAAAAATAATTGTTACATTTTGAAAATAAATTGGGCCAGCTGCCTTTCAGCAACTGGCACTTCTGGCAAGAGAACAAAGGAAAGAGTGTGTGAAGCAAGTGAAAGAATGCAGACATGCGTAGTAACTTTTGATAACAATTCTTGGCAAGGTACGGAAAGTCAGATAGTCCAGAAATATGAAGCTCAGCTGGTAAATAAAATAACGCAGTGACAGGCACTGCAACAGCTGCTGCCTTCTCCCTCCCCCCCCCACCGTCGCTCAGCTGCCCACTCCTGAAAGAGGACAGCCTCTCCGCCACTGGAGAGGGAGGGTTGCAGCCAAATTCCGGGAAGGCATGGCTCGGGAGTAGCCGGGCCTCCTTCCGTGTGAGCAGGCGAGTTGGCAAGGCGCCACCCAAACTGGTGCCTAAGGCTCAAAGGCTCTCTTCCTCCAGCCTTGGGGTGAGTGCTGCTTCTTACCACGCCCCCGCCCTCCGATGCTTCAGGGAAGCCCAGATGGCCCCACATGTTCTGTCTGGTAGCAGAGAGGGAAAGGCCGGGCTCCCCTCCCCATTTCCTGCAGGGTCTGCTGGCAAAGCGCCCCTCTTGTGCACCCACGGCTGCAATTGGGTGCGTGAGGGGAACATGCTTCATGCATGGGCCAAGGGCAAGACCCGCGAGGGGACCAAGGAGATGACCAGCAGTGACGTGATCTCCAACTGCAGGGCAAAAGAGATGGGAGGCAGTAGGCAGCAGCCCCCCCCCACTCCTCACCTTGTCTTCCCCCGCAATGGGAGCAGTAGCCAAAGACAGAGGCGCAGGGGAGAGGAATGCCGTCCCGCGGGCTGGATGCCTCGGACAACCATGGGCCTTGTCCCAACCACATGGGATGGAGCAGGCGTGTGATCCGTATCACGTGCCTCACCCGCCCCCGCCCCTCGGCCTGCTGCCGCCACCTTGCCTGTTTCTCGGAGGGCCAGCTGTGGAGTCCCTGCTGCCACACAAGGACCATGCAGTCCCTGGCCGTCCCCCGGACCCTCTGACAGCCACAGCAGGTGAGGCACCTCTTCCCCGGGCACCTGTCAGCTAGGAAAAGCCAGCCATGCGAGGAGTGGGTGGGAGTGGTGGGGCAGCGGGCGGGGCTGAATCCCACCACTGTGTGGGCTGGATACATTGTGTCAGTGGGCCGTACTCGGTCTGCGGGCCGTAGTTTGAGGACCCCTGGCCTAGATGGTCTCCACCCCTCCGTCACAAGAAAGAGAGGCCCTGAAAGGAAGCTGGGGTGTATGTGTGTCTCAGCAGGAGAAGGTCCAGGCTGCCATTCTCCTCCTCCCCCCAAACTGCCACCTTCAGCCTCCATTTCTCACAGGTTGCAAACAGGACAAAGTGTCATCAGCGACTAAAGAAAAAAATATGCTTTTGCATTGGAGAGCAGGATTAGTTCATGAGTGCTGTAGAAAAAAAGATGGGGAAGAAAATTAGAAAATAAAGAGACACTTTTCCTGTAAATAACATATTTTTCTTCCTTTTCAGCTCCCACCCCCAAGGCAGACCCACACTGCAGGGGGGTGGTTGATATAGGCAGGGACACATAGAGAGAGAATTTCAGGGAGGAAAAGGCTGGGATGCTTCATATGAAGAAAGAAGACGGGGCTACGATGGGGGGAGCCTGGGCTCACTTGGCCAGAAATCGTGGGAATTCTCACAAGGAGAAGGGGGGTCAGGAAGAAGAGCCTGTCCAGGTTCCAACTAATGAACCCAAATGAGTCTGTATGGGGAGCCAAGAAGGATCCTCTCGGACCGGAGGGTGGGGTGCAGTTCAGGGCGAAGTTTTGGAGGGAGTTCATTAAGTTGATAGGTTCATCTCAAGGGCTTAGCTCCGCCTCCCACCTGAGGACGAACGGAGGTATAGAACGAGCGAACGCAATGACAGAACAATACCTGAGATGCTAAGTTCATTATCAGCAATTTAGCTGGGCAGATCTCCTGCCATTTGCTGAAGTGGCCTACAATACCGCAGTGCATAGTAGCATGGGTGTCACCCGGGGTGAAATGCAAAATTTGTGTGTGCTTTTGTTTTTGATTGCAATACTTTTTCAGACCTCTGTAAAGAAATGTTGCCCAAAATCCAAAAAACTGCTCTATCCACAACAAGGAGATATTGTTCAGGCAAGTTTTTTTTTTTTTAAAAGGAACAAGAATTTTAAAAGCCACCTATAATTCTTAAGAGAGGCTGAGATGAGGGGGAAGAGGAGAAACTCACCTGCAGGAGGTTGGATGGGAGTTGCTGGAAGGAGAAAAAGACCCAATCAGGACCCTTCATGGGCTGGAGGACTCAGCGGGATCCCTCCCCATCGATAGCCCATAATGGGTTGTGTGATCCTCACTTATAGCCCCTCAAATAAGTGAAGCTGCCAAAAACATTCCTCAGGGAGACCCTCTTGGCCACCTGCTAAGCTTGAGGAGAGGCCTCCCCTAGAGGGTCCCCTCCCCACAACCTCTCCTCCAGCCCCCCAGACTCACCTTTCTTGCTCTTCAGGTAGGAGAAGAGCCCCACAGCCAGGAAGGCCACTCCTATCACGGCCCCCATGATCCCCGTCCAGAGTTTGCTCCTGGCAGAGCTGGAGGAGCGGGGCTCTGGGGAAGGAGAAGGAGCCTCACCTGAGCAGGAGGATCAGGCCCACCTTCCCCCAGGAGGGTCCATTCCGACTCTCCCCACAGGGAGGGTCTCTCCCCCTTCTCAGGGCAGGATGGGGTCCACAGACCAGGAGGGGAGGGAGGGGAGGGGCTTACCCCACTGGACGGTGATGGGGACCTCCAGGCTGGCGTGTCCCACCTTGCAAGTGTAGACGTCCCCCCGTTGGGGCTGGGTCTCCAGCATCACCTGGAGCTGGTAGGTCCAGTCTCCGTTCTGGAGCTCCTCCCCAAAGGCCACGCCCTCCTCCTCCGGCCGCCCATTCTTCAGCCACTGGACCTCGATCTCCACGGGGTAAAAGCCGGTCGTGGTGCAGAGGAGGATGGTGTTGGGGGAAGAGGGGTCCATCTTGGTGGGGGAGATGGAGACGGTGGGCTTGGCTGGAGGGAAGGAGGAGAAGGAGGCACATGAGAGACACAACAGGAAAGAAATAACACAGAAGACGGGAAGGACAGACGCAGCACGAGTCGGATGAGTCTTGGGATCTCGTTGAAAATGAAATCAGATTTTTAATTAGGTCTAATACCACAATATTTGTTTGTTTGTTTGTTTAGTAAACTTAGTTATTTATTAAATTTATTTGCCAAAGTGGCCACAACTAACCCAAAGTCTCACAGACACTCTCCTAGCCGTGACTGCCACCTGCTCTCCGGGAGTCCAGGAGAACCTCCAGAATTCCCAACTGGGTCTCTGGGACAATGCAGCTCCACCCGGAAGGAAGTTGGTTAAAGTCCCCCATCTTGGGGCTCCCAACACCCAAAGCCCTTTGGCCTTTCCAGGGTTCAGCCGAAGCCCCTAATCCCCCATTCAGCCCCTCCCCCCACAGCCTCCAGGACCCTCGAGGGGGCAGCCTCAGCATCTCCTGGGTCCCCAGAGGTGGAGTTGAAACCTTATAACATCAGCAGACGGAGGAGACCTCCAGCCCTGGTGACGGATGGCCTCACCCAGCGGCTTCATGCGGAGGTTATAGAGGAGAGGAGAGAGGACGGAGCCAAATGAGCAGCCCTGAAGGTGATCCACCAAGCTTGCCAAAGAAAGAAAGAAAAAGAAAGAAAGAGAGAGAGAAGAGAAGAGAAGAGAAGATCTTTGTCCCAATTTTCTTTGGTGTTTCAATCACTTTTCAAAAGGTTTTATTTGGAGAGAGAAAATTTCTCCTTCCATTTTCCCTTTTCTCCCTTTAGGATCCACAAGATGCAGAAATAAACAAAAAAATCAGCAGAAGATTTCAGGGGGAAAAGTGCAAAATGTGATGTGGCTGCAAAACCCCCCAATTTTAGGCAGCCTCAACAGAAAGAGGCATTTTTAAGGAAAGGGCAAAGGAGCCCAATGGGGGGGGGCAGCCCTTTGCTCCCCATAACTGCCAGGATCCCCTGAAGGAAAAGTTTCTCCCCCATTGAAGATGAGAGACCCTGAATCCCCCCTTCAGAGCAGGAAGGGCAGAAGAGGTTTTGGGGGATCTCATGATCTCTCTCAAGGATCCTTCCTGGGGGGCTTTGGGGGGATTCAAAGGGAGACCCACCCAGCCGGCCTCCTTCCCAGCCGCAGGAACCGGCCATTCCTGGGGAAGGAGGTGGGGAGGGGTCCCTCTGACTCCCACAGGGAAGCTTCTGCCCTGGATGAGGGGGGCAGGGAGTGGGGAAGGGATCCAGAGGGGATCTTGGATCTGGATCTCCTCCTTCAGCAAATGCTCCAACTGGCACACCTCTTGGATGGATTAATGGGGGGGGGGTTAGTCTGGATGAGCCCCCCAAGAGAGTTGACCATAGATCCATTCCAGCCCAGAGTCCTTTGCTAACCATTTTTTTTTTCTCTTGAGGGATTTTCTTCTTAACAGTAAATTCTATAATGCTTAAGAAGGACCCATTTTTAAATGGTTCTTTGTAATTCCAACCTGGGATCTGGTCAGGTTTCCATGCAGACAAATAGCAGCATTTCAGGTGTGAGTTGTTTTTATTTTCCAGGAAAATCCCATTTGCCTCTTGGGACATTAAAGGCCTTTGTGGAATTGCTAAAAGAAGGCAGAGGCTTTACAAACTGAAAATGGCCTTTTTAAAAAACAAAACAGGAAATGCAAATTTTGGATGAGAAAAAGACTTTTAGCAAGAAAATGGAAGGATCAGATTTTAAAGCTGCAATTTGGTATTTTTACATTTTTATTTTTATAGCCCATCCCAAACCTCCTTATTTACAATACTGCAAAAGTGAAGATTTTGGGGTTCCAATTTGGCCAGATGGGAGTTGCTGGAGATTTTAATTGGATCCGAAAAAGGTATTTTTTTTCCCTTTTAAATTCCTACCAAGGGACACAACTTTCTCCCTCGGCCCATCCAGGAATCCAATTTAATAGACAAATAGAGACCTCTTGATTTAAAACAGCAGGAGGACAAAGTAGATTTTATCTGCCCCACATCATGTCATTCAAGATTTCTTTTTGATATCAAGCTTGATGCCTAATGTAGTAAAATAGGACACAGATATAAATCAGAGTTTCTTGTAAGAATCAAATCCAGAAAGCACCCACAGGCAGACTGATTCAGCAGGATTCATTAAGTTCTCTATATATACATATATATAATTTTGGGGAGAGTTGAGGGAAGGTTGGGAGCCTCTCTTGGTGGCCAGAGAAAAGCTTTGGCCTCTCGGGGGAAGGAGACGCCCGGATCTCTCCGGAGAGAAAAGTCAGCTCAGAAGTCAAAGAAAAACAGAGAAAATTCCCCCAAAGAGACTCAAGAAACATCCTGTGATTTCAGGTCTCCTAAACTGGAGCCGCACCAACAATTTGCTCTAAATACATGGAATTTAATAAATATTCCTGTTCTTTCAATAAATGGAGAATTATTGGACTCTTGTCTGAAGTATTTTCATGGAAGTAAAAATAATACTTTAGATGAAGAAGAAATTATATGAATCACAATGAAATTCAGGATCAATATTTTGGATTTATAATAAAAATGCATTCTATTTATGTGGATGAAGCTTGTGAGCAGCTAAAGCAACAAACCATCCAGAGATTTTGGTCCTGTCCCTGAACCAGAGGGAGGAAGGGAGGAGGGGAGGGAGGAAAAGAGGAGGGGAGGATGGGCTTTGAGGTCTTTGGGCAGCTGATGAAGCTCCTTTCCCTGAAGGGAAAATCCCCCCAGAGACCCCCAGAAGGAGGGAGGAGGGAGGGAGTCTCTGAGAGGCCCACAAAAGAGACACACTCACAACACCAACACAATTGGCACTTGGGGCACTTTCGGAGGTTATGAAAAATCACTAGATAAATGAATCAAAGTGGTTGAATATTTAAACTTTAAATATTGTCCAGAAACAAATTAAACAGTTGAATATTATTATCTCCATGAAAATATCCTCTTTGGTAGTAAAAACATTTCCAAATGCATCTTATGTGGCAGTTTAAAATCCTCCCAGGTTTGCAGGGAAGAATTTAGGAGTGAAAGTGAGTTTTGCCTCCAGACTGAATATGTGGAGAGCAAAATCTCTTTTGGTTCCCCTAAAATATTGAATAATTTCCGGAAGGAGCAAATGCTCCAAGAGGCTTTTCTCTCTTAGGATCTGGAGGTTTTCCTCTTATGGAAGAAAGATCTTACTGGATTCTATGGTGAGACGTTATTTTTGGAGAATCTCTGGAGTCACAATGGGAACATTCAACTTAACCAGTTCTTAAGTTATGATGCTTTAAAGACTTCTCTGATTCTAATAAAAGGAATATAATTTCCCTGGAAAGGCCGAATGGCAACAAGGGCAGCTAAAATCCTTGCTTGGCCTCTGAAACCCCATCAGTGGATAGAAATATAGAAGATTTTTATTAGACAAAGAAATAAAAGGAGAAAAAGAAATGTAGGCAACATTGAAGGAATCTGGAAGGGAGAAGGAAAGAATCTGAGGCTTCAGGGCTGAATGGAGGCCCAATTTCTTTCTTATGACCCCAAATTCAGTTTTAAGCTTTGTGGGTGTTTTTGGACTCTCTCCCCCCAAATCAGGAGCCTCCCCAGGAAGGAAGAACGGAAGCGATCAGGGTTCCTATCATTGGGGTTTTTACATCTCGGTTTAAGGATTGAATCATGATGACAAATTCTTAAGCTGCTTTTGTTACTCATCTGTTTCCTTATTGGATTGAAAAGCTGAAGGGCTGGAAATGACTCTGAATGAAGAAAGATGAAAGAAAAGCAGGAGATCCATAGAAAGGGGTCGACAGGTGAAAAAGCATCTGCTAATTCTATTTTTTTATTTTGGGTAAAATGAAACCCACATTTTTTATCCCAAAGTGCCAAAAGCAGGATTTCTGGAGCAGAGGAAGAGAGGGAGGGGCTTCTGGGTGGGAAGAGGGAGGGAGACGGGAGGTTCCTGAATAGGATAGAAATGAATCAGGGATAGAGAGAAATATATATGTAGATACAGGGAGTCCTCGACTTAGGACCACAATTGAGCCCAAGACTTCTGTTGCTAAGTGAGATTTATTTATTTATTATTCGAATTTCTATACCGCCCTTCTCCTTTCGGACTCAGGGCGGTGAACAGCCAAAATAAAAACATTTATACATAAATACGATTAAAAATAGATTTAAAATAATTAAATTTGGCCCATAGTTTAAAATTTATCAATTTAAAATCCATATCAAAATTTAAAACCAACCATAAAATCATAAAATCAAGAGAGACCGGCTAACTGAAAGAGATGAGTTTTTAGGGCCCGACGAAAGGTCCGGAGGTCGGAGATCACTCGTATCTCTGGGGGTAGATTGTTCCAAAGGGTAGGTGCCACCACAGAGAAGGCTCTCCTCCTGGGGGTCGCCAGCCGGCATTGTCTAGCCGACGGCACCCTGAAGACGCCCTCTCTGTGGGAGCGAAGTGGCCGGTGGGAGGCTATTGGTGGCAGAAGGCGGTCCCGTAAGTACCCCGGCCCTAAGCCATGGAGCGCTTTAAAGGTGATCACCAACACCTTGAAGCGCACCCGGAAGTCCACCGGAAGCCAATGCAGCTCGCGCAGGAGAGGAGTCACATGGGAGCGCCCCGTCGCTCCCATAATCCCCCGCGCGGCCGCATTCTGCACCAGTTGGAGCCTCATTCTGCACCAGTTGGAGTTTGTTCAATGAATTTTGCCCCATGTTACGACCTTTCTTGGCTTAGGACCTGGTTACCTATGGGACCGCCTACTACCACCAATAGCCTCCCACCGGCCAGTACGCTCCCATAGAGAGGGGCTCCTCCGGGTGCCATTGGCCAAACAATGTCCAATGGGGAGAGCGGAGAGCCTTCTCTGTGGGGGCGCCTACGATCTGGAACGAGCTCCCCCTGGAGATACGGAGGATCCCGGATCCGTGCACCTTCCGTCGCGCGCTCAAGATTTTCTTATTTCATCAAGCTGGCCTGGCCTAAATCTTTTCCCCTTTTAAATGTAAATTTTAATTTGTTTTTAAATTATTGGGTATTTTAAATTTGTCTCAGCCAAATTATTTAATTCGTTTTTATTCTATTTTAAATTTTTGTATTTATGTGTTTTATTCTGTGGCTGTTCACCGCCCTGAGTCCTTCGGGAGTAGGGAGGTATATAAATCCAATAAAAACAAAACAAAACAAAAAACAAAACACAGTCATTAAGTGAATCACTGCAGTTGTTAAATGAGTAACAAGGTTGTTAAGTGAATCTGGCTTCCCCATGGACTTTGCTTATCAGAAAGTCGCAAAAGGGGGTCACGTGACCCTGGGACGCTGTGACCGTCACAAGTCTGAGTCCGTTTGACCATGTGACCCTGGGGAGTCTGAACGGTCGTAAGTGTGAAAAACAGTCATAAGTCATTTTTTTTCACTACTGTTGTAACTTTCAACGGTCACTAAACGAACTGTTGTTAAGTGGAGGACTGCCAGTATTGAGCAGGAGAGAGAGAGACCTGGCTGGATTCCCTTCCCCCACCCCCACCCCAAAAAAACCTTATCTGGATGGATTTTCTTGTGGGGGGGAAATGGATCGAAGGGATCCCAGATTCCAGACAGGAGGAGAGTTTGGAGCCTGGGAAGAAGATTTTGTCCATCTGAGAGTGTAGAATAAATAAATAAATAAATGAGTAAAATCTCCACCTGGGAGGATCCCAAGGAGTGAAAGAAAAGGGGGGTCCTGGCCTCCCCCTCCCAGGGAAGAGCCCCCCTCCCTCCCTCCCCCCCAGACTCACCTCTCCGGCCAACCACCCGCTCCTCCGCCTTGGCCGCCTGGTAGCTGAACCCCCTGTAGTTGTGCCGGCAGAAGCGATCCACGGAGGCCTTCTGGTACTGCAGGATGCGCTCATCCCCGTTCCAGGTGTCCACATCGGGCTGCACCAACGGAGAGACGGCCACGTATTTCCCGAGGTCGCTGTCGAAGTAATAGATCTCCTGCCGGTCGTAGAAGCGCCTGTCCAGGAACCGCACCCGCTGCGTCCCGTTGAGGAAGCGGCACTCGGACTTCACCTGGGCCAGGAAATGGGCTGCGAGGGGGAGGAGGAGGGGAGGGAAGGCGGTCAGGAGGGACTCCAGGGCCCATCGTTCCCAGCCACTGGGAGAGGAGGGGGGATCTACGCGGGAAGGGGGAGGGTGGCGGGGGACCTTCCGAGAGAGACTGGCGGAAGACGCCCCCTGGAGGAGGGAACGGGAACTCTCTCAGTCCCAGAGAGGAAGGGAGGCTTCCTGGGGGGGTCTGGAGGGGGGAGGGGAGGAAAGAGGGGGAGGGGTGGGAAAAGGCAGGCAGAAGCTCAACCAGTCCAGCGATCCCATTCAGTCTCTGCAGGGAAGGTTGGATCTCAAGGGGCAGGAAGGATGGGGGGAGGGGCTGGAGGGAAAGTAGCTTCCATCCCCCCCACTCTCTCTTCCTTTGGGAGGGGATCTGGGTAGGGGCCACAATGAGGACATCCAGACCTACCCTCCTGGGGTCTCCCAGCCCTTCAGTCCTCACCTTCCCTCCGTCTCTCCCCCCTTTTCTTCTTCCCCCGAATCTTCAGCCCAGCTCCCTCCCTTTGGGGGACTCCTGATTCCTCTCCCCCTCCCCAAAAAGAGCCGCTCAAAGCGAGGGTCTCCCGCCCCCATCACAAAAGGGAGCCAGTTTCCGAGGAGCAACTCAGACCCCCAACATCCTCCTCCCTCCCTTCCCCCTCCCCTCCAGGGGGATTATGGGGGGTTCTTGGTCTCCTCCCCAAATTCAGGGGCTCCCCAGAAGGGCCCGAAGCCCCCCTCTCGCCTGACCTTCAAAGCGTCAAAGTTGAGATTGAGAAGAAAAAGTGAAGTTTCTGAAGAAGGAAAAAGACTTTTGCTCAAATGCCTCTTTTCCCTTCTGGGGATTCAGGGCTGAAAATGCCTCAGTTTCCCTCTTTCGCTTTTCCTCCCCTTCCTCTTTCCCTGCAGCCCCCTCCCACCCAGGCACAGGAGAGGCCGCCACCCCCACCTCGCCTACATGGGGGAAGGGTTAGGATTAGGGCCCCTCTCTCATCCTCCTGGGGGGGGGCTGTGGGGAGGAAGGGGGAGGAGACCACGCAGAGATCGAGGCTGCTGGAGGCTTCCTTCCCCCTTCCCAGCCCCCTCCTCCCCCGCCCAGCCCCCTCCTTACCGGGGGTCTCCTCCCCCCCTTCGCTCCCGGGGATCCGGGCCAGCGCCCCCAGCAGCAGCATCAGGGGGAGCCCAGCCAAAGCCATGGAGGCTCCCCACAAGCGCCCCAAAGGGGGGAGAAAGACGCTCCCAGCCCCAGAGGAGGAATCGGAGGGTCTGGAGGGGGGGAGGAGGTTTCCTCGGACTTCGGAAGAGGGAGAGTCCAGAAAGAGCAGGAGGACCAATGGGAATCCGCCCTTCTGCAGCGTCATCGGTCTCCGGGCAGAGCCTCCCTTGACTTCGCCCGATGCAGGAGAGAGTTCAGCGCAGAGAGAGAAGCGGAGAAAGTGGGGGAGGGGAATCCCTTCAGTCTTGGGGGGCTGCAATCTGGGGGGTCTTTCATGTCCTCTTCCTTTTGCCCCCCCCAATTCTCCTCCAATCTCCCATCTAGTCTCTGTTTTTATTTCTTCTGTAAGTAAATATTAACCATTTCTATACCAACCACTTAACTTAATCAGTAAATCCCAGAAGTCCAGATTTCATTTTTTTCTGCCCAAAGTCCAGAAGGGGCTTCCAGGTAGAAAAACAGCTGGAAATCTCTTCTTTCAAAAAGTTTATTTCGCATCTCTGCCCACTTTTTCATTCCATCCCTTCCTCCATCCTGGAGGTTTCTTTCCATGGAAGGAATTCTTGCTGCAGTCAGCATGTCCAGTAATAGAGACTCTGGACTCTGCAGGGGGCGGGGATGAGTTGGTGACTATGGACACACACACACAAACACACACACACACACACACACGCACACTGACCCCTCCCCACATTTCCTGGCCCCCAGGTGAAACCCCCAGGAAGCCTCTGACCTTTGACCCCCTTCCTTCCTGGCACAGGGGCTGCCGGAGGGGAGGTCTGACCCCCAGCGCTGTGGGGTTCAGGTCGGTTTGGGTTCCAGAATGGCTGCTGTTGAGCTCAATGGGGGGGGGTGAATCAGAAGGGGGGGGAAGAATCTCCCCCTGAAGGACTGCTGGAGCGGAGCCTGTGGGGGGTTCAGCCCAGAGTCTGGAGGGTCTCCGGCTGCTTCCTCTTTTATGGACAGTCCCAGCCTTTCTTCCCCTCCCCCCACAAGCAGGAGGGGATGGGTGGGTGGAAGGCTTGGGGGGGACGGCCGATGGGGAGACTCAAAGTCTGGAAGGGACCTTAGAGATCTTCTAGTCCAGCCCCGTGGCCTCCGGGGATGCAGCCCCCCTTCTCCCCACACAATTCCAGGTGGGGGGGCTGCCCCATTGATTCATTGGTTCTCAGGATCAGGAAATCCCTCCTGATCCCTTCCAGGTCAGATCCCATATGCCCTTCCAGGCTGATCCACCTTCTCTGGGCTTCGGCTTCTGTCAGTTGAGGGGTGATCCCAGGAGACGCTGCCCCACTCTGGGATCTGCTTGTGAGATCCCAAGTGAGCGAGGGAGATCCCAAGGGCAGGAGTGGGACTCCACTCGGTCTCCCCCTCCAGGAAGGGTCGCAAGTGGAGTTTCCTCCCACCCAGAGCCCAGCCAAGACCCCCCCATCCCCCCTTCTCTTCCGGCCCAAGCCCAGAATTCAGGGAGGTTCCCCGTCTGAGCAGCGGCTCTTCCTCCGTCCCCCCCCCCCAAATTCTCAGCCAAAGACCCTCAAGGCACTTTTTCCTCCCTGGAAATTTTGAGGGTGGTTTTTTTTAAAATTTGATTTATATGATTTATATTTATATTCTCGGGAGACTCAGGGCGGCTTACAATGCGCTAAGTAATAGCCTTCATACTTTTATATATTTATACAAAGTCAGCTTTTGTCCGCAACTCCCTCCAACTTTTGTAGGTGTGTTTGTACAAAACGTCTTTTGAAGAGAAATATCGTTTCCAAATAAATGCAACTTTTCCCTCCTTTCCAAATTTCTGCCGTGATTTGAAATAAACCTTTAAGCTCAATAAATCTCACAAACATTTTATTTTATGAAGTAGCAGATTCTCCATTCCTGCCGTTTCTTCTTTGCCAGGGAACTCAACGTTTTGCCTGCAGGGATCGTGAGAGAAAAGGGGATTTTAGGGGGAGAGGAATCAGTCCTGGGACTCCCAAGTCCTAAGAATCAGCCTCTGAGATGAATTTAGTTCTTCTGGAGGGGAGTTGGAGGAAACATTTTCCCAAAAGAAGGAGAAGAAAATCCATATCCACGGATATGATGTGTCAGAGGATCTGAGCGGATTTTCTTCCTTGGAAAAGGTTTCAGGATTATTTAGGAAGGATGGACGGAGGGACAGTATATTAAACCAAAGAATAAATTTATAATTTATAGAACAACCTGGAATTTTAATAGAAATCATGAGGACTTCAGGGATCCTATTTCCTCCACTATAGGATTACAGCCTTTTCACCATCACAGTCTGGAAATCTCTCTCCCCACCCCCACAAACTATCCCAAAAGGAGACCTTCTGTTTCTTCTTCTCCTCTTTCACTTCATCCATAGAAAACTTTTTTTTCTAGTCTTTGGAGGAGATTCAGGTTCCTGTGAGTTACGCAAAGGCGGCTTAGAGAGATCCTGAATTCCGGATCCTGTTTCAAGAGCTTTGGGGGTCCAGAGGTGGCCTGGGTCCTTTCCAGGGATGGGGGGGCTGGAGGGGTCCAACTCCCCCCTGGCCCAGCACCAGCCTCAGCAGCCCAGAGCCAGGTCCACCCCAGCATCTGCCCCACAGTTGTGTATCTGACACAGCCACTCGCACACAGTCAGCCCCAGATCCAGGCAGCCTCTGTGGGGCCTCCACCCCTCACCTGACCCAGGCAGAAACTCTGGGCCCCTTTCATGCTTCCAACCCCCCAAATATTGTGCTCTTCTCCAAGTTCTTTCTTACACACACACACACACACACACACACACACACACACACACCCAGAGCAGCCCTTCCTTCTCCATCCCCCAAGAGCTGCAGAGGCGCTTGGGCTTCGCTTCCCCAGCCTGAAGCTTTGGGCTCCTCCGAAGCGGAACTGAGGAACCGGCCAGGATCCAGCAGGCAACAAGCCTCCATTCTCCCTCAGGGACTCCCCTCCTCCTCCTCCTCCGCCCCATGGCTGAGTCTGCAGGTGGGGCAGCCACAAGGTCCTCTGCCCCATTGGAGGCGGCTGAAGGGGCCCCTCCCCACAACCTCATTATAGGACTCTGGTCCTTTTCTCCCTCAGTTAAAGCCCATTGAAGAAAGGAGTCCTTGACTTAAGATGGTTCATTTAGTGACCGTTCGAAGTTACAATGGCTCTTCGCCCAATATTCCTTCTTTTTAAAATATTTTTAATACTTTCATGTAAATACCTGTTTTTATTTTTGTTGTATGTGACCCAGAGTCACTTGTTGTGAGATGGCTGGCTACATAAATTTGATAGATAGATAGACAGACAGACAGATATATACTGTAGATGGATGGATGGATAGATAACTCCAACCCTTATATTTTGAATATAAGCAGAGACAGTAGAAGCTTATTCGTTCCCATCCGTGTCTTGTCCGTTCGTTGCAGCCTCTTTAAACACCTTCCAATTTCTGCCCTTGAAGGAATCTCCTCATAGAGCCTCCACGGCTTCTGCCGGCCACAGTCTCCCTAGTTCTCTCCTGGGTCCTCTCTGATGAACCTTAAAGGCTTCTCTGCTGACCGGAGCCTCCCAGAGAGAGGATCGGAGGGGCCAGGAGGAGGGGGAGGGGCGGCCTCAAAGGCTCCCTGGGGGTTCGAGAAGGCCCCGTCCAGGGTCTCCCCTCCCCTGGTGGCAAAGGCCCCGTATGGGGGGAAAGGAGGGGGGGCTGCTTTCAAGGCGGCCTCTGGTCTGCTGGGTTTCCCAGGAGCCTCTTTCCTCTTCCACCAGGCCCAGAACCTGCCTCCCAGGTGAGGCCAGGGGAGTCCAAGCCCCCCATGACTCTTGGGGGGAGCTTCCTCCGGGCCTCAACTAAGTAACAGAAACTTCCATCTCTTTCCTCTGGTTGGTTGGGAGGCTCCGAATATTCCCCCATCCCTCTTTTCCCCTCATTTATATTAAATGCATTGAAGGAGGTTTTCGTGTTTCTTCTGTTCAGTTCTGTTGGTTATTTCTTATACATTATTCTTCCTGTGGTGGCCCCAAGACCCCAGATGAGGAAGGAGAGGGGGAAATTCTGCCTCGGGGATTGAGGCCCCTGGAGTCCTGCAGAGTCAGTCTGGATGACCTCTGGAGGGGGCGAGGCTCAGTTGGAGGGCTGTCTAGGGGCATCTAGAGGTGATGGGGAGAAGGGAGAGGTCTTCCACTTAGGGCTGCCCCATTGAAATCCCCCCCTTTTTCCCACAGAGAGCAGGTCTTCCCCTCCGTGGCAATGTCTTCTGCACCAGGAACGGCTTCAGATGGATTCCTTGGAGGTCATCTAGTCCAACCTCCTGCTCAGGCCTACACCATTTATACCATCGAGCAGGAGACTCTATACCATTGGAATCTGAGCCCCAAAGAAGGAGGGAGCCATTGGGTGCCCAAATGGGGCAGGACCCTCCAGTTGTGAAGGAGGGAAATGGCTGAAATGGCTGGGTGAATGTAGGGGAGTCTCGGGTGCCCCCCAATGGCTCCCCACAAACGCTCAGGGAGGACCGTGCCTGCTGCCATTCTGCTCCTCCAAAGGGGGCTTGAGGGGAAGCAGAGCAAGGGGGCCTCTGAGCAGAAAGGGGGGTCGTGCCCCTTCGCCTCCCTGGATCTGCCCACCCTCCTCCTGAACCAGTTCTGGCGTCGGATCCAAAGTAGCCTGGATGGTGGATCCAGAGGCAGCGGAGGGAGGAGCCTCCTGCGGGGGCAGCAAAAAGGAAGAGGAGGAAGAGGAAGGGAGGATTCCAGGGTTTTCTTACATCTGAAGTTTATTCTTTTATAGCAAAGCGAAGGGAAGGGAAGTGAGTGGGAGGAAGAATAATGTAGATGAAGCTGCTGTGGGTTCAAAGCCAGGAGAGTTGAGGGGTCCGGAGTGACAGGTCCACCTAGCATCCCTGGGGACAGTCTAGATGGTCTCCACCCCTCCCTCACAAGAAAGAGCGGCCCTGAAAGGAAGCTGGGGTGTATCTGTGTCTCAGCAGGAGAAGGTCCAGGCTGCCATTCTCCTCCTCCACCAAAACTGCCACCTTCAGCCTCCATTTTTCACAGGTTGCAAACAGGACAAAGAGTCATCAGCTGTTAAATAAAAAATATGCTTTTGCATCGGAGAGTAGGATTAATTCATGAGTGCTGTAGAAAAAGAGATGGGGAAGAAAATCAGAATATAAAGAGACACTTTTCCTGTAAATAATAAATTCTTCTTCCCTTTCATCCCCCACCCCCAAGGCAGACCCACACTGCAGGAGGGGTGGTTGATAGGCGGGGACACATAGAGAGAGAATCCGCCCATTTCAGGGAGGAAAAGGCTGGGATGCTTCATATGAAGAGAGAAGACGGGGCTACGATGGGGGTGGCAGCAAAGGGGGGAGCCTGGGCTCACTTGGCCAGAAATTGTGTGAATTCTCACAAGGAGAAGGGGGGTCAGGAAGAAGAGCCTGTCCAGGTTCCAACTGATGAACCCAAAGGAGTCTCCCAAGAAGGCTCCCCACAAGCGCCCCAAAGGGGGGAGAAAGACGCTCCCAGCCCCAGAGGAGGAATCGGAGGGTCTGGAGGGGGGGAGGAGTTTTCCTCGGACTTCGGAAGAGGGAGAGTCCAGAAAGAGCAGGAGGACCAATGGGAATCCTCCCTTCTGCAGCGTCATCGGTCTCCGGGCAGAGCCTCCCTTGACTTCACCCGATGCAGAAGATAGTTCAACGCAGAGAGAGAAGCGGAGAAAGTGGGGGAGGGGAATCCCTTCAGTCTTGGGGGTCTTTCATGCCAGCTCCGGAGGAGAATGTCCTCTTCCTTTTGCCCCCGCCGCCCCAATTCTCTCTCTTTTTTTTTTATTGTAAAAGTTTTACAATTACATTTTCACCCCATTTTCGCCCCCCTAACCCACCCCAAACTCCCCAACCCACCCTCCCTAACCCCCCCTAACCCTCCGCCCCCCGGACTTCCATAGAATATACCCCATCATTATCCCCTGTATATAAAAAACCTTGAGCTCTAAACCCCCCCAACCCCCGTATTATTTTTCATCTTCACATAGTTCAAATATTTCTATCTTAATATAATATAATACAATACTATCAATAAAAAGCTATTTGATACTTCCTAGTTTGATATTTGTTCTGCACATAATCTATCCACTTTTTCCATTCACATTCATAAGTCTCTTGTGAGCGGTCTTTTAAATATGCTGAAATCTTCGCCATCTCAGCGAAACTGGCCATCTTCAAAATCCATTCTTGAACAGTAGGCAAAGCTTCATTTTTCCAATATTTACCTATCAACAATCTCACTGCTGTAATCATATACAAAATCAACTTTGTTTCGTCCACTGTAAAACCCTTAGCTATACCCAATAGAAACAATTGTGGAGAAAATTGAATTTTTTTCTTCAAAATATTCTGCATGACCCACCAAATTTTTATCCAAAAAGCCTTAACTTTCTTACAGGTCCACCAAATATGATAATATGTAGCATCTGTACAATCACACCTCCAACATTTTGGCTGAACATTAGGGTACATGCACGACAGTTTCTTAGGGTCTAGATGCCATCTATAAAACATTTTGTAAAAATTTTCCCTCAAATTCTGCGACTGTGTAAATTTGACATTCTGAACCCAAATTTTTTCCCATGTTTCCAACATCACTGGTTCTTCAAAATTTTGTGCCCACTTAATCATACAATCTTTAACTAATTCAGTTTCTGAGTCCCTTTCTAACAAAACATTATAAAGTCTTTTAATATGCATTGGACCTTTCTCTTTTATATGTCTAACCAGTTCTTCCTCATGCAACATAATACCAATTTTTTGGTCCTCTTTCCATCTCAGTTGTAGTTGATTATATTGAAACCAAGTTAAGTTAATCCCTTCGTCCAACAGTGTCTGTAATGTCTTCAATTGCCATCTGCCCGCATCTGTAAAAAGAACCTCTTTGTATAAAAACCCCCCGAGTGACATTATATTTGTATTCCACATAATATGACCAAGATCCAGCCATAGCGGTATTTTATAATCCCATTTGAATCGGTGCTTCTTCCAAACTCTCATCAAAGAATCTCTAAGTATATGGCTTTTAAACACTTTATCCACTTTGTTATCATAGAATAAATAAGCATGCCATCCAAATTCAAGATCAAAACTTTCTATATTCAGTATTCCAGTCTTTTTCCTTCCAAACCAATCACTTGCTAAAGTCAAAGCTGCTGCTTCATAATATAACTGTAGGTTTGGAAGTTTAAGACCTCCCCTTTCTGGAACATCTTGCATGATTTTCAATTTCACTCTCGGTTTTTTCTCGTTCCAGACAAACTTATTCACTCCAGTTTGCCACACTTTCAATTGTTTATCACTTTTAAGCACCGGAATCATTTGAAACAAAAAAAGAAATCTTGGCAAAATGTTCATCTTAACTGCTGCTATTCTCCCAAGTAAAGACAGCTGCAGTTTTTTCCACATCTCCATATCTTTCTGCACCTCTCGCCACAACACCTCATAGTTATTTTGAAACAATTTAATGTTTGATTCTGCAACCTGAACTCCTAGATATTTAACCTTTGGTACAATCTCAAAACCTGCCTTGTTTTGAAATTCATGTCGTCGATCTTGTGTCATATTTTTAACTATCATCTTAGTTTTTTTCTGATTCAACCTAAAACCTGATACTGTACCATAATCTTGTATAATGTCTTTCATCTGGATTATTGATTCCATTGGCTGTGTTAGGGTAACAACCAGATCATCTGCGAATGCCCTTATTCTGTAATCCTCTTGCCTTATCACTATACCTTTCAAGTTATTCGAATCCCGTATTGTGTTCAACAAGACTTCTAGTGTTAAAATAAATAACAATGGGGATAACGGACAGCCTTGTCTGGTCCCTTTTTCAATATTGAACTCTGATGTCAAACTTCCATTAATAATAATCTGTGCCTTTTGTTCTTGGTAAATTGCTGAGACCGCCTGTATAAATTGGTCTCCAAATCCCATTTTCCTTAAAGTCTTTAGTAGAAAATTCCAATCCACTCTATCAAAGGCCTTCTCCGCATCCAAGAAGACCAGCACTGCAGGAATCTGTTTATTCTTCTCAAGATATTCCAATAAATCTATAACTTGCCTTACATTGTCCTTCATGTATCTGCCCTCTATAAATCCCGCTTGGTCATCGTGAATCACCTCTTGGATTACTGGCATCAATCTGTTGGCTAATACTTTTGCATAAATTTTATAGTCATTATTTAAAAGAGATATTGGTCTATAATTTTCCGGTTTTTTAGGACCTACTTGTTCTTTTGGTATCAAAGTAATATATGCTGATTTCCATGATGAGGGTATTTTACCGCCTTGTTGTATATTGCAAAATAGATCTCTAAGTTGTTCCACCATTTCTGCTTGTAAAGTTTTATAATACACTGCAGTCAATCCATCTGTTCCAGGAGCTTTAGCTGTTTTCAATTGTTTAATTGCTGCGATTATTTCCTCGACTGTTATAGGATAGTTCATTCTTTCTTTTTGTTGGCTAGTAATTTTTGAGACTCTTTTCTCTTCTAGATATTTTTCTATAAGTCCATTCTGTATATCATCTTTAGCATATAATTTAGTGTAGTAGTCTACGGAGACTTCTTTAATCAATTTTTGTTGAGAAATTTCTTTCCCTCCAATATCAATACTCTCAATAGTCCGTATACTCTGCTTCTTCCTTAAGGTGTAGGCCAACCATCTTCCCGGTTTATTAGCATTACAGAACATATTATGTTTCGCATATTGTAAGTTTGTTGCAGCTTGCTCCGCCAAAAGCATTTGAAATTGATCTTTCAAAAGTTTTATAGCACCAGATATTCTTTCATCTGTTGGGTTTTTAATGAGTAGCTGTTCCTTATTCTTTATTTCTACTTCCAATTCGAGTCTTTTCTTTTGTCGATTCTGTTTGTGTTTAGAGTTCATATAAATGAGTACCCCTCTCATATACGCTTTACTCGCATCCCATACAATTTCAATTGGGGTGCCCTTATTCAAGTTCATCTCAAAAAATTCTTTCATCTGTTTTTTAAGTTCTGTTATATTTTTTTTCATATCTAAACAAATTTTCATTTAATCTCCATGACCTTCTCTCAGTCTTTCCCATCTCAATTTCTATCCATACAGAACTATGATCAGTTAAAGTTCTTGGAAATATCTTTGTTCTTTTTGTTTTAACAAGTAAATCGTCTGATAACAAAATAAAGTCAATCCTGGAAAAAGATCTATGTCTATCAGAGAAAAAAGTATAGTCCAATTCTTTTGGGTTATGAATTCTCCAAATATCTTTTAATTCCAAATCTTCTTTCATATCAAAAAAAGTCTGTGGTAGTCTGATCCTTACTTTCGCCAAACTCTTTTTATCTAGTTTAGAATCAATTACTCCATTCCAATCTCCCATTATTAAAATAGATCTGTAATCCCATTGCAATATTTTATTATGTAAAGTCTTATAAAAATGATCCTGTTGTTGGTTCGGAGCATAAATTCCAATCAAAAGAATTTGACCGTTTGCTGTATGCAATTCAATTGCGATAAACCTACCACCTTCATCTGCTTCTATAATTTTAGCAAACAATCTTTTATTTACATAAATAACCACACCATTCTTTTTTTCCGAAGTTGAAGCTATAAAATGTGTTCCTAATTTAGAGTTTATCAGGTATTTATGATCTTGAGTTCGAATATGAGTTTCTTGTAAACAAATTATGTCATTATTAAATTGTCTCAGATATGTAAGTAACTTCTTCCTTTTTTGTGGTGAATTTAATCCGTTAACATTCCAAGATAAAAGCCTAATTGTCATCTTGACCTTTCTGAAGCGATGAGCTGCCTTGCCTCGTTTCTTCTGAGGTCTTCGGCCTTGCTCCCCCCAAGGCTTCACTTTGTGTGGTGCTTTTAGTTCCCCTTTTATGTTGACTTTCTTGTTGTTGTTTTTCTTTTATTTGCTTGGAAATTGCACGAGTTATACGCTGGTCCTTAACTTCAGGCATCCGAGCTAGATCCAAAGCAGCATCTCTTGTTGACAAAATTGGTGAAGATTCTAACAGGGATTCCTCCATAAGGCCTCCTCCTCCAACAGCTCCCTGCATTTCCACTAATTCCATCTGCTTGGACTGTTGTTCCCTCTCATGCTGAAATTGCTTTCCCTTATCACTTTTTGTCTCCAGCATTGTAGATGTACGTGGGGATGATGATCTTTCTTTAAGAATATTATAGTAAAAATATTCCGCCTTCTGAAAAGTATTCAATCGGTGGCTCTCTCCATTATATTTCAAAATTATACCAGTTGGGGCATCCCACCGGAATGGTATTTCTTGCTTTTGCAATTCATTCACTAGAAACCTATATTCTTTCCGATCTTTTAACATCTTAGGTGGTAATTCCTTGTAGATTCCAATTTGAGCTCTCTCCACTTGCACAGAGGAAAGAAAGGATCTTTGCAAAATATCATTTCTTATTCTTCTGTTAGTAAAATATATCACCACATCTCTGGGCAATTTTCTTTATCTAGCCACCCATGAATTCATTCTGTAAATTTTGTCTATTTTATAGACCACATCTGCGGGATCAATTTTTAACAATACAGCCAGGGCATCAGAACAAATCTGTCTCAAATCTTGCCTATCATTCTCTTTTATTCCTCGAAGCCTAATAGCAAATTCCATGGATCGAAACTGTATCATTGTAATTTCATTTTCAACTCTCTGCACTTTATTATCCACATCAACAATTTTAGAATCAGTATCCTTCATTTTGACATTAACTTCTGATTTGAATTCTTCCAGTTTGGAATCCACTTTGGTAATGGTTTCTGCCAAATCAGAAACCACATTTGACAATTTGTTAGACACCTTGTCATAATTCTCTTTCATTGCCTCTTTAAATTCATTAATTTCTTTCTTCATTTCCTGTTGTGATTTTTGAAATTTATCATCCAGAGCCTGGGTAATAAAATCTTTCAAACTTTGCACATCAAAATCCTTTCCCTCACTCTGCTGACTGGGAGGGGGCTGCTGTTCCGGTTTGTGAGTGGGAGATCCCTCCCCTGCAGCCTTTCCTTCCTGTTTCTTTGAAGCCATTCTGCCACGTAAATTAACTTTTCTGAAAAAAGGAAGTCTTTTTTTCCCCCTTTGCACCTCCACAAAGTCCTTTGAAAAAGTCCCCCAGATTTAATCAAATTAGAAATTAAATAAGCTGAAGCAAGCTCAGGTTTATTTTAAAAAGGAATTTTTCTTCCACTCTTCTCTGTTCGCTTGCTACAAGCAGTGCTACAATGTAGCTTATTGAGATAGCTTTGCGAGATCACTCTCCCTTTCAGCTCGTTAACACTGGAACGGCGCTATTTTTTCAAGCCGTTTCCGCTCGCTCTAACTTTTCCCGAATCAGAAGTTCAAAAGCAAAGAAATACTTGCAGTTTCTTGGTTTAGGGGTTGAGGTTGTGTTATAACAAAATTATTTTCCAATCAATTTAGATGTTTGCTGCAGCCGGCTTGCTCTGACAGGCAGAGTCGTCCCACGCCGTCCGGAGTCTCTGCAAGTTGAAAGGGAGCCGCGCCCGTTTCCTCCCCAGTAGCAGACTTCTGGGGGTTCACGGGGGCTCGACCTGCCTCTTGCTTCCCTCTTCTCCTCAAATCCTCAGGATTTTGGAGTTTTCAAGCCGCTCCCCTCACTCGGAGCGGCTCTACAGGCGGCGGGGCTGGCGGTCCTTCAAAAGCGACCGTCTTCGCCGGTGGCAAACAAACCCGGAAGTCCCCCCCCGCCCCAATTCTCCTCCAAACTCCCTTTCTTTGGGCGCCTGGACTGGAGGGGCGGACTAGATGCCCTCTGAGTTCCCACAGTGCCCAGAAGGAGCCTAAGGTGGATCTGCCGAGAGTCCAGAAGGGCAAAGTGGATCCAGAGCTCGAGGGTCCTTCGGGGCTCAGAAGGGGAGGAGGAAGCCCCCAGCAGCTGCGCTGGATGACAAGGGGGGAGGGGCAGCCCCACAGCCAGCCAGGACTTGGGGGTCACACGCTCTCCCCAATCCGAAGGGAAGCCAGGAAAACCCTCAGCTGACAGTCCATGCAGGATCTGCAGGGATCCCTTCTAATCCAGCCGGATCCTCTCCCCAGCCCCCCCCTTCATGGGGGAATCTCTTGGCTTCACAAGAGAAAAGGGCGTTTCCCTTCCTTGAAACACGCGTCTCCCTTGCTGAGAACGTCTGGACGGACCGGCTCCTTCAGATTTCCCGCCCCTGAACCCCGATTGTGTAGGAATCTCCCTCTTCCTTTCTGTGGGTCGGGATCCCCCTTTTCCTTGCAAAGCAGCCCCGGATGAAGATCCCAGAATGAATGCTCCCCTCGTTCCCCAGGTTGCACAGACCCTCAGGCCCTGGGCCTTCGGCTGATGCTGTGCAACGCCCGGTCCGTGGTAAATAAAGCCCCCCTCATTTGTGATCTTGTTCAGGAGGGGGAAACGGACCTGGCGGGTATTACGGAGACCTGGTTGGGCCAGGAGGGGGGGTCCCCCTCGTTGAGATGTGCCCACCCGGTTTCCACGCATTCCATCAACCGAGGACACAGGGGAGGGGCGGGGGGGTGGCGGTTGTCATTAGAGAAGGTCTTGGTCCGAGGGAGGTCACTGTTCCTCAGACGGCTGGTTGTGAGTCCCTCCTTGTGAAGTGGGGTCATGGGGTGCAGATGGGTGTGCTGGTTACGTACCTGGCTCCCTGCCACATGACGGCAGCCCTGCCCGAGCTGCTCAACGTTATAGCCGCGGTGGCGGTTGACACCCCCAGGCTTATGGTCATGGGGGATTTTAACCTGCCATCCGTCGGTGAGGGGTCTGAGGCAGCTCGGGAGTTCATGGCTTCCATGACGGCTATGGACCTGACCCAGTTAGTTCATGGCCCTACTCACACGGGGGGAAACACGCTAGATCTGGTTTTTGTCTCTGGTCAGTGGTTGAGTGATCTTGAGATAGGGGATATAGTGATCGAGCCCTTGTCATGGTCAGATCACTCCCTCCTTCGCTTTGACCTTCGAACCGCTGCACCCCGCCGCAGGGAGGCGGAACCATTGAGGTGGTACCGCCCCAGGCGCCTGATGGATCCTGATAGGTTCCAGACGGAGCTTGGGCCATTTCCTGAGGCTCTGGCACACGGCTTGACTGAGGAGCTGGTGGCCGCCGGGATAGGGCGGCCGCTGGAGCTTTGGATCGGGTCGTGCCTTTGCGGCCTCTGACCCGGCGTTGATCTCGCCTGGCTCCTTGGTTCACCGAGGAGCTGAGGGAGATGAAGCACCGGAAAAGACACCTGGAGAGTGGTTGGAGGGCCAGCCATTCTGAATCTGACCGAACACTGGTAAGGTCTCAAATTAAGACCTACCTGGTGGCGATAAAAGTGGCGAAGTATAACTATTTTGCCACTCTTATTGCGTCATCAGATAATCGCCCGGCCGCCCTGTTTAGGGTGACCCGCTCCCTGCTCCACCAGGAAGCGCGGGAGGACCCCTTGGAGGGTAGAGCTGAGGATTTTGTACAGTATCTGTATGACAAAATCGCTCAGATTCGGGAACATTTGGACTCTGACTGGGTAGATTCAGCGGGGAGGACAGAGGCAGATCTTGTGAGTATTATCTGGGAAGAGTTTGATTCTGTGACGCCCGAAGACGTGGACAGGATACTGGGCAGACTGAGCGCAGCCACATGTTTACTGGACCTGTGTCCCTCCTGGTTGGTGCTGGCCTCTCGGGAGGTTACACGAGGCTGGCTCCAGGGGATTATAAATGCTTCCTTGAGTGAGGGTGTCTTCCCTGCCGCCTTGAAAGAGGCGGTGGTGAGGCCTCTCCTCAAGAAACCTTCCCTGGACCCGGCAGTGTTGGCAAATTATCGTCCAGTCTCCAACCTTCGCTTCGTTGCGAAGGTTGTTGAGAGTGTGGTTGCGCGACAGCTCCCCCAGTACCTGGATGAATCGTCGTATCTGGATCCATTCCAGTCGGGCTTCAGGCCTGGGTACAGCACGGAAACGGCATTGGTCGCGTTGGTTGATGATCTCTGGAGGGCTCGGGACAGGGGTTGTTCCTCTGTCCTGGTCCCGTTAGACCTCTCAGCGGCTTTTGATACCATCGACCATGGTATCATGCTGCACCGGCTAGAGGAGTTAGGGGTGGGGGGCACCGTCCTACGGTGGTTCTCCTCCTTTCTCTCTGACCGGTCGCAGTCTGTGTTGACAGGGGGGCAGAGGTCGACCCCGAGGCCCCTTGTATGTGGGGTGCCACAAGGGTCGGTCCTCTCACCCCTTCTGTTCAACATTTATGTGAAGCCGCTGGGTGAGATCATCCGTGGTTTCGGGGTGAAGTACCACCAGTACGCTGATGATACTCAGGTGTACATCTCCACCCCGGACCACCCCAATGATGCCCTTGAAGTGATGTCCCGGTGCCTGGAGGCCGTGCGGATCTGGATGGGGAGAAACAGACTCAGGCTCAACCCATCCAAGACCGAGTGGCTGTGGTTTCCGACATCCCGATATAGTCAGTTGGTGCCATCACTGACTATTGGGGGCGAGTCACTGGCCCCCACGGAGAGGGTTCGCAACTTGGGTGTCCTCCTGGACTCACGGCTGTCTTTAGAAGAGCACATGACGGCCGTGGCCAGGGGGACTTTTTATCAGGTCCGCCTGATTCGCCAGTTGCGTCCCTTTCTGGATCGGGACTTGTTAAATACGGTCACTCATGCTCTCGTTACTTCCCGCTTGGACTACTGCAATGCTCTCTACATGGGGCTCCCCTTGAGGAGCACCCGGAGGCTCCAGCTGGTCCAGAATGCGGCCGCGCGGGTGGTTATGGGAGCGACGTGGCGCTCCCATGTGACCCCCCTCCTGCGCGAGCTGCACTGGCTCCCGGTGGTCTTCCGGGTGCGCTTCAAGGTTTTGGTTACCACCTTTAGAGCGCTCCATGGCATTGGACCGGGGTATCTACGAGACCGCCTTCTGCTACCAATAGCCTCTCACCGACCAGTACGCTCCCATAGAGAGGGGCTCCTCAGGGTGCCGTCGGCCAAACAGTGTCGACTGGCGGCCCCCAGGGGGAGAGCCTTCTCTGTGGGGGCACCTGCCATCTGGAACGAGCTCCCCCCAGAGATACGGAAGATCCCGGACCTGCGCATGTTTCGCCGTGCTCTCAAAACTTTTCTATTTCAGCAAGCTGGCCTGGCCTAACTCCCATCTTTTAAATTTTTAAATTTTTTAATTCATGATTTTACAAATTGGGTGTTTTAATCTGTGTTTCGGCCAAAATATTTAATAATTTTAAGGGATTTTTTAATATTTGTATTATCTGTATTTTATCTTGGCTGTTCACCGCCCTGAGTCCTTCGGGAGTAGGGCGGTATAGAAATTTGATTAATAAATAAATAAATAAATAAGTTCGGCCGTTTCTCCTCTGCTTTTTTTTTGCCATCTGATTGTGCAGATCGTGATGAGATTTGCCTATTTTGGCTGTGGGACAGGAAGGCCCCTAAAACAAAAGGCTCCTTTTTATGATGCTCCATGAAGATTATAAGGGCGTGAAAGAGAAAATAAAAGTCTTAGGGAAATGGGGAAGGGAAAGGAAGGCAAAGGAGAAGTGGGGGATAAAGGGCAAAAGGAAAAAAGAGAGGAAAAAAACTTCTTCCCAGCACAATAAAATAGAAAGTGAAATTGTACCCTCGGTTTTTATTTCTTTTCTAAGTAAATATTAACCATTTCTATAACAACAACTTAACTTAATCAGTAAATCCCAAAATTCCAGATTTCCTTTTTTTCCTGCCTCAAGCACAAAGTCCAGAAGTGGCTTCCAGGTAGAAAACCAGCTGGAAATCTCTTCTTTCCTCTGCTCAAAAAGTTTATTTTGCCATTTCTGCCACATTTTTCATTCCATCACTTCCTCCATTCTGGGGATGGAGGTTTCTTTCCATTTTTGCATATAAGGAATTCTTGCTGCAGTCAGGAGGTGCAGTAATAAAGTCATAAATTTATATTTCAAGTTCCTTGTCCAGGAATCCCGAAAGGAAAAACTCTGGTTTTCAACAGACCCAGAGAGATAAATCAGATTTCGATCACACCATTGGAAAAAGACAATAATAAAGCTCGGAAGGGAAGAAAAAGAGACGCCTCCCCTCCAAGAGCCAACGGATAAGCAGGGATCAGCACCAGACAAAGAGGAAGGCAGGAAACCAGAACTCCAATCGAGGCTCCATCCAGGAGGGAAAGACAGCAACTCTGGCAGGGCCTAGAAACAGGCAGGAAACCCCCCTCGCCTCGGCCCTCAGGATCTTCCCTAGAGAGCCTCAGCCCTTCGACTTATACTCCGCTTTCTACGCTGCTTTTACAGCCCTCTCTAAGCGCTTGACAGAGTCAGCCTCTCCCCCCAACAATCTGGCTCCTCCTTTTACCCACCTCGGAAGAAGAGAAGTCTGAGTCCAGCCCTGAGCACCTTCAGGATCGAACTCCTGGCTGTGGGCAGAGTCTGCCTGGTGGACTAGATGCCCTTTGAGTTCCCGCAGTGCCCAGGGGGAATCCAGGCTGGGGCTGCTGAGACTCCAGGAGGGCAAAGAGGAGCCAGGCTGAATTTGGGGGGAGGGAGGGAGCCCCCAGCAGCACCTGGACTCTGCAGGGGGTGGGGATGAGCTGGTGACTGTGGACACACACACACGCACACTGACCCCTCCCCACATTTCCTGGCCCCCAGGTGAAACCCCCAGGGAAGCCTCTGACCTTTGACCCCCTTCCTTCCTGGCACAGGGGCTGCCGTAGGGGAGGTCTGACCCCCAGCGCTGTGGGGTTCAGCTCGGTTTGGGTTCCAGAATGGCTGCTGTTTAGCTCAATGGGGGAGGGGGGGTGGATCAGAAGGGGGGGAAGAATCAGCCCCTGAAGGACTGCTGGAGCGGAGCCTGTCGGGGGTTCAGCCCAGAGTCTGGAGGGTCTCCGGCTGCTTCCTCTTTTATGGACAGTCCCAGGTTTTCTTCCCCCTCCCCCACAAGCAGGAGGGGTGGGTGGGTGGAAGGCTGGGGGGGGGAGGGCCGATGGGGAGACTCAAAGGCTGGAAGGGACCTTAGAGATCTTCTAGTCCAACCTCGTGGCCTCCAGGGATGCAGGCCCCCTCCTCCCCACACAATTCCAGGTTGGGGGCTGCTCCATTGATTCATTGCTTCTCACAGTCAGGAAATCCCTCCTGATCCCTTCCAGGTCGGATCCCCCTCGGAGGATGATCCCATTTTCCCTTCCAGGCTGATCGAGCTTCTCAGGGCTTCGGCTTCTGTCAGTTGAGGGCTGATCCCTAGAGATGCTGCCCCACTCCGTGATCTGCTTGTGAGATCCCAAGTGAGCGAGGAAGATCCCAAGGGCAGGAGTGGGACTCCAGTCGGTCTTCCCCTCCAGGAAGGGTCCCAAGTGGAGTTTCCCCCCACCCAGAGCCCAGCCAAGACCCCCCCATGCCCCCTTCTCTTCCGGCCCAAGCCCAGAATTCAGGGAGGTTCCCCATCTGAGCAGCGGCTCTTCCTCCGTCCCCCCCCCCCAAATTCTCAGCCAAAGGGCCCTCAAGGCACTTTTTCCTCCCTGGAAATTTTGAGGGTGTTTTTTGTCCTTAATTCCCTCCAACTTTTGTACGTGTGTTCATAAAAAACTTCTTTTGAAGAGAAATATCGTTTCCAAATAAATGCAGCTTTTCCCACCTTTCCAAATCTCTGCCTTGATTTGAAATAAACCTTTAATCTCCATAAATCTCACAAATATTTTATATTATGAATGAGCAGATTCTCCTTTCCTCCCTTTGGGTCTTTGCCAGGGAACTCAACGTTTTGCCTGCAAGGATCGTGAGAGAAAAGGGGATTTTAGGGGGAAAGGAATCAGTCCTGGGACTCCCAAGTCCTAAGAATCAGCCTCTGAGATGAATTTAGTTCTTCTGGAGGGGAGTTGGAGGAAACATTTTCCCAAAAGAAGGAGAAGAAAATCCATATCCACGAATATGATGTCTCAGAGGATCTGAGCGGATTTTCTTCCTTGGAAAAGATTTCAGGATTATTTAGGAAGGATGGATGGAGGGACAGTATATTAAACCAAAGAATAAATTTATAATTTATAGAATAACCTGGAATTTTAATAGAAATCCTGGGGACGTCAGGGATCCTACTTCCTCCACTATAGGATTACAGCCTTTTAACCATCACAGTCTGGAAATCTCTCCCCCCCAAAAACTATCCCAAAAGGAGACCTCCTGTTTCTTCTTCTCCTCTTTCACTTCATCCATAGAAAACATTTTTTCTAGTCTTTGCGGGAGATTCGGGTTCTGCTCAGTTACGCAAAGGCGGCTTAGAGAGATCCTGAATTCCGGATCCTGTTTCAAGAGCTTTGGGGGTCCAGAGGTGGCCTGGGTCCTTTCCAGGGATGGGGGGGCTGGAGGGGTCAAACTCCCCCCTGGCCCAGCACCAGCCTCAGCAGCCCAGAGCCAGGTCCCCCCCAGCATCTGCCCCACAGTTGTGTATCTGACACAGCCACTCACACACAGTCAGCCCCAGATCCAGGCAGCCTCTGTGGGGCCTCCCTCCCTCACCTGACCCAGGCAGAACCTCTGGGCCCCTTTCATGCTTCCCCCCCCCAAATATTGTGCTCTTCTCCGAGTTCTCTCTTCCACACACACACACACAGACACACACACACACAAATACACACACACACAGAGCAGCCCTTCTTCCTCCATCCCCCAAGAGCTGCAGAGGCGCTTGGGCTTCGCTTCCCCAGCCTGAAGCTTTGGGCTCCTCCGAAGCGGAACTGAGGACCTGGCCAGGATCCAGCAGGCAACAAGCCTCCATTCTCCCTCAGGGACTCCCCTCCTCCTCCTCCTCCGCCGCCCCATGGCTGAGTCTGCAGGTGGGGCAGCCCCAAGGTCCTCTGCCCCATTGGAGGTGGCTGAAGGGGCCCCTCCCCACCACCTCATTATAGCTCTCTGGTCCTTTTCTCCCTCAGTTGAAGCCCATTGAAGAAAGGAGTCCCTGACCTATGACGGTTCATTTAGTGACCTTTTGAAGTTACAATGGCACTAAAAAAAGTGACTCTTTGCCTAATATTCCTTCTTTTTAAAGTATTTTTTATTGCTTTGAACTTTGGGGTTGAGTGGCTTCCAATGTACACCCAAGGTTCTGTCCTTCTTTCCCCCCCTTTATCTCAACCCAAATGCATGGAAGGAGGTTTTCGTCTTTCTTCTGTTGCATTTCCAGAGTGGTTTGGATATTTCTTATACATAGTGCAACTCCGCCTCCTCTTTTATTGGGTCTGTTTCTTTGGAGCCCTTTAAATGTGAAGATATTAAATGGAATAGCTGGAAGAGGAAAATGCACAATGGTCCAGAACACCCCGTTGTGTCTGAGGGTGTGCAGGCTCCTGTATGAGGAGATCTGCGCTCTGATTGGTTGCTGTGGGTGGAAAGGGGGAGTTTCCCTTTTTTCCCCGCCTTTTTCTTCTCTGCACTGTTTGAGATTTACCTCAGGATGTTCCTGACTGTTTTCTCTGCTGTGAATGTTAAATACATTTATTGACATAAAACCAGTGGTGGGATTCAAATTTTTTAACAACTGGTTCTGTGGGTGTGGCTTATTTGGGGGTGTGGATTGGTGGTCATGTGACTGGGTGGGCGTGGGTAGCTGGTCATATGATCGGGTGGCCATGGCTATGTGCATAGGGACTACTTAGAGGGTTGAAGAATGTCATTTCTGACCGGTCCTCGCACTTTTGACTGGTTCTCGCACTTATGACCATCCTCACATTTATGCCCGTTGCAGCATTCTTAACAACCGTGTCACTCATTTCACAACTGCGGTGCTTCATGTGACCGGGTGGGTGTGACCAGGTGGTCATGTGACATTGCTTCTTTGCCCTAATGTGTTTGCTGCAACGGTCATAAGTGTGAAAAACGGTCGTAAGTCACTTTTTTCAGTGTCATTTTAACTGTTGTAAATCAAGGATTACCAGTACAAAAATACAAAAAGCCTCTTTGCTTGCAAAAAGCTGCCCTAAATACCAATCATTAGATTAGAAATACCTGGAAACTGGAGTTAAAAATCACGTTGAAGTCCACAAGCCTTAAAGCTGCCAAGTTTGAAGACCTCTGGTATAGATTGTTGTGCATTACGGCAAAGATGACAAAGTTCTCCGAGGAAAGGAGCGGAAAGTGGAGGAGAATTGGCCGAACTTGATTATGGGATCTTCATCTGGGGCTGGTTTGCAAGGAAAAGGGGAATCCCAACCCACAGAGAACCTCTGGAACCGGAAGTGACAGTAAGTCTAAGCATACTGCCAAAAATGTAATAAGGGTTAATGGAGAGGCAGTTTCTGGAAGCAGGGCACCAGAATGTTGTAATTCCTTACAGGATTAACCTTGTAAAGTGGAAAAAATAAAAGGAGATTTCTTCTAACAACAGGTTCTCTGAACTGCTTAACTACTTAACTACCAAACCGGTGTGAACCGGTAGAATCCCACCACTGCATAACACTACAAGTTTGTGTCCGTGTCTCCCACTTCCTTTGAACAGCTGCTGCGTGATTCCTCCGCATTAAATCTCTTTAGTTGCACCTTCCAGTCGTCGATTTCATCCCACAGTTTCAGTGATTGCAACAATGTCACACCTGCCTTCTGGCTCCACCTTCACCCCATTTATTCCTCGTACTTTGAGAATTACAGGCATCTGAGTCCCTTTTGACTGACCCCAAATTCAGTTTCTACATCTCCTGTTTTGCCTCCGAGTTTCCCTTCTTTCTTTCAATTTGGCTGACTCTTATGAGATTTGAGTTTGGAATTTGCTTCTAAAACTTTGTCTCCCTCCCACTTCGGTCTCACTTTCAAGCCCTTCGGATGAGGAGAGCCGGTTGGTGTCCAAAGCCAACCTTCTGGGTTCTTGTGAGGGGCAGCTCATCCCCTGCCAGAAGCCCCCCATGTGGGTGTTGTGGACCATGGTCCAAGAATCCCAATTTCCCTCGAGAGAACCATCCCCTAAGCCAGAGTTGACTTCCAAGGTGCTTCCTTCCCCCCTTGGATGGTTCCCTTTATTGGGAGAGTGGAAGAGAAATCCCCCTGTGCCCCCAACTCTTTGGCTCCCTTGCCCACCTGCTCCGAGTCTCTTGGCATCGTTTCCAGGGACTTTTTCATTCCTCCCAGCATGAAAGAGGAAAAAGGGATCATACTCTGTGGGCTTCATTATTTCTGTAAGCCCCTCAGTCACGTCTTTGATAGCTGCTCCTGGGAGACAACCAACCCCCTTAGTTTGATTGTCCATCTTAGAAACGGCAGTTTCAGTTCCCCTAAACAATGAATCAACACAAGACTTTCTTTTCTTCTTAAGGAGGTCCGGTCTAATTTTTCCCCTCTGCCATTGGTACATTTGGTGTTGTCCCTTCTCCAGGTTCTTGCACGCTGTCTTGCAAGGGGAGGCATTGCTCAAAGGAGCCCAAATCTTCTCAGGCAATTTCAGATAATTCCTACAATCACACTCCGACCTATTTTTCCCCTGGTGGCCCCAAGACCCCAGATGAGGAAGGGGAGGGGGAAATTCTGCCTCGGTGATGGAGGCCACTGGAGTCCTGCAGAGTCAGTCTGGATGACCTCTGGAGAGGGCGAGGCTCAGTTGGAGGGCTGTCTAGGGGCATCTGGGGGTGATGGGGAGAAGGGAGGGGTCTTCCACTTAGGGCTGCCCCATTGAACTCCCCCCCTTTTTCCCACAGAACAGGTCTTCCCCTCCGTGGCAATGTCTTCTGCACCAGGAACGGCTTCAGATGGATTCCTTGGAGGTCATCTAGTCCAACCTCCTGCTCAGGCCTACACCATTTATACCATCGAGCAGGAGACTCTATACCATTGGAATCTGAGCCCCAAAGAGGGAGGGAGCCATTGGGTGCCAAAATGGGGCAGGACCCTCCAGTTGTGAAGGAGAGAAATGGCTGAAATGGCTGGGTGAATGTAGGGGAGTCTCGGGTGCCCCCCAATGGCTCCCCACAAATGCTCAGGGAGGACCGTGCCTGCTGCCATTCTGCTCCTCCAAAGGGGGCTTGAGGGGAAGCAGAGCAAGGGGGCCTCTGAGCAGAAAGGGGGGTCCTGCCCCTTCGCCTCCCTGGATCTGCCCACCCTCCTCCTGAACCAGTTCTGACTTCGGACCCAAAATAGCCTGGATGGTGGATCCAGAGGCAGCGGAGGGAGGAGCCTCCTGCAGGGGCAGCAAAAAGGAAGAGGAGGAAGAGGAAGGAAGGGAGGATTCCAGGGTTTTCTTACATCTAAAGTTTATTCTTTCATAGCAAAGCGAAGGGAAGGGAAGTGAGTGGGAGGAAGAACAATGTAGATGAAGCTGCTCTGGGTTCAAAGCCAGGAGAATTGAGGGGTCTGGAGTGACAGGTCCACCTAGCATCCCTGGGGACAGTCTAGATGGTCTCCACCCCTCCCTCACAAGGAAGAGCGGCCCTGAAAGGAAGCTGGGGTGTATATATGTGTCTCAGCAGGAGAAGGTCCAGGCTGCCATTCTCCTCCTCCCCCCAAACTGCCACCTTCAGCCTCCATTTCTCACAGGTTGCAAACAGGACAAAGAGTCTTCAGCTGTTAAATAAAAAATATGCTTTTGCATCAGAGAGCAGGATTAATTCACGAGTGCTGTAGAAAAAGAGATGGGGAAGAAAATCAGAATATAAAGAGACCCTTTTACCGTAAATAATATATTCTTCTTCCCTTTCATCCCCCACCCCCAAGGCAGACCCACACTGCAGGGGGGTGGTTGACAGGCAGGGACACATAGAGGGAGAATCCGCCCATTTCAGGGAGGAAAAGGCTGGGATGCTTCATATGAAGAAAGAAGACGGGGCTACGATGGAGGTGGCAGCAAAGGGGGCAGCCTGGGCTCACTTGGCCAGAAATTGTGGGAATCCTCACAAGGAGAAGGGGGGTCAGGAAGAAGAGCCTGTCCAGGTTCCAACTGATGAACCCAAATGAGTCTGTATGGGGAGCCAAGAAGGATCCTCTCGGACCGGAGGGTGGGGTGCAGTTCAGGGAGAAGTTTTGGAGGGAGTTCATTAAGTTGATAGGTTCATCTCAAGGACTCAGCTCCACCTCCCACCCGAGGACGAACGGAGCTGTAGAACGAGCTAACGCAATGATAGAACAATACCTGAGATGCTATGTTAATTATCAGCAATTTAGCTGGGCAGATTCCTGCCATTTGCTGAAGTGGCCTATAATACCGCAGTGCATAGTAACATGGGTGTCACCCAGGGGAGAAATGTAAAATTTGTTACTACCGGTTCTGTGGGCGTGGCTTGGGGGGGGTAATGTGACTGGGTGGGCGTGGCCAACTTCTTTTTTTTTTAACTTTTGAAAGCATCGGCAGAAGAGGTTGCAGAAAAAAATGCTTTGAAAAGCCTCTGACGATCCCAGCTGAGCCGTGTGATCATCAGAGGCTTTTTCTTTTACTTTTAAAAGCATTTTTTCAGCGGAAGATGTTGTAGAAAAAATGCTTTTAAAAGTAAAAGAAAAAGCCTCTGATGATCATGCGGCTCAGCTGGGCATGGGGGGGGGCAGGGCTTTTTGCTATTGGTTCTCCCAACCACCTGCCACCATCGCTACCGGATTGGGCGATCCGGTCTGAACCGGGAGCATTTCACCCCTGGTGTCACCCCTTTTAAAATAGCCACAAGATGGAATTTTCCTCATGCCTGAATACCCTCAGGAAGCCCCCTCCACATTGAGCCTAACAGAATGGGTGGGTTGCTTACAAAATGCGTGGGGGAATTTAAACCTGGGCTGCTCCCTCCCCAAGGGGGTAATAGGAAGGAATGGCCCCCTCCTTCCCTTCCCTTCCCTTTGGCAATTTCCCAAAACATGGAAAAATTCTGGGCAAGATTTTAGCATTTTTGGGTGCTTTTGTTTTTGATTGCAATACTTTTTCACGTCTCTGTAAAGAAACGTTGCCCAAAATCCAAAAAACTGCTCAATCCACAACCAGGAGATTTTGTTCAGGCAAGTTTTTTTTTTTTTTTAAAACAATTAAGGAATTTTAAAAGCCACCTAAAACTCTTAGGAGGGGTTGAGATGAGGGGGAAGAGGAGAAACTCACCTGCAGGAGGTTGGATGGGAATTGCTGGAAGGAGAAAAAGACCCAATCAGGACCCTTCATGGGCTGGAGGATTCAGGGGGACCCCTCCCCATTGATAGCCCATAATAGCTTGCATTATCTTCACTTATAGCCCCTCAAATAAGTGAAGCTGCCAAAAATATTCCCCAAGGGGCCCCTCTTGGCCACCTGCT